>NC_087446.1:5478247-5801158 GCF_036321535.1 Camelus dromedarius | reverse complement strand
AATAAAGCTGCTATAAACATTTCCCGTCTGAGTTTTCGTGTGAGCATGAGTTTCCATTTCTCTTGGGTAAACACCTGGGAGTGGGGTTCCGGGTCCCAATCAGGTTTCTAACGACATCTAAGTCAGACCTGTTACGAGGTTGGGTGGGAGAAGGGCACGGCTCGGTCAGCTCTGGGTCCCCGCCAGCAGCACGAGGATGACAAAGGTCAACTGACTGAGGAGCAAATGTCAGGGGTCACTTCAGCCTCCTCCCATCTGTGCCCTTTCCCTCGGAACGGAAAAATCGTTGTTTTGGTTTCATTTCCTTTCTCCCACTAATGTTAGGAGGAGGTGCCCAAGAGCAGTGAAAGAATGAAAAGGATCAAAACAGCCCAGGAAAGGGCTGAATGGCCCCCAAACTGGATGATCAAATCCTGAGTAATTGGGAATCAATATTAAAGGACAAAATAAGACCTAAAAAAAAATCCTCACTATATCCTGTTTTTTTTCTTTGTCACACAACATTACATGTACTTCTAGTGTGCCCTGATCATAAGGGAGGAGGGAAGTTCTAAAGATGAGGAGGCCGTTGCCCCAGAGTCAGATGGGGACCCACTGTCCTCACCGTAGTGGCCCCTGGCTGGAGTCTCTCTGCAGAGCAGTCCTGGACGAGGAGGCTTGGGCGGCTGGACTTGCCCCGTCACTGCCGCTGGGAAGGCAGAGCCACTCTCCTCATTACCCCAGGCCCTGGTCCTGCCCAAACGTAGCCCTGGCACAGCTCAGGGCCAGGGCACCAGCCCTCCCTGCCTTGTCTGTCTCCACAGCTCTAGCCGTTTTTCAAACAGTCCTTATTGCTAGAACAGTCATGGCAACTGTACCAGTCTGGGTTCTCCAGGGAAACAGAACCAGTAAGATGTATATATGGAGGCTGGGAAGTCCTAAGATCTGCAGTCAGCAAGCTGGAGACACCAGGGAGCCGATGGTATAAATTCCAGCCCCAGGAGAAAACCCAGGTCCCAACTCAAAGACAGGCAGAGAGCAAATTCTCCCTTCTTCCGCCTCCCTGGATCCACACTGGGAGGGGGATCCACTTGACTCAGTCTACTGATTCAAACATGAATCTCACCCAGACACACCCAGAATGTTGCTTGACCAGATGTCGGGGCATCCGTGGCCCGGTCCAGTTGACATGCACAATGAACAATCCCAGAAAGCAGGGATGAAGAACAGTCCTCATCACCTCCACCCACCCAGGCGGTTCACATGTGGGACAGGCCCTCCACCCCGAGTAGGGCGTGGTGGGGCGACGCCTCCTCAGGCCTGGCCGCCGGTCACGTGCTGGGGTCTGGCTGCAGGAGGCCAAGCCAGGGAGGGGAGGAGGGCAGCCGGTGATGGCTCCTGGGTCTACGCACGAATTTTGCAGTGTATCCCCTGAGTTCCACTGCAGCCTGCCCCCGGGCCAGGGATGGGGGCTGTGTTTAGCTCTGGTGCTGCTGGGCCTGCAGGTGCAGACGTGCCATCCCTGCTCCCCGCTACTGCTTCCAGGCTAGTCTCCTGCCTCTTCTCCTCAAAGCTGCCCTCCGCACCTCCTGTCCCCTGTCACCTCTCCTTGCGGCAGGCACCCAGCCCTCCAGGCCATGCTGCCTTCAGCCCTTGAAGATCTTACTGTCCCCATCCTCCAACTGCTTCTGTCTTCCTGGTGATTCCAGAATCCATGTAGATGGTCTTTTGGCCTCTCAGTCCTTCACTTCCTCTCCTCCAATGGCTTTGTCCTCCTCGATGCCCAATGGCCCAAGGCACACTCTAGACCTTGCACCAAATCCAGGCCCTCCAGACCCTCCGTCTCTAGCACTGTCCGGTCACCACCTCCTGCCATCCATTCCCTGCTTCTGGATTTCCACTTCCAACAATCCTTGAGCACCTCAGGGCCTATGTGAGCCATGATCCTACCCTCACCCCATCCTCACTCACAATCACTCTGACACCTGGACACCCTCTCCAGCCTCGTCCTACTTGCCTGGGGAAAGCCCGACTCTGGCTAGACCCCACCCTCTGCCCACCTGTGCCCACACCTACACGCCCCAACGGGCAGGAGGCAAACACACATCTCCACTGACCACTCTCACTCACGATCAGAACTGCTCACCCCGACGGGCCCCACTGCCATCCAGTCCAGTCCCTGCCTTCACTCCTTGGGGAAAATTCCCACCTCCCCTCTCTGCTCCCCCCATCTGCTCTATTTTCCTGAGGAAAAGGAGAACCTGGCTAGCAAAGTACTCAGGATCCCTCAGAACCCCTTGTCTCCATCCCTCTATTTGTTCAGACTAAGCCTTGGAGTCATCCCCACGCCCTCTGCTCCTCTCGCCCCAGCCCCACCTCTACCTGCACAGTGTCACCAGAATACAGCCCCCTCACGTCCCCTCTATGCCACCACCCACTCTGAGTCCCTGCCTCCCCCCGAATGTCATGGAGCCTCCCCAGTGAGCTCCCATCTCTGCCTCTGTGTCCTTCCCCAGTCTGTGCTCAGCAGCCAGAGGTATCCCTTACCAGCCAGGTCACATCACACTTGCAGACCATTTCGATGGCTTCATGTCACTCGAGGTCAAAGCCAATGTCCTTGAGCCCCCGCAGGCTCTCTAGGACCCAACACTGCCCCCACCTGTCACCTTCTGTCCAGTCACCCCCTCTTCTCTCTCGAGCTTACCAACTTGCCACACCGGCCTCCCTGCTGGTTCTCCAGCCAAACTGGCTCCCACCTGAGCCTTGACACTTGCTGTTCACTCTGCCATGATCCCTACCTGACCCCATTTCCATGACAGTCCCTCCTGTCACCGTTCTACAGGCTCGGCTAAAATGTTCCTCTCTGAGGGAAGCCTTTCCAGGCCACTCCATCTGAAATGGCACCTTCCCCAAACTGCATCTCCCTCCTTGCCTGTGTTCCTCCTTGGTGCTACGTGCAATGTCTTTTTTTTTATCTTTGTTTACCTTGTTTGATATCCTTCTCCCCTCACTGTAATGTGTGCCCTGTGGGAGCAGAGAGTTGTCATTTATCCACTGCTGAGTCCCCAGCACTGCACCGCAGCAGGCACGTAGCAGGAACTCAGTAAGATTCTGCTCTCCTGTGCTGCCGCACTCACCTGGGACCTCCTCTGGGGGCCATATCCCGTCCCTTCTGGCCAACTTAAGCCGTTGCTTTGGAAATTCTCCCTGGCTCCTGCATCGTTCCCCCTTGTTATTGGGTCATTTCCACCAGTGTACAAACGTAGAAATACATGGTAATTTCTCCCTTCTTTAAAAACAACAACAATAAAAACCTCACAAAAGTCTCTCTTGGCCTAGCATCACTTTCTAAGAACCAGGCCATTTCCTGGATCCCTGGATCTTCTAGCAAAACTCTTTGAAAGAACATCAGTTTGGCTGGGTCACTTCCCTGTCTCCCATTCTCTCCAGATTGCACTCTGATTTCATCCCCTCCTCTGTCTGAAATAATCTTATCAAGGTCCAATGACCTTGGATTACAGCACCGGCCCTGTCCCAGGCCACATCCACTTGACCCAGGGATCCCTTCCCGCTGTCCAGGTGCTGGGACCATCCTCGCCTGGTTTCTCCCGAGCAGGTTGGTGAGGGAGGGGCTCAGCAGTGGACTTGGCTGTGGAAGGTCTGAGGGGCCCACTAGACCCTGAGTGGAGATTTTGAGTAGGACGCTGGATATTCAAGTCCAGAGCTGGGGTGAGGTTCTGGCCAGAGGTCTAAGGCGAGAGTCCAAGTCCCCTGGTGGGATTTAAAGCCACAAGATGAAGTGAGATTGTCACAGGAATGAGTGTGGACAGGGAGGAGAGGTTTGAGGATGGCCTGGGACTTGCCCCCCTTTAGAGGCTGGGGTGATAAGAAACCAGCAAAGGATGCTGAGAAGGAGCCATCAAGCGAGGAGACTGGGCTATAAAAGACAGTGACTTGCTGATCCTCCCCCGCCCCACCTTCTCCCCTCCCCCTCCCGCCACTTGCTTACCCTGATCTGTTCTGTAAGCTGTCCTGCGGAGAGGCCCACACAGCAAGGAGCTGAGGGCAGCTTTCAGCCCACAGTCTGCCAGGAACTGAATCCTGCCAACAACCACGTGAGGGAGCTTGGCCGTGGGTCCTTCCCAAGCCAAGCCTTGAGTCAGTCACAGCCCTAGTGACACCCATAGTCAGACAACCCAGCTAAGCGGCTCCCAGACACCTGACCCACATAAAGTGTGAAATGATAAATGTCTGTTGCTTGAAGCTAAGATCTGGGGTAACTTGTTACACAGCAGTGGTTAACTAACACAGCATATAAAATGCTCAGCACAATGCCTGGCCATGATATTCAGTAAATGACCAGCGATGACCATTCTGTGTATACAGAGGGCATTCAAATGACTTAGAAAATTCAAGAATATAAACCTATTCACCAGGTTCTCAACTTGGTCCCTTTACAATGGACCCGTGTCCTTCACTACTTTATAAAGTTATTCATATAAGAGGTGTGTTGATGTCAGAATCCAGAGGAGAAAAACCATGTGTGCAGTGTGCTACCGTTTAACTAGAAAGGGGAGGTGGTTCAAGCATATAAGGGTATTTGTTTATATTAAAACAACAAAAGAAAGGAAAACCTAAAAAATAAGACCATGCAAAGCAGGAGAGAGGGAACAGTGCAGAGAGGATGGGGTGGAACTAGATTCCCTAAACATCTAGGCAGCAACCTTGTTTTGTAGTTTGTACTTTGGAACCGTGCAAATACTTTACTTAATTATAAATGGAAATTAAATTGAAATGAAAAAAAAATCCCCTAAAAAACAAAAGCAAATGAAACAAACAGTTGTATAAAGTTGATGACTCAGCCACTCAGATAGGAACTATTTCAGAAGAAAGTGATTTGACTGTACATGCCAGATAAGATCCTCTAAAGATTAAAAAAAAAAAGCAAATAAATTTTGGATTGCTTCCAGTAATCATATTGTTAGCAGCAATATTGATATTTTCTGAAATATATAACATAAAATAAATGTACTATATTATATATTATAATACATATTATACAATAAATTACTTATAATTATAGGTATGAGTAAAACAAATAAATAATTATGTTAATTTTTTAGGAGCCAAGATTTTCTGCATGAGAGAAAAAGGAAACAAATCTAAAATTTAAAAAGATAAGTAAAAACCCTACCACCCTAAATTTAAGCTAGAAACATAAGCATACCTCATTACGCATTTTCTTTTTAAAATAAAAGTTATTTCCCATGTCTGTCCACTAAAAATGCCTGGAAACTAATGACCAACCAGTAGCAAAGCACTTGGCCCCCAGACTGTAGTCTCTAAACATAATTTGCCACTTAAAGGAGCTAGAGCTCCTTGGTTGATTCCAAGTCTGGGCAAAAAGAAAGGACAAGATTAACTTATAATATCTGTACACTAGAAAGCTCTCACAGACTACCCCGGCTCTTCCTCTTCCCTTCCCTGCTTTATAAAATATTTATTGGCTTTTTCCTTCTTTTTTTTAAAATCAGAAAGCCACTAGGCAGATGTAAACAAGGTAGGTTGTTAGGAGCAGGCAGGCTGTAGTCGGGTTTGGGGGGCGGGGGTGTCGGGCCCCATACTCAAGGTGGACGGCAGCCCACGAGGTCAGGAGATGGGTGTCAACAGAGGGACTGAAACAATGGGAGACCAGTTTCTCTCTGACAGAGAAGGGAGCTACAAATAATGGAAAGTGAGAAAGCAAGAATGACCCTGTAGACTTGGACTGGAATTGGAGGCAATGCTGGATACTCATGGTGGGTTTTTTTTTTTTTTAACAGCAACATTATTTATAATTGCCAAGATATGGAAGCATCCTAAGTGCACATCAGTAGATGAATGGATAAAGAATGGATATAGGCAATGGAATACAACTCACCCATAAAAAAGAAGGATATTTTACCATTTTTGGCCCTTCATTCACTTTTTTTTTCACTTCAAAAACCAGAATTTTATAACTGGCATAAACATTTCCATTGCATCAAAAACAACAAAATACCTAGAAATAAACTTAACAAAGGAGCTTATCTACTCTGAAAACTGTAAAACATTGATGAAAAAAATTGATGATACAAAGAAATGGAAAGGTATCTTGTGCTCTTTGGATTGGAAGAATCAACACTCATGGTGTTTTAATAGACGAGAAGGGAGAAATGGAAACACACTATTGTAAGGTTCTTGCATTTTCCATGAAGTGGTATGTTATCACCTAAAGGTGGACTATGACGAATTGAAGTTGTACTATAAGCCTCTGAAGTAACGATTAAAATAATAAAAGACTTACAACTAATAAGCTAATAAATGAGATATAATAGAATTCTAAGTATATTTAATTATGCTAAAAGGAGGCAGAAAAAGAGGAAAAGAGAAACAAAAAACAGATAGGAAAAACAGAAAATGAACAGCAAGATGGCAGATTTAAACCTAACCATATTACTGGTCACCTTCAATATAAGTGGTTTAAATATCCAAATTTAAAGGCAGAGATTGGATAAAAAAGCAAGGCCCAGCTGTATGTTTTCTATAAGAAACACATTTCAAATACAAAGAAACAAATAGATTAAAACTGAAAGGATGGAAAAAGATATACTTGGCTATCACTAGTCAAAATTAAAAACTGGAGTCACTATATTAAGATCAGACCAAGGAGATTTTAAGCAAAAGGTGTTACGAGGAATAAAGAAGGTATATAATGATGCTCAAGGGGTCAGTTCATCAAGAGGACGTATCAATCCTAAATGTTTGTACACTTAATAGCAGAGCTTCAAAATGCTTAAAGCAAAAACTGATAGATCTGCAAAGAGAAATAGACGAACGGACAATTACAGTTGAAGATTTTAATGCCCTTCTTTCAGTAATTGATACAAGTGGACAAAAAAACCAGTAAGTACTTAGAAGACTTGAATAACTAACCTGACCTAATTGACATTTATAGAACACTTCACACAACAATAGAAGAATACACATCCTTCCCAAATTCACACAGAACATTTACTAAGATAGACAGTATTAAACAAGTCTCAGTGCATTTAAAAGGATTCAAGTCACACAAAGTATGCTTTCTTATCACAATGGAATTAAGTTAGAAACTGGTACCAGAAAGATCTCTGAAAACGCCCAAATATTTGAACACTATCACACTTCTAAATAACCCACGGGCCAAAAAAGAAGTCAAGAGAGAAATTTAAAAGTATTTTGAACTGCCTGAAAAAGAAAATGCAACATATCAAAATTTGTGGGATTATTAGCTATAAATGTTTTGTAGATGCTGTTTATCAATTTCAAGAAATTTCTCTCTATTCCCAGTTTGCTGAGAGTTTTTTTTTTTTTTTTGAATCGTGAATGGACATTAGATTTTGTCAAATACTTCTGCATTAGTTGATAAGATCAGATACCTTTTCTTGTTTAGCAGCCTGTTGACAGGGCAGGTTATGTTAATTGAGTTTTGAACATTGTGACCGCCTTGCATATGCAGAACGCATCCCGCTTGGTTGTGGTATGTAATTCTCTTTCATATATTGCTGGGTTTGATTTGTTAATACTTTGATGAGGATTTCTCTATATTCTTGGTTATATTGGTCTGTAGTCTTCTTTTTGTCATGCTGTCTTTGGTTTTTACATCAGGGCAATACTCAAATACTTTTATATCAGGCCTAGTAAAAGGATTTGAGAAGTATTCTCTGCTATTTTCAGGAAGAGATTGTGTAATATTGGTGTTAATTTTCCATTAAATATTTGGTAGAATTCTTTATTGAACCCGCCTGGACCTAGAGGTTTTTTTAATGGAAGATTTCAAATGACAAATTCAATTTCTTTAATGGTTACAGGACTTTGCATATTATGTATTTCATCTTGGCTGAGTTTTGGTAGTCTGTGGTTCTCAAGGAATTGGTTCGTTTCATCTTAGTTATCAACTGATGAGTCCGAAGCTGTTCGTAGCACCCCTTGACTGTCCTTGCGATGGCTGTAGGATCTGTGCTGATGTCCTTGTGTCATTCCTGATATTGGTGATTTGTGTTTTTTCCCTTTTTGCCTTGTCAGTCTTTCTAGAGGTTTTTGTTTGTGTTTTCAAAGGACCAGTTTTTGTTTCATCGATTTTGGGGGTATTGTTTTCCTGTTTTCCATCTCATTGACTTCCACTCTTTATCTTTCCTTCCTTCTGCTTGCTTTGGGCTTGTTTTGTTCTCCTTCTTCTACTTGCTTGAGGTGGGTATTTAGGTTGCTGGTGACTCTTTTCACGTACAAGCACGTCACGCTTTATACTTCCCTCTCAGTTCCACTCTACCTGCATGCCACAGGTTTCAGTATATTTTCATTTTCAGTTCTACACAGATGGTTGTTTTTTTAAAGTGGTGCCTAGAGCTGTTTAGAGGAGGCAAAGACAGCTGGCCACTAAAAGGCGTGTTCCTGCCCTCAACAGTGTGGACATGTTGCCAGGAAGTGGCTGTCCAACCAGGGACTATGTGTCCAAATTGTCTTTGTCTCTGGTGAGGCAGCATGAACAGTTCTTGCCAACGGAGTGTGAAAAGTACTGTATGTCACTTCCAAGCCAATGTAGTTAAGAAATAAATATTCTTTCTTCACCCTCTCCCTTTCCATGACGGAGGCAGGCAAGGATGAGGATGCAGCCTTAGGGGGTAGTGCAGCCAAAAGATGGAGAGGATACAGTCCCTGAATCCCTGTGTGGAGGAAAGCCTCCCACCAACCATGAACACTCATGTTATATGAGTGAGACACACGTCTTTTGTGTTAAGCCATTAATGGTTTGGGATTTATCTGTTAATGACAACTAGCATTTCCCTGCTGTTAACCTCAAAAATTGTCAGTGTAACTTGAAACACATCTTCTAATAACCCAGTAAGGACATGGCATCCACGAACAGACCTGAACTTACCAACTTTCTCCAGAATCAAGTCTTGGGTATGAGAGGCCTTACATTTGTTGCTTTGTTATACCTACTATACTGAGAACATAAAAAAGAATATTTTGGACCTGAGACCTGATCAGAAGTCGCAGTTCGGAAGCATTTGGGAGCAATTCAGAAACCACAGGCCCCAGAGCTATCATCTCTGACAATGCTGGCCCGGACCCCTGCTCTTCCCTCATCAATGTCTGCTGAAGACAAGTGTCTGGAGAAATGAGAACCCCTGCACCGTCTCACCAGTGTCTGTTCCCTGCATCCCCACAACGGGCACATGGAGAGGAGCTGACGCTCTTAGGCACTGAACCTGTTCTCATTCTTTATGTCTCATTTCTGTAAATCAGAGAGGACATGGTCCGGAACTGTGTACAAAACACAACACCAAACCGCCTCTCGGTGTGTTTCCAATTAAAACAAATGAACTGCTCTAGTCTCAGATCTCTTTCGTATCACTTGCCCTATCTGTCTCATTGACCTCCTCTTTTTTAGCAAAAAGTACTTATATTTAAAATAGAAAGTGAGTGGTTATATTTTTCAAAGCTCAATGTCTTCCCTACCAGGCCAAATGAGGGTGCTTTCTCCCCATCTTTTTTTCTCCGCACTTCCTCTCGTGCGAAAGCTATTGAATTTGAGCTATTAAGTCCTATCTGGTTAATAAGTCTGATTTATGGAACAAATTACCTATGTAGCACTCAAGAAGGAACCTGTCTGTCAGATAACACTGGAGTTTCATTTCACCGCCCTGCCCCCACCCCCATTTATTCATTCATGGCAGGGAAAGATCCAGAAGGCCAGAGCAATTTCATCAGCCCTTGGAATTCACGTACTGTGAGCCTCCTCTCCCCAGACCACGCCGCTACCATAAATAGACATCACGTGGCTTGCTTTTATGATAAGGTCAGAGGAAACGAGTGCACAGGGAGAAGCCGTTAGGAGAGTCAGAGCTCTGAGTTTCGGGTATAAAACCTGAACAGTGCTAGTCCTCTTGCCTGGGGGCTGGATCAGAAAGGAGGGGCCGTGCGGACGACTTGGTTCACATCCCCAGGCAACTCCCCCGGATGCCTGAGCGGCTCCCTGACTCCCAGCAGCGGTCTCTGCCCTCAGCCATCCTCACCCCCTCGTGGGGAGGCCTGCAGACTCCTTCTCGCCCCACCGGCCTTGCTGGGCTCCAGGGCTCCCCCGGCTCATTCTCTGATAGAGCTGTCAGCTTTTACTGCTGATGGGAGAAATCATTTTCTCTCTTTGCTGAATGTTAATTGGCCTTTCCCCGCTCTTTCATGCAGTTTGTACATGCGGTCCCCTCGCTCTCCTGCCACCCCAAGGGAAAGGTACCGTAGAGGAGCAGTCAGAGAAGACAAGGAAGGTGGTTCTTGTGAAACTGTTAATTGGTAATTACAAAAAAAGGTTAAGAAAAAGCTAAAGAAGAGTGTGGGGTTGGGGGGAGGGTAGCCAGGCACACTGGTATTTCGGCAGGAGTTTTACTGCCTGTGTGCTCACGGCTACAGCACCTACCACTGTAGAGAGCTCAGTACTGAATAGGGAGACCTGCGAAGCCAGCTGGGTCTGGTTGAAACATCCACTGAGCATCTTTGAGGCACCAGGCACCAGACAGATCCTAGAGGTGCACAGATGACTAAGACGCAGCCACAGGGGACAAATCAATAAACTGGGGACATTGGTTTCCATGTGACCGGAGCAGTGGCAGAAATAAGCCGGGATACTGCGGGACCCACAGAGCGTCAGAAACTTCCTGGAGAACGCCAAGCTGCAGCTCTGCTGTGTAGGGTAACTAGGGGTCGGCAGGGGATCCCAGGTGGAGGAGGCAGTCTGTGCAGAGTCCTGGTGCAGTGAACAGGGTGGTGCGTGGGAGGAGGTTAAAGTCACGTGGAGGACTGGGTCACAGCAGTGCTTGGGTGCCTGAGCAGGTTTTTTCACCATCTAATTTCATGCCCTTAAAAAAATAGTCTTATTGAGATTTAATTTATACTCCATAAATTCACTGCTTAAAGTGTACAACTCAGTGGGTTTAAATTTTTTTTCTGTATATTTAAAGAGTAATATTTTTTTATATTTATAGAGTTGTGCACCCTTCACCATGATCTAATTTTAGAACATTTTCATCATCACTGAAAGAAACCTTCTGAGTGGGGTTTTTGATAGGGGTCTGGCCCAATTATGCTTCACATCAGTTTGGCAGCAGAGCAGACGGGATCTGTAGGGGCAGGCCTGGCCCCTCGCTCATCAAACCCAGAACATAAGCAAGGAGCAAGCAGTGACTTGCACAAGGGCTAAAGATTTGTGACGGCGACAGGTAAAATTTACTCTGGATCTTAGATTCTTCTTCCTTGACAGGAAAAGAACTCGGTTATGAACACTCAGGTCATTTTTTTGCTGGCTGGCTATTTAGTGGTAGTGATACAAATCAGTACTATAGATGGATGCCACCTATTTACAAAGAAAAATGGACAGAGGCCATATCACAGCAAAATCCGGAAATCTGAAGTTTCTGCAAAACAGAAACAGCACAGAGCACTATCCATGTTTCATGCAGCAAAAACCACAGCTGGTCTGGACCAAAAAAAGGGCAGAGGCTCTGTCCCCAAAGGCTCTGCAGGGTGACTGAAGTGCAGTCACTGTGAACCAGGGTCGTGAGCAGGTCTGCCTCTATGTAGTGTAGGTGGCCCTGTTCAAACCTGAAGTCCTTAGCAAGGCAAGAACCAGAGACAATGGGTGCACCTCTGCAGTGGCTTGGGGGGCAGGTGGGGCTGATCTGAACATGATGCTGTGGTAATTGTGCCCCTTAGTTTTTTTTTTTTAATTGCAGATAAGAAACAAAAACAAATTAAACCTACTTTTTCACAATAAAAGGGACTTGGTTCTCACAAAATCTTGACCAAGGGAATGTGAAAACATTTTCTCCACAAAATACAGAAATGCATGATAAAATATAACCACATAACTAAACTATAAGTGCACGGCCGAGTTAGCAAGTGAGGAAGGGCTATCCCTGGGGGCCAAGACAAAGAAAAACTACAGTGGTGATCGCGTGACTTGACCAGCAGCGGCCTCGGGGAGGGATGCAAGAGAGAGTGGAAAGATATCTGAACCAGTAACCCAGGGTCCTTGGCTTTGGCCTCTAGATTGATATGAGATGTGTAGGCAGGAGGCAGAGAGTTGAAACTGTGACTCCTTGCAAAGCCAGGCTCCTCTGAGGGCTGATCTCCCAGTGGAAGGGGGAGAAGGGAAACCCTGTCCCCTGGCACAGGGAGATGATAAGCTTGTCCATCACAGCTCAGGCAAGAGCAGTGGGGGCTTAGAACAATGATCCTCTGAAAAATTCAAACCTCATGTATGTGTGCTTTGAGTGGATGTGAGGTCTAAATTTGTATTGTGTGCATGCTCTGAGCTTCTTATGTCAAAAGAAAAAAATTGGTTCCAGGCTGGTGATGACCCCAGACCACCTAGCAAAGCAGATACCGAATGGCTTTAGAGGGACACTCTTACAACTCAGGAGGCAGGAAGTTCTCATGGGAAAAACAAGCTCCTCCAAAGATGAGCTCACAAGATTAAATCCCAGGACAGGCGTACCTCATTTTATTGCACTTCGCTTTACTGTGCTTCGCAGATACCGCGTTTTCTATAAATTGAAGGTTTGTGGCAACCCTAATTAAGTGAGTCTTTCAGCACCAATTTCCCAACACCATTTGCTCACTTCATGTCTCTGTGTCATATTTTGGTAATTCTCACAATATTTCAAACTTTTTCATTATTATTATTTTTGTTATGGTGATCTGCCATGTTACTACTATGACTTGCTGAAGGGTCAGATGATGGTTAGCACCATTTAGCAATAAAGTACTTTTAAATTAAGGTATGTGCCTTTTTTTTAGACATACTGCATTTCATACTTAATAGGCTATAGTATAGTGTAAACATAACTGTTATGGGAAACCAAAAAATTCATGTGACTCACTTTATTTTGGTATTTGCATTATTGTGGTGGTGGTCTGGAAGCAAACCTGCAATATATCCAAGGTATGCCTGTATTCATGAGGAAAGAGGTCATCTTGAACACAGCAGATGCCACAAGCTGGAGAATGGAGCATTAGAGCCCTAAGACTCTGAGACAGCAGAACAGCAGGGCCAAAAGTGACGGTGCAATAAGAACGCTAACAATGATTAAAAGGCCAAAATGAAAGATTCAAACTCTCAAGAAAATAACAATATATGATGAAAACAAGAGGAGACAGATTTGAATATTTACAGATGAAATGACGTAGTATCGGAGATTTGCCTGAAAATAATCTCAGCAAGGACAGCTCTGGGAGGGAGTATGTACAAAACAAGACTGGTCGTGGTTGATACTTGTGGAAGGTGAATAATCGTAAGTACACAGGGGTTGCTTATTTTATTGTTTCTAATTTTTATATACCTTTGAAATATCCATAATAAAAATTTAAAACAAAATTAAAAGCTCCAAATACAAGTTCTAGAAGGGAATACTATAAATAACAAAATTTAAAATTCAAGACAGATTTAATGGCAGATTGGACAGAGCTGAAGAGAGAACTGATAAGCTGGAAGATGTTAAAAATATATACAGAGTGCAAAGTAGAGAGAAAAATGTCTGAAAAACTTCAAGAGAGATTAAGAGTCACAGAGGACAGGCAACAACTTTAAAGAGGAATTTGACATTATGCAGTGCTATGCTATGACCCAACAGTTTTACTTCTAGGCAAATATCCTAAGGAAACGTCCATGTGTGGGCACGAAAGCTATGTGTAAGGATGTTCACAGCAGCATTACGAATAATGGAGAAAAGATGGAAATAAGCTAAATGTCCTTTAGTAGCAGAGAAGATAAACAGGTTGCATCTTATTCATAAAAAGCAATAAAAATAAATAAATTGCAACTGCATGCCTCTCCATTAATAAATTGCAGAGGGATACTTCAAAATCACTTTTATTTAAAGTTTAAAAATATAAAACAATACTACAGATTGTTTGGGGATATAGATGCTTTTAATAAAATGTGCTATTAGGAATAAACAGGACTTTACATACAATAATAGGAACATCAAGAAGATATAATAAGTCTGAACTTTTGTGCTCCCAACAACATGTCAAGAATTGTCAGAATTACAAGGAGAAGCCAACAAATCCACTGTGCTAATTTGGCTCATCCAAGAAACAATGCCAAGAAACAAATGTCAAGGTGGAATTAGATGCACGGAAGATTTATTAGGGAAACATCTAATAAAGGGGAGACAGTGCAGAAGCAGGCTGGGAGAGGCTCAGACCACTCATGCAAATCTGCAAGGAAGTCTGCAAGGAAGGAGATGCCTCAGGTGACAGAATAAACCAGAGAAAGCTTTGGCCAGCCCACTGGGCAGTCTCCATTAGAGGAGTCTCGCATGGGGTAGAAACGGTCCAGCTCTACCCTGGTGATTAGTTATAGTCTGGGAGCAGCCCAGGGAGGTGGGAGGTGGGAGATGGGAATGTGGTTTTGGTGTAAATGCCACCGTGGGTCTGAGGGTGTCCCAGCTGGAAGCTATAGGCTGATGATGGTGTCTGCAGTATGTTCCTCTGAAAGGGCATCTGAGCAGCATATATCCATGGCTGCCACGTGGACCATCACAGTAGATTATCATAATATCCAGCCCTTAGTAATTGATAGGTCAAGCAGGCAAAAATAGAGATAGCCTCCTAAAGATTAATGGACAATAATAGACTCCCATATCCACGAATTAGAGAATATACCTTTCAAAGTACATGGGGAACTTTTACAAAAATTGCACATGTAGTTGTTCATAAAGCCACTCTCAGCCCATACAGAGAATTGATATTTGGGTATGATGAAATGAAACTAGAAATAAATTATAAAACTTTTTTTTACACCCATGTGTTTTGAAATTTAAATTCATGGATCACCCAATATAAAGGTCAAAGAAGATATCATAAGGGAAATCAGAAAATATTTAGAGCTGAAAGATAATTAGATCACCATGTGCTAAACTAGAAGGATGCCACTGCAGGAGTGGCAGAGGGACAGTTACAGCCATTAACATTCACATTAGAAAAGAAGAAACACTCCAAGTGACTAAGTGTCCAATTCTAGAAGGAAGAAATAGGATAGAATAAAGCAAAAAAAAAAAAAAAGTAGAGGGAAGGAAATAAGGAAATAACAAAGACAAGAACAGAAATTAAAGAAAAAAATGAAAGGATCAACAGAACTACAGCGGGATCTTTGAGAAGACTGATAAAACAGGCAGATCTCTGGCAAGAGTGGCTAAGAATATAAAGGAGAAGGGACGAGGCATGTTAGGAATAAACAAAAAGAACACAGCACAGCCAGAAGAGAGACTCAGAAATAGTGATAACTCACATTTACAAGTCGGTCTTTCATGCTTCATTCTATAATACAATGATTATTTACAGTGTAGGCTGAAACACAAATCCTTTCGACAGAATCGTCTGCGGGTACAGAACAGTGATGAGCTGACATCTATAACGAGCTTACTAGGAGCCGCCCCTGCACCTGCCATGGGCTCTCTTGCCTCCACCCCTTTGGTTAAGCTGTTCCCTCAGCTCAAGGTACCCTCCCCATCTTACACATCTTGCAAGGTTCAGCTGAAATGAAACTCCTCTGCTGTTCCTGCTGATCACATACCCATTGTCCACTCTGCCCTTTCTCCTTGCCAACAGAACCATCATTTTGTTCAGGATAATAAGATGCCCCATTTAAAATGACCACAACTACAATACTAGAGTCCCAGCTTCCCCTGCATCTCAGGGAGGCGTGTGACACCATTTGGCCAATGAGATGTAAGTAGGAGTTTGCTAAGTATATTTTTTTGAGTATTTTAAATCTATCCACCCATTCAATGATCCACCACCCATTCTTTTACTCATTCATCCACCCATCCACACTCCCACTCTTCCACACATCCATCCATCCATCCACCCACCCATTCATCCAGCCATACAGCCATACAGCCATCCACCCACCCACCCACCCATCCATCCATTTATCCACCCACCCACCCATCCATCCATCCATTTCTGAGAGCCTATAAAGTGCCAGGCACAAGCTAGGTACTTGACATAGAAAATGAGTGATATTTGTCCCATCTTTAAATAACTACACTCTATTTAGGAAGACAGATAAGGAAACAATTTCAATACATTTGTGATAATGCTACGCTAGACATAAAAGAGAAATAAAAATTTTAATGTATTAATATTTTTTCCTTCTCTTATTCAACCAGAGGCACCTGTTTGCCTCAGGGAGAATTATGGTTTTTGTATAAGGAATGTAACAAGAGAAAAAAAGACCCTTTTACCTTTGAGTGTTAAGACCAACTCCAAGTGTACATGAGATGATAGTCTTGAAACTGAGCTGGGTTCAGAGAAGAAAGTGATTTTCTAAATTCCAAGGGCTCCCCATCAAGAAATAATGACTGAATCTGGTGGACTTGGACCCGGGAGGAGGGCACAAGGTCAGAGGATATGACCTGGAGAAGTTCCCATCAGGCAGGAAGAGGCAGGGGATCAGATGAAAGGGCCCTGGCTCCTCCCTCTGGGTCAAAACATCAGTGGGAAGGGCGGAGGTGAACGTGGGAGCAGAACATGGGTTGCCGGGCAGTGGGTTAGAAGGACACTGTGGCCGGAGCGCTGGGCTGGAGCCTGAACCAGGCGGGACGGCTGCTCAGTGGACACAGGACAGGCAGCCCGGGAACCACCTCAGCCACACAGCTTAGAGGCGGGAGTCAGGAGCCTGGACCCTGCCGGGGGAAGAAGGCGTGGAGAGAAGGCGCTCCAACAGGGAACCTGAACCTGAATGTACTTAATTCTTATCTTGATGTGCCTGAGTTAACTCGGAAGGAGTTTTTGAAGCCTGAAGAGATTGAGTTAGCTTTGATTAGCAAGTTCACGGTGTTTAAACTTTTTTTCTTTTTTCTGCCTTTAGCAGGAGTGGGGACTTGTGAGCAAGACAGAATCAATTATAGACAGTTTTCAGTTACATTTCTGGGCGCCTCTGCCTACAGCATGCAGATTTTTTACCCCACCGTGGAGGCGTGCAGGGGTGCTGGGGAGCCAGAGGGCTGGGAGGTAGCAGGCCTACTTGACCCGGCAAAGCTCAAAAGGCATCACCCCACTTCCTAGGAGACCCCACATCACACAATCCAAGTGGGGCTACAGTTTCAGAAACACTGAAGCCCCGCTAGCAACATCTCCAAGGTCCTTTCCATCGAGTATTTCAGTTTCCAGGGGCATCTCGTTTATTTTCAAGCATAATTTTTGCCACATTCCTTCTCTCCTTCCTGGGAGGGCTGCCACTGGAGCTGTCTGCAGCCCTCAAAGCCTAAGAGTACATTCGGCCACTGCCTGCCAGTGAGCACCTTGGTCCCACCTCCGTGAACAGATTCGTGTATGAATAGCTAGGGTGTCTACATTGCCTACTGTGTGCCAGGGACCCCCCTGAGCACCTGACTCATCAAATCCTCTCACCAACACAACGAAGTGTGCACTTAGCGCTGCCTTTTTTCCACATGAGAGAACGGAGGCACAGAGGACATGGACTGAGTAGGAGGTGGAGTTAGGATTTGAACCTAGGCAGAGAAAATGATAAAACAAAAGATGTCACATAAACCCCATGGCATATTGGAAACTTGAATGCAGTAGCTGAACATGCGTTTAACCTGCCAGAAAGGATTTGCCAGTGACAAGGAATCACTGATATTAATGTTACGGTGACAGTACAGCCAGATTAGAGAGCTTCTGCGAGGCTAGGGGACCCCCTTGTGATAAAGAAGGGTAGGGAGGGCGGCTGGGACAGAGGAACATGGGGTGGGACTCAGGGGACGTCAGAGGCTGGTGGCACAGACACATCTGAAAGGCCTCATCAAACCACTCAGCTCTGCCCCAGGCCCCGGGGATTCCAACCCAACATAACCCCGGGGAGCAGCCCATGTCTCCACTGTACAGCATCCCCAGACCCCAACTCTAGTCTAACAAGGTCAGTCACAAAAAGTCATAATGCTAAGTCTGGTTGCTTTAGAAGCCAGGGTAGATTAAAAAATTTTTTTTTAGATTTAAATCTTTAATAAAAATGTTATTCACTTGGCCATAGCTGATTTATTTGAAGGCTAATTTCTTTCAGTCCATGGGGGCCCAATTCAGATTTCAAGGTTGAGAACTGGTTGAAACCTTCTGGTCCCTCCCCGTGACAGCGACCTCACAGAGCTCTCTCCCTCCTCATGTGGCCCCAGGGCCCCTCTCTGCATTTCTCCTCCAGTGGCACCTGGTGCCCTCGCTGTTTCCGTCCACCTGTGGCTTTTGATTGTCACAACCCTTTCTTGGAACAGATAAAGATCTGCCCTACTCAAAATCTGTGGGCTCCCCAGCCTGAAATATGCTGGGGGTCTGTCCTACTTTCACCATTTCAAGGCAAAATGCTGCCCCTCCTGACGGCTGGCCTCCCATTCTCCAGCAGAGCAGAGATTACACTTTTAAGATAACTCTCTGCAAGTTTAGAACCATGACATTTTTAGATATAGTTGTTTCTGGGAAAGCGCCTGCATTTTGTTTAGATGCACTTTTACTTGAATATTTGCCAAAGAATCAGTCATTTTCAAACTAAAACCAATTTTTAAAAGAATATTTAACTCTGTGTTGCCTGTATGTGTATGCAAACACACGTACTATTTTATGCATACATGCATGTGTAATTAAGTCTCTGGTCCTCTGTTAACTGCGGAAATAAATGAAGACCAAACAAATGAGAAAAGCAAGGCTATTTGTTTTGAACTTGCTATAGCGAAGGAGTGGGCCAGTGTCACTTGAGTTTTGGTGAATGACTCAGAGGCAGGAAGAGTGGGAAAGCTTTAAAGTGGCAAAAAGGGAGAGGCTTCAGGTGTGCCCTGATTGGAGCTGGAGGTGGGGTAACTACAGTGAATGTCTTACATGATTGGTTAAGAATGCACAGTTGGCTTTCTCTGGTTGGTCCTACACTGGAAGGGAGGACAAAGGTTAAGAAAGCTGTTGGTTATTCATCTAGATCTGGTCATTTGGGGTCAACTGTTGTAGAATTTTTTATTTAGCTTCTTGGATTTGTCACAAGAGATAGGAATCTGGCTTCCTGCAAGTCTGATTTACAGTGGGCTGACTTCCTGGGTTGTTGACTGTAGGGAAGGAAGTCAGTTTCCCGGACTGGTTGCTGGTCAAAGTTCTATTGTGTATATGGTCTGGCTATTATCTTTAACTAACTTACTTTCTTTCTTTCTTTCTTTCTTCCTTTCTTTCTTTCTTCCTTTCCTTTCCTTTCCTTCCTTCCTTACTTCCTACTTCCCTCCCTCCCTTTCTTCCTTCCTTCCTTTCTTTCGTTCCTTTTAATGGAGGGTCTGGGGATTGAACCCAGGACCTCTGGCATGCTAAGCATGCACTCTACCACTAGGCTATACCCTCCTCTCTCCCAGCCATTCTCTTTATATGTTCAGTTTCTCATGATAATTATGTAAGAATCGGTCAAATAAGTCCATCCCTTCTCTTTGAAGGGTCCATTCAGCAAGTTGAAAAGGTGACCTATTAATGAGTAGCAATTAATCTGCTTAATTCTCTCAGATCTCAAACAATTTCATTGAACAAATCCACAAGAATCACACATTATCAAAATGCAGCTGCCTCACACATAGAACTGAGCCTGTGTTTGGCAATGGCGTGGAAATCGGACATGACCTAGATTGGGAGAGGAAACCAAGGCATCTCCTCAGAAAGCTACAGGCAGCTCCTTCCTCCCACTTTCCCTGCCGGGGCTCCTCTCAGCATCCCACCAGGCAGTGCTACTGGATGAATTCTGATGGAGGACAGAAAATTAAGGAAAGGAAAAAAGAAGCTTGGTAATGCAATTCAGAAAAATGCATGCTTTCCTCCTGAATTATTAGGATAAACAACTCTGCTGGGCAAGACCGCCCTCCCTTCTGTGGTGGGGATGAAGCAGGAAGACCCATCTCCTGTCGTCTTGATGGTGCTGCTTCTGATTTTTGGGGGTCCAGCCCAGTTCAGTGGCCTTCCTCGTACCAGGAGCACCCAGAGCTTTTCTTTGTGAAATTAATTCTCAATCATTGGTGCCTCTGCCTTCTAACCTGGGCGCTTCCAAGGCCCTCACTTCACTATGGCACCAAATTTCAAACAAAGGCAAGGGTGTGAGGCCCGGAGGCCATGAATTCACAGCCAGTTGCTGCAGACGTGGAGTCAGAGGACCTGGATTGGTGCCCAGTTTTGCCTCTGAGACAATAATGACTTTGGGCAAACCATTTATTTAATTTCTTTTGTTTCAGATTTCTTATTGGCACAATGAAAATTAAAACGCCAGTTCCTTTCCATCCACTATTTCACTCAAGATACGTTGAATGGCTACTCTGTGCCAGACAGTGTACACTGGGTGCTGAGTAAGACAGACAAGGTCCCCGCACAGTCAATCTTCCATCTACAGAGAAAGACGCATGTAGCAGCTCAGAGACTCACAGGCTTGGAAAGTCCCTGAGGGAGATGAGGTGTCATCCTCAGATCCCCGTTTCCTCACCCCACTTCCTGTGTGAAGGCAACTCCTGCAGGCTCCACCATCAGCCTCCATCTCTCCCAGTCCACTCACTGCACAGGGGCCCTTGGGGATCCCGGGAGCCCTCACCAGCCTCCTGTCTCTGCCCTTTTGCCCTGAGGTTCAGTTTTCACCATGCCAGCTAGGGGCAATCCTTTTAAAACATAAACCCAATCATATCCTGCTCAAAACTCTCCCATCATTTTCTACCACCCCCACCCCCCCCGGAGTAAAAGACAGCGTTCCCACCGTGACCTGTGAAGCTGTACCAAACTTGCTCCTTTCCTCTCGGACCTCATTCCTACTCCCTCCTTCATCCACTCTGCTCCAGCCACCTGTCCTCGCTGCCCAGGGACCCTGCGTTGAGAGGTGACCCGTGTCTGGGTTTATGCCTGTTGGTCCGGCACAGTTATTAATAGTGCCACCTGTGCTCTCAGAGGCCCTGGTTTGGATGATGAATTAGATGGCTGTGCTGGCTGCTCACCTGCTATTATGTTTTCTCTCTGCTCCTTCCCCAGAGAGCTGCTGCCTCCCCTCACCTGCTTCGGGTCTTTGCCCACAAGTGAAGTCATATTCTGTGTCCGCGCCATTTACACGGCACAATCCTCCAGCCCCAGGACCCCCATCCCCTTCGTGGGTCTGCCTTTCTTCCCTAGAATTTCTCACCATCCTGTTTATTTTCCTTATTTGTTTATTGTGTCTCCCCATTCCCCCAAAACCCGGCAGGATCTGTGAAGGCAGAGATTTTTAATGTCTTGTTCACAGCTGTATTCCTACTGCCCGAAACAGTGCTTAGCACACGGCCGTGCCCGAGAGAGTAACTAGATGAGGCGGGGGTGTTACCTTGAAGAAGGCGGTCAGAGGAGGCTTCTCTGAGGGCTTGGCATGCAAGTTAAGGTCATATTAGTTTCCTAGGGCTGCTATGACAAAGTACTACAAACTCAGTGGCTTAAAACAACACGAATTTATCAGCTGACAGTTCTGGGGGTTAGAAGTCCAAAATGCATCTCAATGAACTAAAATCAAGGTGCTGTCAGAGCTGGGTTCTTTTTGGAGGCTCCAACAGAGAATGAACATCTTTGCGTTTTTCAGCTTCTAGAGGTCACCCACATCCCTTGGTTCGTGGCATCTGCCTCCTCTTCAAAGCCTGCAGTGGTCAGTCAAATCTTCCTCGCAATGCTGTCTCTCAGTTCTGAATCCTCTGCCTTTCTCACCCCCATTTAAGGACCCTTTTGATTACACTGGGCCCACCCAGATAATCCAGGATAACCTCATTAAAGTCAACTGATTAGCAAAGTCATTCCATTTGCAACCTGAATTCTCCCCTGCAAGGAACAGAATACATTCACAGGTTCCAGGGATTAAGATGTGGACATACTGGGTGGGGGTGCCTGCTACAGTGGGGCTGCTACTTTGGATAGGGTGGTCAGGAAAGGCTTCTCTGAAGACTTGGCATTGAGGGCAAGATCTGAAGGACAAGGAGCAGCCAATCACGTGAAGAACCAGAGGAGCTTTACAGGCAGAGGGAGTAGCATGTGCAAAGACCCTGGGGCAGGGATGAGCTTGGAGTATCAAGAAGCAGACAGTTGCCCAGACTGGCTACAGTATATGGAGCAAGGTGGAGAGTGGTCACAGGTGAAACTGGGGAGGGAGGCATGAGTCAGATAGCATAGGTGCGGCGGTTTTCTCTCCCAGTCTAGGTCATGTACGGTTCCCATGCCGTTGGTTCTGTGTGTGAGGCAGCTGTATTTTAACCATGTGTGATCCTTGCGGGTTTGCTCTAGGAAGTTGTTTGAGAGTTGACAGCATAAAGCAGACAATTATTATTCATTGATATGACCACCTTTTAAACTTGCTGAACTGACTGATTCACCCTTCCGAGAGAAGAAATGTGTTCTCTCACAGTTCTGGAGACTAGAAGTCTGAAATCAAGGTGCCAGCAGGGCCATGTTCCTTCTGAAGGCTTGAGAGGAGGATCCTTCCTTGCCTCTTCAAGCTTCTAGTGGTTCCCGGTTGGTATGGACTGAATGCCTATGTCCCCCCAAATTCAAATGTTGAAACCCTAACCCCCAATATGATGGTATTAGGACATGAGTCCTTTGGGAGGTAATCAGTTTAGATGAGGTCATAAGGGTGAAGCCCCCATAATGGGATTAGCACCCTTATAAGATGAGAGACAAGACCTCTGTCTCTCTCTCTGCCATGTGAGAACACAGCAAGAAGTCAGCTGTCTACAAACGAGAATAAGAGCCCTCAACAGACACCAGATCTGCTGGCACCTTGATCCTGAACTTCTCAACCTCCAGTAAGTGTCTGTTTAAGCCACCCAGTCTGTGGTATATTGTCACAGCAGCCTGGGCTAAGACACCAGCAGTCCTTGGCATTCCTTGGCTTGTAGCAGCATTACTCCAGTCCCTGCCTGCATCTTCACACGGCCATCTTCCCTCTGTGTCAGTGTCTCTGTGTCCAAATTTTCCTCTTCTTATGAGGACATCAGTCATTGGATTTGGGCCCACCCTAATCTAGAGGGACCCCACCTCAACTTGATTATGTCTGCCAAGACCGTTTCCAAATAAGGTCACATTCACAGGTTCCAGTGGATGTGAATATCTGAGGGACACTGTTCAACCCAGGACATTTTCAGTTCCATATGGCCCTCCCTGACTAAGCCACTCCAGCTGACCCTAACTCAGTCTCCTTGAGCTGCCCTGGCCTGGAGCTACCTTCTTAGACCGACTTTTCTTGTTTGTGTGTCTGTATACAAGTTACTTCTCCTCTCCATCCCCTATCAAACTTGCCTCAGATTTTGACTGCAGCCGCAACTATTCTTTTTGTCAATAAGACTTTCCACAATTCCTAGCAGACTGTATACCATTTAAATCCTCCAGATACCGCCTTTCAAGTCCATTTCTCTCTATAAAGTGCTTATCTTAGAAAATCTGGGTAGAATCTGAGTTTGATCTTTATACCAGCTAATTAGTATACACAGGCTCACCCTACTAAATGGTTACAGCTAGTGTGAGCTGCTGGCCGACTTCAGGCTTCCATGCAAAGGAGGCTCAGGGAAGGAGGAGCTGAGCGACACTGTAGGCAGAATACTATTCTCTGTCATCTCCCACTGGACAGTCACTTCTGTGTCCTGTTAGTCAGGTGGCCTTAGAACCCACGGAGGCCACTAGCCATCTTCTATTTGGATCAGGAGGAAATTGGGGCCCTGGAAGTTTACAGGACTTTCTCAAACCCACAGCAAGTATGTGATACAAGGAAGACTCTGGAATCATGCATCCACTTCTCTTCCCAATCTCCCAGGATCCGCACATAAGTCTTAGAAGGACTTCCCACCACTGGTCTTGTAAGACAGCAGCCACTACATATGGTGCTTGTAACAGCGAAGAGCCCCTCTCCAGCTAGCTCGGTCCTAGAAAATGTGCCAGCCACACTGCCATACGGGGCCACAGCCAAAGGGATGTGGGATCTTATTGTCCCAGGAGTGGGCAGTGGAAACTGAGACGAAGATTACCAGCTCTGCCTCAGTAGCCAGCATTCGTCAGTTCCTCCCTTTTAGGTCATCTAAACTTGCAAATGAACTGCGCAATCAATTCCCCCTCCTTCAAAGCCATGATTTCCTCAGCAGGTGGATGCAGAACGCTCGGAGACCTATAATGATCAGCGCTTTGCAACAAGCACTTTTTCTTCCTACTCATTATTGCGGTGCTTTAAGCGGAGAAGGCAGTAACCGCTCTCGCACGGTTCCAAAGAGACACTTGGAAACATGCTGCGGGAGGCCGCTCTGTCACCAGCAAAGACAATGGAATACATTTTAAAGTCTTTTCCCCGTGTTCTGTCAAGCAAAAGCATCGGAACCCTTCCGGGAATTCACTTTACAAGGAAAGAAAATGAGGCCCCGCATCCCGGGCCCCCGCAGCCGGCCGGGGCCACATGCACCCCCTCGGCTCAGCCCCCGCCAGAGGTCGGTCGCCCCCGCCCGAGGTCGCAGAGGCGGGGCCGCCAGTGCGGGCTCCCAGCAGATGCGTAGCTGGGACACACTCACAAAACGCAGTCGTTCTCTGCAGTGGCTCATGTCCCTTTCGGTTTTGAAGGCGCCTCTGTTTTTCCCATTGAACCGCCCTGCGCAGAGGACGACTGTGATTACAAAGTCCCGGAGCGCTGTTTAGCTCCTCTGTCCTCACTGGCCAGACGCTTAAGGTTCCACACGCGTTGGGCGGATAGCAGAGGACCTGGCGCTGCGGCGACCCCAGCTAATGCTTGAGGGATGGAGCCAGACGCTGTCGCCGGCATGAAGTTCCCACGGGAACACCCATTTCTCATGCTTTAAAAATTCCTCTTGAAAAAAAAAAAAAAAGTCACCAAAGATTCCAGGCAGCAGGAACTTCAGAGATGGAGAGCTTGAAATTACTTGCTCTGAAGGTGGTGCTAAACCAGCAGAGTCATCCTGACCATTAATCTGCACACTTGCTGGGTCAGGCATCAGTGTTGGTCCTAGTGCTGGCGATGGTGGTGTGTGACAGTTTGGCCAATTTGGTCCACTTGCTAATCCGAATCATTGAAAGGTCTGAATTAGACAAAGTGTGATAAAATAGAAGCATTTCAAATTATCTCTTTACCATCTTATTTATAAACTATTCATGCATATTGTAAAGAAAGGGTTTATTAAGATAAATTTGGGGCAGACCCTTACCAGTCATAATTGAATGAAATAGTGTTTTGACTTTTGCTATAAATACAATTAAGGACCAAAGTAAAATCATTTCAACTTCTGTCACTACCCATGATGAATGAAGATGCAGTGTGTCTCAGCAAACAAGACACTCAAGTAAAGAAAGTTTTTCTTTCATTAACTATTCTTATAAAACAGTGTAATGAAATCAACTATACTTCAATAATAAATAAATAACTAAAAATATAAAAGATCTGTCAAAAACACAACCAAATGATCAATTAAAAAAAAATCAATATTTGGCTATTTAGAAGCCAAAGTGTCCTTCCATATCCAGGATATAATGTTCCTAATACCAGAAAAATCATTTTAACTATGATCTTTGACCATCTCTTATTAAAGAGACTAGGACTTTCTAAGAATGTTTAGATCTGGGCCTAACTTGTGTTATTCAGAGTTCTGCTGAAAGGTTCTCTAAGGCAAAAATCTATCCTGAATTAAGACCAAAACTCTTACCAAGAGTGAGCTTGAGCTCCCCCGATGAGTTGCAAAATATTTATGAAACACCTTTAAGGGAAAATCATTAAGTCCACTGAATCATACATCACAGACAGTCCATATGGGGCATCAGGTTGTGTTTTTTATTGTAAAAAATATTCACACACACAAAACATTTTCCAGAATCCTTGGGCCTCATAATTGTGTGGTTACAGAAAATGTGGGCCAAGCTGCATAAAACTGTTACCTTTGAAAGACATTTTGGGTAAAGATTGTGAGATAATCTATCCCTCAATACCCAACTGTTCCCATAGTGTGTTTTTGGTCCTTCTATTTTCTATTTGCAAAGTTCTTCAGTCAACACACATTCTATGGGCAAAAGAACCAGAGCACTGAGGCTATGCACTGAGCCAGTGATGAAACTGGCGGTGAACACACGAGCTGTCCTCTTCCGCCAAGAAGCCACAGACCTGGAGGGCTTCACGCCCTCCCACTTATCTGTCTGTGGGACTGAGTGTTGCAGATGTACGCAGAGCTGAATAATTCAGTGCCTAAATGCAAACTTGTTTTATAAAGCCGCCTAAGGTTCCAATAAGTTTTTAAAATCTGATTTGATGTTTAATATAAAATATTGAATATCAACCCTATAATGAGGTTTTAATGAAAAATATAATCCAGAATCCAGAACACAGGTTTGCAGGTGAATAAATGACATACCCAGTGTTGGTTGACAAATGTTGCCCATGAGTTAGATCCATATTACAAGACCCGGCATGCAATTCATTTATTAGCTGACCTTTCATGCTATTTCTATTTCCTTGCATTTTAGGGTTTGGACCAGTATTCATTAAAGAAAGATTATCATACAATATTAAGGCTAATAATAATTACATATATGGATATAACATTTTTATAAACCTGTAATTTTAGAAAAAAATACTGCTAACCTAATATTTAAAATTGAGAATACATGATAATATCTCATAGAACTACTACTTCATGAAATACAGTTTGGGAAATGATGTTTTCATATAAATCTAATGAGTTTTAAGAGTATGAAAATTTTTTCCTTTTCTTTAGAAGTTTAAAAAGATCAAATCAAATCAAATCAAGAATGGTCTAGAAGAAAAACCTACAGGCTGAAGTCAGGAGGTCCTGGGCAAATCATTTCAATTCTCCAGACCTTAATCTCCCCAAGAGATTCAGGTCCAGGGTTCAGCTCACACCAGGACCCATGACCTAGCCTTACACCCACCGCCAACAAGCTTTCTGTCCAAGCCCCGAGTCTCACTTGTGAAAGCCCTTCCATTACTTGCTCTTTCGGTTCAGTGTCAGCCTCGTGCTATAAGCCTCCTCCACAGCCACAAGGCTGCTCCACATGGGCTCACTGCATTTTTACTAAATGAATCAACGACTCTAGAAAACACATACAAATTACCATGACATGGTGGTGGTGTGAGGAAACAGGAAGCGGCATCTCGCTATAAAGCACTGGCATTAAAGAGGACATTTATCAGGCTTGTAAATTAATTTGGCTTTCCTATCTTTGATCTACCCATTAATATATTTTGTAATGCCCTATTGGGGGCTGCCTTGCAGAGTTTGCTAGGAGCAAAGAGAGGAACAGTGGGAGGTGAAAACCCCATCCTGCTATCTACGTGCCTCTACTGACACCAAAGGTTTATCATGAAACTGACACTCAGAGCCCGGTCTCGCCTGCCGCAAGGGTGATCAAGTATACATCTGCGCTGGCTGTGCACGAAAGGCAAGTGACAAACTGCCTTTACTGGGAAACGAGGTATTCTGACTAGTGACCAGGTTCTAAATAAAAGGTGATTCCTCACTGTTCTGGATCTGTGTCTAATTTTGCAGGTATGTGTTAGAGCACACCAGCAGCCACAAAATCCCCACCTTGCTTTCTCAAAAGCTGTAAAAGAGAAAAGGAATTAATTTTGCTGAAAGTAGAGCCACAAACCCCCCGTGGGGACAGCAGTAGGGGACCAGGACGATCTGTTTAGGATCAAACAAATGGCTTCAACCTTTCCTTCTACAAGTAGAACCACCACTGTGGGGTGGGGGTGGTAGGCGGGGGAAAGGCTGGCCCAGGGCATCCTAGGAGGGGCATTTAAGCAGGATTCAGCCACCAGCAATTGACTAACACAAGGAAGCATGTCTCAAGCGTCAAGTTCTCCGGCTGGGATCTTGTGTCCCGGGCCAGCCCTTCCTCACACAGCTGAAAGGCTGCAGCCTGTCCAGCCTGGTGTTTTCCTGCAGCTCCGGCCCTGGCCGGGCATGGTGCTCACCTAGGCTCCCAGTTCAGTGGGCAGAGCTGTTCTGAGTTGCTTCCACAACACTTTCCAGAAGCCTCTCCATACAGTCAGTCGCAGAAAGTTCTCCAGCCAGAAGTAGCTCCTATAGAAGGAAATCCAGAGGCTGATGGGGCCTAAGGA
The DNA here is from genome assembly GCF_036321535.1 of Camelus dromedarius. Taxonomy (NCBI): domain Eukaryota; kingdom Metazoa; phylum Chordata; class Mammalia; order Artiodactyla; family Camelidae; genus Camelus; species Camelus dromedarius. The sequence continues at coordinate 5,772,993 of NC_087446.1, read as the reverse complement.
CACCACATGCTGAAGCTTACAGGCAGGTCTGAGGAAGAAGTCACCCTAGCACGTGGGCTTTGATGTCTCTGATCTGGGAGGGGTGGGGAGGGGGGACTAGTTTACAGTGAGGGAGCTGTCACTCCTAGGCTCACAGTGGGGTGGACACACATGAGCTCAGCCACCCTCCGCTGCAGTGGCTGAAGGTGGGTGTCTGTATGCACAGGCCAGAAGTCAGAGTAGCCCCCCAACACTACCCTGGGTATGCACTGAATTCAGTAGCTGGGTTACCCATCGAACTCTTGGGAGTTGCCTTCTGAGCTCAGGGTGCCTATTTTGAATTCTTTATCTTTTCTTTAATTTAGACCCCAAAAATGTGTGCTTTCTTTTAAGTGTACCATTTGATGAGCTTTGATAAATACACTTATGAAACTGGACACTCTTTTTATTGTCCTCAGTACTGGTGAGTTTTCATCTTTGGGAGGTGAATTTAATTTCTGAAAATATGCAGAAGTCATCATAACCCAGCCTGATTAATAAGGATACTGATCAAAATAAATAATATCATTTAGGACCCAGAACAAAACTCAAAGATGACCACAAAGTAATTAATTTGTTGCACAGCTCTGACTACCTCCTAGGGTTCTTTTTAAGAGAAATTCCAAAAGTATTTCTTGATCAGTGATATGATCAAGTAAATATTCTAAAAATCACTGATGAGGGTATAAAGTACATTGTCTGTTTCACTGAGGAAAAGTATTTTGTTGTTGTACTTCATATTTTATACATATTTCTACCTAAATTTAAAAAATCTTCCAGGAACCAAATCTTTTGAGTCAGATCTTCACTGAAGTCTAAATCCTAGAGTTACAGCGCTGGCGCAGTGCAGTCCTCTGTGCCGCTAAAGTTTCCAGAACTGAGGCCCACCTGTGTCGAGCAGGCCCTTCACACCTCGTGCTATAACACAATATTCAATCACGTTTCAAGTTGAAATACAAATCCCTCTACAGGATATTTTGGCCCAGTATCATATTATTAGTGATGGTGGCCCTATTGTGTATTTACATGTACATGAGCCACAGGACAATGTAAGCCTTTATGGGAATTAACCTGTTCAGCACAACTTATCCCCATTCTCTGATGAAGGAACTGAGGCTCAGAGAGGTGAAGTAACCATCCAGAGTCACATAGCAGGCACTTGCTGGACCAATATTCAAACCCGGGCCATCAGGTTCCTGAGCCTGAGCTCATGTCCTTTGCTGCAACTCCTTACCAAGTAGCTCTCGAGAAAGTTACTACATCTTTTAAAGTGGGGAGTCAGAGGCAGGAAGAGCCAACAGCAACTCTCTTGGGTGCCAAGGTGGCAGGCAGTCAGCAGCACACAGCAGACACGTTCGGGGCTGTCCTGAGTCAGAGGCTCCTAGTCTTGTGTGGGTCATGGGGCCTCTAAGACTGCAATGAGGGCTCTGGAACACTCTCCACAAACATGCGCATGGGTACATGCGCACAAAACTTCACACAGTCCACGGGATCATCCAAGGTGCATGGAATCTCAGTGTTCATAGCCACACTGTTTACAATGGCCAAGACACGGAAGCAACTTAAATGTCCATCCACAGATGATTGGATAAACAAGCTGTGGTATATTTATACAATGGAATACTACTCAGCCATAAAAAAGAATGAAATAATACCATTTGCAGCAACATGAATGGACCTAGAGATCGTCATTCTAAGTGAAGTGAGAAAGAGAGAGAAAATCCCATATGATATCCCTTAAATGTGGAATCTAAAATATGATGCAAATGAACTTATTTACAAAACAGAAACAGACTCACAGACATAGAAAACAAACTTATGGTTACCAAGGGGAAAGAGGATGGGAAGGGATAAATTAGGAGTTTGAGATTTGTAAATGTTAACTAGCCTGCCCTTTATTAGCAGGGTGACCTTGAAGAAGACCCCATAAGAGGGTGATGCAGTTTTGCTGGCCGGTCTCAAAGGGATGCTGTGATCCAATGAGAACATTCATTCAGTAAATATTCGGTAAATCACGCATGTGGAAATGTTGTGTAAATTGTAAAGTGCCTACCAATGAAAGATACTGTTACTTTTCAGCAAAAGGCAATGAACATTTTGTTCTGTTGGTATCCACAATCTCGAATACCCTCTGAGCTGTCAGCGGAGGGGGGAATAGCTATGAGCAAAGTCCTATGTCGGACTTCAGGTGCGTACTTGCCAGTTTTTAAGAGAAGGAAGGAACCAGTATTTCATGAGTGCCTGCTGTGTTTTTCCACGATCCATTCTGTCTGTTTTGATCCCTGCTATATCCCCAGCACTTTGAAAGGTACCTGACACTTTTCTTTCCCATCGTATCTAAGATGACTTCAATTATAAAATGAACCATTATTTTATGTACCACTAGAAAAAAACTCTGAGGATTAAACTCTTGATATCTAACAACAGTAAAATTCATCCCAATTTAAGAGATGCTAAAATGTGAAAAAAAATGGGCATTTTACAATCAATGAAATACAGACTTTCAATAAATAGTTTCTGAGTAAATTCACACTTTCACATAAATTTCACTTTATCTTATGTTCCTGTCTAGCTAAAACTAAGCTACCTAAAGATAGAGCATATGTCCCATGCTTCCTGTATGTCGGAACAAAGCCACATGTAGAAAGCATTCAAAATATTTACCTTTGGTGATGCCAACAGTAGATATTTTGAAAATCTAAATTAAGGAGAAGAAAAAGTTATTCCAGAAAGTGGATAGCCATCTCTGTTACTTGGACAGTTATAAGAAAAAGAGGAATAGGAGGTAAGGAGCTAGTGTTTGGTGGTGGGGACAAAGTTTCCATTTGGGAAGATGAAAAAGTCCCAGAGATGGATGGTGGTGATGGTTGCACAATAATGTGAATGTACTTAATGCCACAAAACTGTACACTTAAAATGGTTAGGAATGGTAAACTTTATGAAATGTGTATTTTTTCATTATTAAAAAAAACTACAAGCAAAGGTATTTGATGGGTAAATAATGTCTTATCAACTTTGTGTCTCTAAAATCAGACATTAAAGAGATTTATAAAAATGTAAAATAATGCCACTCGACTCACTATGTGGTTTTTTTTTGGTTTTGGAAATAGTTATTTTTCATAAAAAAATGCTATTCATGACATAAACAACAAGTTTCTACTGTATAGCACTGGGAACTACATTCAATATCTTGTAGTAACCTATAATGAAAAAGAATATGAAAATGAATATATATGTATGGCTGAAACATTATGCTGTACACCAGAAACGGACACAACATTGGAAACTGACTATACTTCAATTTAAAAAAAGAATGAAAAAATGCTGTTTATGTGAACATTTAATGGTGGGCTTATTACTGTTTTTTTCGAATGCATTAATACCTATTTTTTCAATTTCTCGGCTTTATTATAGACAGATGTAACCCACATAAACCAAAGCTCTTTGGAGTCCTCAATTTTTACGAGTGTGAAGGAGTCCTGAGACCAAAATGCTCGGGAACTGCTGGTTTAGTGGAAGTGACAACAAGCAAAAAGATAAATTAGTAATCAGGAAATGTCTAGTGCCGAGAGCAGATGTTGACGGGAAGGGAAGGCCTCTCCAAGGACAGGAAGCAGCCACCTGCCCAGCACGGAGGCCGGCAGTTCTTTACACGCCTGATTAAAGAAAGCAAAACACCTCAACATGCAGCTCCCGTGAAACTGCATGGCGGTAAGCCTAGAGAGGACCAGCGCAAGAGGAGGGCCAGGATGGGTGGGGGGGTGTGTGCTGGAAGGGGTGGTGATGAACTGGGGGCCGCTGGGACTCTGGTGCAGGAGCTCTGTTACAGACAGCGCCTGGCCTGGGTGGGAGGGGCAGAGACGCGCAGCTGTGGGGGCCCCTCGGATCTTTACTCACCAGGGAGCCAAGTCCTCCAGGGAGGGATGCTGCCCAGGCTCCCGGGCACACCTGCAGGAAGGGAATTACTCTGAATTGTCAGGGTTGGCTGCCCTGCTCCCCCTCTGGATGGTGAGCTCCTCTGTGCTCACCTCTGTTCGTCCACCACCTGGAGCGGTGCCCAGCACAGGGTAGGAACAGCAGTAAGAGCAACGCTAGCAACTTCGTGTGCCCGGCATGGTTCTACATATACGTTAATTTATTTAATCCTCACAACAAATATACGAAGGAAATATGACTAATGTGCCCACTTTACAGACGAGGGACAGCATGGTGAGGGCTGGTCTGAAGGCACGTCACATCCCTGGTAGTAGCAGAGGCAGGATTCAGCCTGGGCTGTCTGGCTTGGGTCTGCTCCCCCAAAAGCAGCAGATCATTAGTAAGTTTTTGTTGTGGGAATGAACGTGTTAATGAACACAACAGAGTATTTTAAAGTCCACAGATTTAGCAAGATGATACAACATCAGCATTCATGATTCTTTAGGGGCAAAGATCTATCTCCGTCTGCTGGGCATCTTCCCCCAGCTCTCAGTCTGAATCAGAGCAACCCAGTCAGTATCAATCCAGGAAATGGATATTTACTGAGCGCCCATCTGTGCCAGGCACAGAGCTGGGCCCTGAGGATGCAGCCGTGAAGGAAGCTTCCATGCCAGCAGGGACACAGACGGTAAACCCAGGAGCAAACAGGAAAGGCCCTTGCCTGCGGTAAGTGGTGGGAGGGGAGACGGATGGGGGAGCTGTTTAGGTGGGATTGTCTGGAGCCCTCAGGGCCCTGGAGGCCTCGGAGAGAATCTGCACTTAATTCTGAGTGGTTGGGACGCTGGTGAAGGATTCTGGAGTGAAGGCATAGCCTGGTCTCACTCATATTTTAAAAGGAGTATCTCATTTGCTCTGGGGACAATCTCCCTAGTGCACGGGCGAGACTGTGGCTTGGATTAGAATGGGCGGCGGTGGGTGGAGGAAGAAATGGACCGGCTCTGGATTTATTCTGAAGATAAAGCCAGTGGGATTTGCTGATGAACTAGAACATCTTTTTTTTTTTTTTAATTCCTGCTAGTATTTTATCTACCGTGCCAGGTCCTGCTGATTCTACTCCATCTGCATCACTCAAGTCAAGCCTTCTTTTTCTGCCAAGATGGAAGTGGCCAGGGCGGCCCCTTGTGGCCTCTCACCCTGGTGGCTGCGCTGGGCTCCTGCCCTAACGAGGCAGCACTAAGCAAACTGCACAAGCCGACTTGAGGCTGCGATTCCACTGCGAGGGTTCCCACGCCTTCACTGTGTGGGCTGCAGCCTCACCTGGGAGACTAGATTGATGGCAACAATGTGAATGCTCAACCACAGGTAAATCGTGGGACACCTGGACTCTGAAAAATGACAAACCTGTTTAAAAAGAACGAGGTAGATCTCTATGTGCTGACAGGAAAGATGTCTGCAAGACAGATATTTTCAGTAAAAGAGTAAATTGCATAAAAATACATATGCTTTCCATTTTTATTTTAAAAAATGTGAGCGTAGAACAGAGAGCTGGGGAGGACAAACCCCAAATTGTGAGCAGTAACTCCCTCTAGGTGTTGAGGGGGCAAAGGGCGAGAGGGAGGACCACATATATCTCTGTCCTGTTTTACTTTTTTACAATTATGAAGTGTTGTTTTTATAATAAAAAATGACATCTTTTCCCCAAAGGCCCTGTCCGGTTCTTGCAGGCACTGGGTGGCCATCTCTGCCCCTTCACACACCCTCCATCTCTATGCCTTGCTCCCCTCATCCTGCCAGGCTGTTTCTGGCTCTCAGTTTTTGGCTTCCCTCCCTGGACTCCATTAAAGCCTCTTTCCTGTCTGCCAAAGCCCACAACCCACCACCTGAGGACGGCCCTCCCGCCTGGTTCCTCCCCCGCCAGCCCATCCTGGCCCCTAACTGCTCCCCGTGCCCTCTTCTCTAACCTGGCCCCGGCCCCTGGCCCTGTCTGTGTAAAACACAGATACTCGTTCAATCACCCCTCTGCTGGGAAACTTCCAAGTTCTCTACTGCCTATGAAATAAAATCCGGACTCTCTGGCATGGTGGCAAAGGCCCTTTGCAGAACTTGGCCCAATTTCCCTGCCCTCTCTGGGCCATTCCCCTGTTTCCTGTTACCCAAGCTCAAGTCACACCTGACGGGTCCGTGTTCCAAGTGTGCCACACCCTGTGGACTTGTCTTTATCACTTTGCTCAAGGAGCCTGGGATCAACTCCTCATCGGTCCTTATCCTCCACTCTCTTCAACTGACACCTGGCAAACAAACACTAAACTGTCAAAGCTTGTGTAAAATTCCCTTCCTCCTGGAAGCATTCTTGGAACCTGCCTCAGTCCTGCAGAAGCAGTTAACCTCTGCCCGCTCTGTGTTTTGTAGCATTTCGTACACGTGAGGTCCATCACAGCCCACTCCAGGAGTCAACAAACTGTGGCCCATGGGCCAAATCTGGCCCGCCACTGGTTTTTGTATGGCCTGTGAGCTAAGTATGTTCTTTACATTGTTAAATGGTGAACAGAAATCAAAAGGAGAATATTTCATGACACATGAAAATTATATGAAATGTAAATTTCAGCATTCATAAATAAACTTGATGAGAACACAGCCACACTGACCTACCTGGTTACCCATGGGCCTTGACGGCTTTTCGCGCTACAGTGACAGAGTTGAATCGACCATATGACCACAAAGCCTAAAATATTTGCTATCTGGCTTTTTAGAGAAAAAGTTTGCCAACCCCTGGGCAACTCTATTTATGTACTTACATGCCAGTTTTCAATAAGACAGTAAACCCACAAAAACAAGAATATATTGTAATTCCCCATTTACCTGTAGCCCTTAATACTGTATCCAGCACGTGGCAGAACTTCAGTATTTACTGAACAAACACCTAGCTGTTCAGTTCACAGCTGTGTGTCCTTGGAAGGGAGAATGTGCTGGGTCCTGATTCACGGAGGAAATGTCACACAAAACAAAGGTCAATGCCAGGTGCCACTGGGGTAGGGAGGTTAGCATTTTTTTGCATGAAGTGGAGAGAGAATAAAGCATGTCACAATCTCAATTCCACTCACTATTCCTCCTGATTAATGAGGACAAAAATTAAGATACAGATAAACACTTAAAAGTTGCTTTCCGTGAAACTTCCCAGGCTCTATTCCGCTGATGCTGTTACCCTAACACAGGCTCTTTCAGTCCGAGCTGTCATCATCTAAGACTTTGCTTAAGATACAAAGGGCCTCTCCATTTCCTCTCATCACATCTGAAGAGCTGATTAGTTTCCAAAGTCCCCCTTAACTTGGTCCCACCCTACCCCTCCAACCCCAGATAGGAATTCTCTCCAACGAGCAAGCTGGGTGCTACGGTCTCCCCAGGCACCCACCTCCTGCCAAGGCCACCTATCAGACTTGATGCATCCTTGAAGACCTGCCTCTAACCCACTCCTCTTCCCTTGAAGAGTCTGACTCCTCTGGGTTTCCAGGATGTGCTTGAAAAACAAAGCAATTACCTGTGCTAGACCTTTCGGCAGTTGACAGAGTTTGGAAACCTGGTGGCCACAATGGAACTGTATATTCTCTGTGAAGGAAAACCTCACCTCATCCTGTTTGTGTATGAGACCCTTAGTGAATGCCTTAAGGTTTATTGAGCTGGGGGGGGGGTGTTAAAAACATAGTAGCCAAGATCAGACAAGAACCCCAAAACTGTCATGCACGGAGAACGAAAGTAAATTCTATAATGGAAACATACATGGGACGCTAACAGCAAGTCAGTGGAATCAGCAAGAGGTTTAGGGAACAGGTACATGGGAAATCCTCACTGAACGTTGGAGAGGCTTCTAAGATATAGAAATAGGAGAGATATTGCAGACTGAAGGTACAAAAGCACAACGTAGTCATCCTTGGTCCTTCCTAAGACTCCTCTAGACCTGGGTGTGGGAGGTGGGGAAAAGTTGGATTAAATATTTAGCAATTATTAAGGGTTTTACATGAATTCATTAATTTTCACAACAACCCATGAGGTTATTATCCCATTTTATAGATGCAGACATTGAGGCACAGAGAGGGTAAAAGTAACTTGTCACAACCACACAGGTTATCAGTGTCAGAACTAGGATTTTTTTAAGATCAAAATTACATTTATTTCTGTAAGTAAACAGTATACATTTTTAAAATTCTAGATGCTTTAAAAGAATAAGAAACATTTAAAAAAGACAGTGTGATTAAATTATTATAGTTGGAACCAAGGTTTAAACCCAAGCGGCAGGGCACAGCATTTGGGTAAAAATCAGTCCACTCCATACATTTTTACGAGGCTAGTCCTAGGAGAGGGATATTAGCTCAGAATTCCAAAAAAACAAAAAAAACCAACAAAAAAAAACCCCCAAAAACCTCAAGCTCAGATTGATTATTATATATTTCTTTATATGCTGCATTAGTCATTTTTGAAAAAGCAATTTCCATCTAATATTTGTTTTCTTGAAAATAGCTTGGGTTTCTAAAACCTCCACTATACTGTACTCAAATGTCCATCAATAGGGAACATCACCGTGAAAAGGACAGAGGCAGCTCTGCATGACTGAACGTGGCAAAGACTGTGTCCTTCACCAAACTCTAGTCAGGCTCCTCTGAGCCCTATTCTCCACTAGACCTCAACGTTGACCTATACGAATTGCAGCTTTTGGCACAATCGGTTTCAGCCACCACTATCCCCCTGCCACGCCCGGGCACGCGCGCTCACACACACACACACAGAGACTTGAACAAACATTAGCATGGTTTCTAGCAGCTCAAGGCTGTCCCTAGGATGAGGACCCTAGTCCCCTTAAAGTGCCTGAGAAAACTCAGGCTGCCAAGAGAATGCACCATTTGCTCCAGCCAGCATGTGAACTTCCTCTTAGAGCAGTTATGTTAGAAAGTTCACAATTGTAAGTTCTTTCTGTGTCCCTTTGAGACACACCCAGGAGTATCATTCTCAGGGACCTGAAGGCCATTCCTTTGAAGTAGCATCTTCAGGAGAGATAGGGCCCCTGTTCCCAGCCTCTGTGGGAGGGCAGGAGCCTAACTTCCATGACTTCCAGCTGGCTGGCCTGATGGCACTGACACTGACCCACCCTCTGACTTGCTCCCTCTCCCTGTTCACTCACTTGTGCACAAGTCAGAGTGGAGCTCAGCTCTTTCCTCGACACAGTGGATACTGAATGTCCAGCTTTATCTTTGACGTGTGATCACCAAGATACACTGTTGAGTGTAGACTGCAAGGTGTGGGCTGGGAGGCCCGGGGCAGGTGGGCGGGACCATGCCTGGCCAGGTGCCCTTCCATGCCTGCCAGTTGTAGAGGACACATGCTTGGCCATGATTTTCAAAGTCAAGGCATAAATACCAGAATAATTTTAGGTAACATTCATTGAATGCCCAGCATGATTCTCCCCACTTTGTGTGATTAACTCATCCCATCCTCATGGCCCCTGCAGAGTGTTACTTTTATTGGACCCATTTTACAGATGAGAACCAGAGGCACAGAAAGGTAGAGTAGCTGGCTCAAGATCACGGAGCTAGTGAGTGACACGCACAAAGGTTTTCTCATGTGCTTCTCATTTAAGATTCCCATGGTTTATCTTTCTACCAAAAGAGAGGAAAACAAAAACCCAAATTCATGGAAACTGGATACACTTGGCATTTAAGAAACATGTTGTCTTTTCTCATAATTAGGTTTATCTTTAATTATGGAATTTCCTAATTAGCAGAATTAAAGCACCCATAAAACCAACTCACTCCAGCCCCCAAAAGAAACTAACATTTATGTTATAGACATGAGACTTCTTGCCTTTGCAAAATTTATAATCTTGCAATCCTCACCCTCTGTTCTTATGAGGAGCATACATTTCAAAGCACTTCTGATTACTCATTTCAAAGTGTACGTAAAAACAAAAAAAGCCTGGAAGATACCAAGACTAAATACACAAACTTTCCCAAGAAGGAGGCTTGCATCTGGAGTCTGGTGGCCACAGAGGCAGCAGATTTCTTCCCAGCTGTGCAGGTGTACAGTTCCACCTTTAGAAGCCATCAGACACAACTTCTTTCAGAACATTCTATGGAACAAGCAAGCTGGTGTCCCTCATTTCATGTTTCACCTTTGTACTTAATGGTCCTAGTTAATTCAAGGATATTTAAAAATAAGTTCTATCTCTTATGGATTTTTTTTAATGGAAGTATTTATTTATTCATCTATATTAAAGTAAATAGTCAGTTTACAATGTTGTGTTAATTTCTGTCTCATGGACATTTCTATTTTGACTATTTATTTTAGGAGTCCAGCTAAGCTGTCACTGAGCACATACTCTATCAAAACTGCACTAAATATTGTAAATATTATAAAATTATTTTATATGAAAATAAATAAATAAATTTAATTATTTTCTTTAATCCTACAATAAGTTTTGAGCACTTAACTGAATTTTAAAAATACTTATACACTATAAATCAATAATGCCAAAATATAAATATTCAAATGAAATGTATGCAGCTTACAATAAAAAGTTGACATATTCTTAAACTTAAAATACATCACACCAAGAAGCTTAAGAAGCAGTTAAAATGCAACCTTTGAACATTTCAATCAGTTTTCTCCCATGTAGTAAAACAGGAGCATTTTGACTGTGCAGATAAATTGCATTTCCAATAGGCTAAAGTGGCATTAAGAAGTTTTCTATCTATAGTCTCTTTTCTCATTGAATAATTTTTAAAGCTATTTTTAGCTACCGTTATCTGGTGCAGGCCTCTGAGCCAGGCACCCTACTGGTATTATCTCATGGATTAAATGATGCAATACACAAAGTTCTAAGACCCGTGTTGGGCATAGCAAGTGCTCAATAAATGTTGGCCATTATGATCGCACTTAATCTCCACATGTCTCATCATTCCTGATGAGGGAAGGACTATTCTGCCCCACCATAAATCAGGACATGGTGCTCAGTCCAGAGTGACCCATCTAGTACGTGGCAGAGCCCAGCTGAGGTCCGGTTTGTCCCTTATTGCTGCCACTTCTCACTTCATACTTGACGTAGGAACATTCTTGGGAGGGATTTGGTGGCTTTCAAAAAAATACAGTTCAGATACACGACATAATGTAGAGTCCATGTGGACTGGAGACTACTGACTCAATCCCTATGGGAATTGGAGGAAATCCGTGGAAGAGGGAACCCACGGTGCAGAGACTGCCAGAAAACCAAATGAGAACTGATCCTGCCCTGCACACAGCTTCTGAGAGGGCACTGCCTTCGACACACGTTTGCTGGGAACCAGCTCTGTACCAGGCTCAGGACTGAAGCTGCGGCACTGACTGCCCTGGGGAGCAAACAGACTGGGGGCAAAGCAGACCAGAGACAAAGAGAAAATAGCTGCAAACTGGGATAGGTGATGAAAACAACCAGGGTGCCGAGTTAGGGACAGGGTTACAGCTTCAGATGTTCAGGAAGCAGTTTCTTATGCTTTTTCTATTTTCCTATCTAAATGTTTTGTCATCAAATACTATGGGCAAGAGAAACTGTTTTTCTTTCCTATCCACCTGGCACTTTCCATAACGGTAAACTGGATGGATTTGCTTTCTGTTTTTGACTGCATAGGACAAAATTTTACCCTTGGGTGACAAGCACCAGCGTATCAAGAAAGTTTCTTATGTGCCTTGACAATGAAACATCTAGAATAAGGTAGGAGAGGGGGAGGTGGCATTTGCTGGATTATATACTTTGACTTTTTTTTTTTTTCATGTTTGTTTCCAGGATTCCCCAACTGCAAGGCTTTCTAGGGTAAAGGGTAGATGTCCAGACGTTCTTCTTTGGTGCTGTCTCCACCCACAGCAATTGATTAGAGGCAAAGGGAAGTGCAAAGCGCTCAAGGCAAATTTAAGACACTGAGTAGGTAGGTGTGTGTTCCCCTATGAATTAGTAGTAAACTAAAAACCCACCAGGGTGAGCCAAACAGATGAAAGGGCATGATGTGTGTGTGTGTGTGTGTGTTTTATAAACGTCAGTTACTCTCCAACTACGTACCTAAAGCATAAAGCTAAGACTTCTTTGGGTAAAGCCAACAGTATTTGCCTCACTGTCCTAGTAAAATCCTAAGTTAGGAAGTAAAGTTTTATTTCAACTGAAGATGTTGAGATGAAAACAGTTTTGGGACACAGCTATATAAACAATATCCAATCTATTTTCCGGTTGAAGATGGGGGTTAGAGTAGTGGGTGGTGGGAGTAGTTGGGGTGAATATTTTCACATATACTTGGTCTAAAACTTAGGACTGTGAATGCCTCAGATATAGGCTGGTCTCCTACTGTATCCAAGGATGTGAAGACAGTTGCTCTGTATAAAGACAGCATTTGGGATGCTTAAGTTACATATTCTTTATCAGCATTATTATCATAATAATTATTATATATTATTGTATTCTCAGTTTCATGTTTGAAGATGGATGAAAAAAGCTAAATAGAGAGAGAAGAGACAGAAAATACATCATATGAAGATAGGCTAAAGATTTTTATTATTTAACCTAGAGGAAAGGTTGAAACAGATTTAATTCATAATTGTCTTCAATTATTTGAAAATTTATCATGTAGAAGTTGATGACAAATTGTCTTCCATTTCCAAAAGCAACAAGCGATGGTGTTCTAAAAGTGTAACAGAAAGGGTTTAAGTGAGAATTTAAGACTAAACATTATGAGACCAAAGAAGAAAGTAAAATATATTTCTTTCTAGCCCTGTATCGATCAACCAGTAAGTACCTTCTTCTAAATGATGTGAATAAAGTGGGTCTTATCCCTAAATGGATTACATTCAGAAGTCCCTTTCCATCCAACATTACTTTGATAAACTTTACTCATCAACAGTTCATCCAAACTGGAAATAATTCTAAAATAGTCAGAGATCCTAGGATGATCCTGGTGCCATCAATTCAGCCTAAAACAAACTGACCATCCTTACAATTCCTGCCTGGTGAATCAAAAGTATCTCCAACACGGGTCCTGAGTTGACCCCGGAAGGTCTTCCCCGCAGTGTAAGAAGCAGAGGTTCAAAGAATCAAACCACAAACGAACCAACAATTTGTAAAAGCAAACAAAAACACTATTCTGTTTTCTGTACATACCTGAAGCCCTATTCCAAAGTGCCAAACCTAACTTTTCAGTGACTGTTCAACAAAAAGCTCCTTAAGGCTGGAGAGGTTCTTTGAAATCTTTGACCCCGAAGCGGTCGTTGAACCAGAAACGCTTAGAGAATCCCACCGAAGTGTACGTGTATGCCTCTCCATTTTCCCACACAGCGAGGGAAAAAGGCCCTTCTTCCCCTTTCTCTTTAAATTACGGCTAAAACAGCAGCAGCCAAAGTGCGAACCGGCGGACCTTGGGAGGAAGCCCCTGGACGCTCCGGGACGGCGGGCAGGCGCTGCAGTAAGGCGGGGCGCCGGCAGGGGGCGCGCCAGGGCTTCCTGGGGGCGGACCGGAGCTCGAGGAGCTCGCGGGCTGCGTGCTGGGGGTCCCGCCGCCGCGCGGGTGGTCTCCGCGTCTTCCCGCTTCCCGCTCACGTTCACACTAAACACCGCAGCGCCCACCTGCGCCCTCTCATCCGGCGGCTGCCTGCGCGGCCCGAGTCGCTCTCGAGGCGCCGAATTCGGGGTCTGCAGACGGCGGGTCTTCCCCGAACTCAACACCCAGGTAAGGATAAAAAGCTCCGACAGACGCCGGCCCCGGCCTTCCCTTGGTCTTGCCGCCCCACTGCCCTCAATTCAGGAAGCTCTCTGTTTCGCCAAAAAAGAGTCGCACAAGTCGCGGCCAGGATGGAGACGCGCCCCGCCCCCCGAAGGGGCTGTAGAAGGAGGGAGAGCGGGATTGGGGGACGCGTTGAGAAGCCCCGCACACACACTCGGTCTCTGTCTCCCCCCGCTCCCTCTCCCCCGCGCCCGCCCCAGCCCCGAGCAGATTCTCGGCCCCCCGCGCGCCGGGCTCCCCTCCCCGCCGTAACCGCAGGCACCCCGCCTACCCCGCACCCCTTGCGCACCTGGGAGCAAATTCGCGCCTGGAAACCATCCAGCGGGCGGGACGCGGCTGGTGGTGGGCGGTGGAAGAATCAAATTGAATCGAACCTCAGTCTGTGGACAACATTTCCGCACCCGGCGGTCCCGGGCCGCGGGATTGGTTAACATACTCCCTTGTTTCTTCAGTTGCGACACGAGGGGCTTGGATGAAAATTATTTCTGGAGCCCATTTGAGGGCCTCGAGCGTCTATGCCGCCTTCGGTCTGGAGACTTTTCCAGATTCTAAATGGGGACTGAGCTGCTGTCTCACCGGAGGAAATTCCTTGAGACCGGGAACTGGAGCAAAGGGGAAGCGCAGTGGTAAAAACGCACGTGGTGGGAGTTAATGCGCATGTGCGGCGCTTACCGCGGGTATCGGAGATAGGACCCGGCACTGTGATGGCGAGGCTGAGTGGGGCACCTCACATCTCCGCCCTAGGCCAGTGAGGGGAACCTGATGGGCTTTGTGAAGGAAATTCAGAAAAAGGACGACGTGCAAAGGCCAGACTTTAACCTCCCTCGCCAACTTGCCTCGTGCCTGCCCTGCTATGTTGGAGGCCAAAATGATTACCACCCCAACCTCCCGAAAACCACGTTTCCTGTAGTAAACATTAATTTAGGGAGGTCCAGCTCTAGGGCCAGCAAGGAAGCGGAGATGCTTATTGGGAGGAACTACTGCGTTGTCATAGCAACCATCAGTTGTTATGCCAACAGTCCCTTTGAACTGTAAGCCTTTTGCCTTAGGCTGGGTGCCTGGGAAAACAGAGCTGGAATCTCTTATTTGTGCCTGCAGAAAGCTTATTGAGCAGAGCCTCTCAGGAACCAGCCTTTGAGCAAATCAGAGAAGCTGCACTGGGCAGAAGTTGAACTTGGATGCAGCTAGAACTCTTATCCAATTCCAGAGGGAGCTCAGGAACTGGGATGGTCCTTCAGAGTTGTTCTGAATCAAGGCAGGGGGTGCCGGCCCTTTGTACCCCTGCATGGACTGGTCATTGATGGTGGACTGCCCTGGGGAGGTCATATCCTTGAGTATGGCAGGTCCCTTCAGTAAAGGGCAAGTCTCGGGGAAGAACTCAGCTGTGAGCCGTCACTGCCAACATTCACCAGTGGCTGGAGGAATGGCACCTCAGACCTACGAGGATCCTGAGTGGCACACCACAGCACTCACTCCATTCCTTGAGGGCACCCTGTTTCATTCGCCTTTGCTCTCTGCACATCTGATTTTTTTTTTTTCCTGCCACTTAGGTTGCAGAGGTAGATAATGGTCATTCAGTTCCTAATTTAAAAATTTATATGTGTTCCATTCTGAAGACAAGCCCAGAGTAAGGCTGGAATATCAAACCCAATTCCAAATTTTCAGGGCAGAGACCTTGGCCCAACTTGGATCAGGTCCCCACCCCACTAATTGGTTATGGCCTAGGGACAGAGTCCAGGATATGAACATGGCTGCCCAGGACCCTCCCTGGTGACTATATGGATGGGAGGGGGACAGATCTCCCTAAAGGAGAACTATTGCGAGTTAGGCACACATCCAAAGGTAACCACTGCAATGAGCAGGAGCTTCTAGACTGAAGTAATAACATATGCCAAGGCATGGGAGAGTGAAAAGAATGACATTTCAGAGATTTCATGCATTTATTCATTTGACAAACATTTACTGAGCACCTGCTATGTACCAGATGTAGTTTCAGGCTAGAAATACAACTGTGAAGAAACTGGAAACTGACAACAGAGATGTTAAGCAGCCGGCCCCAGAGCATTTCCCAGTGGTGCTGAATGTAGTACCATAATAATTCCCTGAGAAGACGTTTTGGTGAGAAGTTGAGTAAATAAAGTAGCGTAGGCCGAATTGACCCTTATCACAGTCACTGAGCAAAAAGAAAGGAAAAACCCCACTTCTTTTTACATGGCAGGAGTTGCTGGGCTCTAATCTGTGTTGCTCCAGTTGCTTAACAAACTACGAAGAACTCAACCCATTTTACTGTGGAGACCCTGAGGGGCAGGATGCAAGATTCAGGCTAAGGATATACGTACCCTGAACCTGACTGGGGGGTGCTAACACATGAGAACTATGAGAAGCCTCCGAGAACATACACTGCTTCATTTTACAGCGGGAAAACGTGTCCCACACATGACTTGGAGTCAGAAGAACTCAACGCAGTTGGACTCCCTGTTCTGTGCTCTTCTCATGACTCAGGGAAGATCCGGGTCCTGGGCTCATCTGTCTGACTCTGGCAATAATTACATTGACAAATGTCGGCCCTCCACACTCCTGTCCCTCTCCCCAAGCCCTCCCCTGGGGCTTGAGGATAATGATAGTGGCTAATATAGAATGCTGATAGAAGAAAGAATCAAAGAACCTGAAGACAGATCAATAAAAAATTATCCAATCTGAAAAACAGAAAAAAAGACTGAACAATATATATGCATTAGTTTTCTGTCATTGCTGAAACAAACTTAGTGGCTTAAAACCACAAATGTATTATCTCACAGTTCTGTAGGTCAGAAACCTGACAGATCTTACTGAGCTAAAAAATCAGTGTGTCCACAGAGCTGTGTTTCTGGAGGCCCTAGAGAATGCACTTCTTGGCCTTTCCAGCTTCTAGAAGCCGCCCATGTTCCTTGGCTCATGACCCATTCCTTCATCTTCTAAGCCAGCAACACTGCCCATCTCTGTGCCTTTCTACTGTAATCACATGTTCCTTTCTGACTCTTCACTTCTGCCTCCCTCTTCTGCTTTTAAGGACCTTGATGGTTACCTTGAGCCCACCTGGATAATCCACATTAATCTCCCCATCTCAAGGTCCTCATATTAATCGCATCTGCAAGGTCTCTTTTACCATGTAAAGTAAGACATTCATAGGTTCCAGGTATTAGGATGTGAACATCTTTGGGAGACTTTTTTTTGCCTACTCCAATGTACTTTATAGTTTTTCTTCTTTTTGAACACCTTATAAAGTATATTACCCTGTCATCCCCTTCTCTTTTGTGTCTTGCTCCTTTCACTCAGCATTATGTTTGTAACATTCATCTATGGTAATATGCGTAGCACTCACTCTTTTTCTGTCATTGCTGTATTGTAGTCCATCAGATTCATATACCACACTTTATTTATTCATCTTTGTTTTTGGACATTTAGATCATTCAGCTCTTGGCCTTGACAAGCAATACTATTTGCATATATATCTTGATGCACGTGTGCACCAGTTTCTCTGGATTTTATACCTAAAAGTGAAACTGTTGGGTCAGAGAGTATCAATCTTCAACTTTACTAGTTGAAGCCAAACTGTTTTTCGAAGTGCCTCAATTCACACCCCCCACCAACAATTTCAGTTGCTCCACAACCTACCCAGTACTTGGTGTGATCAGACTTTTAAACTTTTGCCAAGCTGGTGGGTATGTAATCATATCAACCAGTGTCTAGTTAAGTAAACAGAAAAACTCTATGTATTTCAACAGAGGGACTTTAATAAGGGAATTTGTTTACAAAAATGTTGATACAGAAGGAAGGGCAAACTAAGAAAGATTGCAAGATTAGTAATTGCCAGAAGCTGTCACAGTGCCTGGAGCTGACACAACAAAAGAGCAGTAGATCGACGTGTCCTCCAACGCTGGCTGCTGAGCGGGTGGAGGTGCACTTGACATTCTATAGGAACACAAAAGGGGCTCCTCTCTCGGCGCTGTTCCTACAATTCTGGAGGGACATTCACTATTTCTAGTACATTTACTGTGGCTTCTGAGAGTACCTCTTTGTAGCCCATGGCTCAGTACCAGTACACACCCAGTCACCCTGGTCAGAACCCTTGGAGTTGCCTGATGCCCTCTTCCAGACTCCTCCCCACTCCTCAGCCACCCAAACCCTGTCTGTCCTACCTCCTGAATCTCTCTAATCCGCTCTCTTCTCCCTCTTGTCATCACAGACTGCCCAACGGCAGGGACACCTGACACGTCTCTCTACTCCAGCTCCCCGCACGCAAGTCTTGCACAAAACACTTGTTTGGGAAATGCTTCTTTAATGAATCTGACAACAGAAGCCTTGGGGACAGATGAACCGTATGATCCCCTCCAGTTAAACATTCTAAGATAATGAGAGAAAGTGGCTTCCCCTTCTAACCCAAGGCAACTGGAGGACAGCGGTGGCCACGCTGACCATGAGGCTGTACCAGTTGTTGAACTACTGAGATGTTCTCACACCTGATGGGGAGAAGCCTCTTCGAGTGCCTCCCAGGGATTCCCTGCGGGCCTCTCCAACAACAAGGGGTTAAGGTGGACCCCAGCCTGAAGTGGCTGCACACCTTGACTATCACACGGAAGGGTGAGTTTGGGAGGAGAGTAAGTTTCACTGAGTCAGGATCTGTCGGTTTGGGTGAACTCTATTTTGTGACTTTTAAGGTCTAATTGCAATGAAGTGAAACCCCAGAGCTTCTGGGCAAAAGAACTGAAAATGAAGCTGTGGATATTCTCAGGAAGGGCCCCCCTATTCAGCCCCTCCAAGAAGGGGCTTGGACTGTGGAGAAGAAACAGAGCAGAGTCATCTCCCTCCCCCACATCAGTCACCTTAGGGCTCTAAGGAAACAGATCAGGCCCCTCCCCCAAGCAGGAAGGGGAGGGGAGGAGGGAACGGCCAGGATGCTTAGGCCACTGTGGTTCAGGCCAGTAGGACCAGGCAGGCTGGCAGCCAGCTCAGCCTGATGACAGCAGAGCACAGACAGCTCTTAAGACTATGCCTGGTGGGGCACCAGAGTGCGTACCCAGCCCTGGGCTGGAGTGTCAACAAAGGGTTTTAATAGCTCCAGAGTTTGCCAAGCTGCCGTGGCCTATGTCACTTACTCTGAAGCTACATGCCCAGGCTGGGCACACCACAGGGATCCAGAATTTCTGTCCATCCCCACATCTGTACCCTCAGCTGGTGAGACCCCCGGCTTACCGGACCCTCAGTCTACCAGGCTGGGCTGAAGCCGGCCACTGTTTCAGTTGGCTCTGGCTGTACCGTGTCCCCTGACTCACCACCAGCACTCCTGAATCCGTGCCCAAACCAAAGAGGATCTGCTGTCTCAAAGCCTCAGGAGCACGTGGCCACTCACTCTGGCCCTCCGTGCAGAACCTAGTCTGTGGTGGGTGGAGGGCGGGGACTGTCCTGAGGCTGAGTCAAAGCAGGTCACCCTCTGTCAGGACCCCTGTGACCCTGGTGTGATCCAGGGTGTGTATTTGTGTAGAGTGGGGACCTCTCTAACAGTTTTCTCTAACAGTGTGAAACTAACTGTTTCAACCCACAAGGGATTGAAAATGAAATTTCATCAATGTCTCACACAGAGACGGACCTCTAAAACTGGAGACCAGGGGCCTCAAAACATTTTAAAGAGCCCTCGTGGGCACTCTGAGGAACTAAAAAGAAAAATACAGTTTTTGAGGTGCACTGGCTTTCCCCAGGTTGTATATCATTATATATTCTTTCATTTATTAATTCATTAAAAATTCTTTTCCAAACACCTTTCATATGCTATAGCTGTTGCAGTAACCTATTGCTGTATAACCATCTACCCCAAAACTTAATGACAGTGGCTTTTCTGGGGACTCAAATCTAGAAGTGAAATCAGAAAATATTGACTGATTGGACTACATAAAATTTTTTTTAAAAACTTCGGTGTGGCAATAAATAAATTCAAAAGTCAAATGACAAGCATTTGGGAAAAAATATGCAACTCAAATCACAGAGAAAGAACTAATCTCTCTAATAATTAAAAGTTCTAAGAAATCAGGGAAAAAAATAAAGCAAGGACATTTGAAAAACACAGATGGCCCTTAGGTTCATAAAAAAGATCAAGCCCACTTAATCCAAAAAGAGAAATTCTAATTATAATTACCCTGCAATGCAGTTTCTCATCTATCAGACTGACACAGATTCAAAAGCTGGATACTGGCCTTCTCTTTCAAGGCCAGCAGAGAGTAGGCAGGCTCGTCCAGCACAAATGGGGCGCAGAATGGGACAGTCTGGCGATGTGGAAACATCCAGCAACATTACCAAAATGTTCAGCCTTTGCGCCAGCTCGCCCTCCTCTGGGAGTCTGTCTGACAGTGATCCCTGACCGCAGTGTACGTTGAAGCATTGTTGTAAAGCAAAAAACGGGACACAGCACAACTCTCCCTGTTTAGAGGGACAGATGAAAGCGCAGCGTATTCACACCGTACAAGACCACACAAGTATAAAAAAGCAAGAGGAAATGTGTTTTTAATGAATATGGGCAAAGCTCAGGGACCTATTACTAAGGCACCAAGTGGTGGGTATAGCAAGCTACTTCTGGTGTCAGAAGAGTGGAAAGATTTGCCCATATGTACGTTAAAAAAAAACTGACGAATACTAAGAAATTAATAGAAGTTTCCTGAAGTGAGTGGTGAGAGTGGGTTGGCCAGGGATGCAGTGAAAATGAGATACCCCACTGCACACCTTCTTATGTCTGTGTCTTCTTGGAACCATATGACTGTATTACCTCTTCCAAAAAAAATGAGATACACGTAACTCATTAAGAAAGAAAACACATCAGGTCGGATTATATGGGACACAGCTTAAAATCATCTTTAGACATTTAAATCGTTAAATACATTGATTAGAATACAAGAAAAAAATTTTAAGTTAAAGCAAGTTGGAACGGAACAAAACAGACTTGTTAATGGCTGTACGACATTTCGCAGTGCAACATACACACCAGTCCCACATGTATTTAATCAAATTAAATTATACATCAAGTGTTCTTGTGAGGGTTTTTTTTTTTAATGAAACTCTTTAAGTTTTGGTATAATTTTAACTTACAGAAGAAGTTGCAAAGGTAGGACAGAACTTCCCTGAGGCCCTTTGCCTTGTTTATGTGATGTTAGCATCTCACACAACCATGATACAAAGCTAGAAACTGACATTGGTACGTTACTATGAACTAAACTCCAGACTTTAGATTTTTCCAATTTTTCTAAGAATGTCCCTTTCCGGTTCCAGGATCCAATCCAGAATACCACACTGCATTTAATGTTAGAGATTGCTTTTATTTCATAAACTTAACCAAGGGACTTTCCTTTTGCTGACGGAGGAGGAACTCCTGGGAACGTTTCTATCTCTCACTTGTTAATACCTTCCCACCTCTCTGGATGTGGGTACTATTTTAGTCTGGGGAATATAGCCAAGGTAGTAAGGACATAAGAATTTAAGAATCACCCCCTGACTTCCTCTGTTACATGGAGCTGCTTTTGTGATCCCGGAGGGACAGACTAGGGGAGGAACGTTCTTTGCAATTCTCAGCTAATTCAATTGGCAGAAGTTGATTGAGCTTCTGCTGTGTGCAAGGTACTCTGGTAGCTGCTATGGGGGAAAACAGTTGAGGATGTGGGGGTGGGGTGACTGAGGTGAGCCTGAGGGACAGAGTGGGGAGCAGATATGGTCTGTGTTGTTGAGCTGGGGGAACTTGAAGTCAGATGTGCTAGAAGTCCCCAGTCAGAGGTCAGGTGCCAGATGTAAATGTGGCATCATCCATGAAGAAGAGGTGGCAGTGGTGCCCCAGGGCAGAGCAGGAAGCAGTCTCTTCACAGGGGCCATGCCCTCATTGCTCTGTCACCTCAGGATCTGTGACCCCCTGCATAACTTGTCAAGGAAGCCAGAGCATTTCTGGAACTAATGGATGTCACTGTGCAGTACTCATCTAGAGATGGTCTGGTCAGCCCCAGCTCCCAGCCTCCCCAGACCCCCCACCCGAGTAAGGTCCAAACTCAGCCAGCTCCACACTCAGCCCCATCACTCACCCTTGTCCACATTTTCCAGCCACTGACAACTTTCCCTGCATTGTGACTCCCCCAGCGCATCCCCCAACACACTGTCTTTAGGGCCTGGGTCTCTGGTCAGTACCCCCCCAGCCCCCCAGGGAGAATTCAGTGTACAGCTCTCTTTCCAGCCCTCAGCCTGCTGGATTCCGGTTCACCAGTTAGGGGCTCTGCTAGACTGTGACCCCCTCAGGGACCACGTGGATTCACTCCTAGACCTTCCAACTAGCAAATGGTGGTGTGAATGAAAAATGTTGCCTGCCATTTCAGTAAACAAAGGATGTTGTGGCCATCAAGCCATCAGCCACTGCAGCCACCCCTCCACCTGACCCCACTGGGCACCCTGAAGCGATTCGGGATGGGGAAGAGCAGGCTGCTGGCCCTAGACAATTAAGATGCACGTCAAAAGCGTGATTGCAGCAAGCATCAAAGGAATGATTGCAGTGAGCATCTCCCGTCGAAAAGTGCTAAGTTCATCAACTTGAGATACCTGGTTTTCTTTAATTAATAGGAATCTTTTGATGTTCCAACTGTCTGGTTTTTGTTGTAAAACTCCTATATATCCTGACTCTGCCTTTACCTCTTTGGAGCAGTCCCTCAGAGCTATCTGAGAGGCTGTCTTCCAGGCTTAAGTGCTCAGTTTTGTCTGCCAAACAAAACATACTTTTCAACTTTTAGGTTGTGCATTTTTCTTCAGTGGATAGTGGCGAATGAACAGGAAGTACTTTCCCTTGTTTGTCTTAGACTTGCCACTTTCTGAGACTCAGAGGATGCACTTTAGTGTCCTTATTATAGGATGTAGTGCCCCACGCATCGCCTTCATGACTTGGGGTTCTTGATCCTTTCCAGGCTCAGTGTCGTTATCTATAATCCTCCCTGGGGGAGGTCGTCCATGTTCCCAATTTACACATTCACTTGTTCACTTGTACAATAAATATTAAGACCTCTTGTGCTGTTACGGAAACGACAGGCCAGCCAAGAAACAAGCACCACTTGGAGGGTTGGAATACTCAGATGTATTACGCCGGCGGGCTCAGAGGGGCTTCTGCTCCAAAGCTCTGAGCACCTCCAAGATGTGCGCATGAGGTTTTATTGGGTAAAGTACAAGCTTGGGGTATTCGGCCAATAGGCATGGAACAGCTTTAGCAGCATTGTCATCACAAAAGTGGAGGCGGGGAGGCAGCAAATCAACATTCCAAAGCCAGATATGTATCTTTGAAAATCCAGCTGGCTAGCAAAAAACATGAACAGCAAACCAACACTAATTAACCTAGATTTACAAGTTAGTCCAGCAGAACTCAGATCAGCATTCCAATATTTAGATTTGTGAGTTATCTTGTTAAACCAGCCCAGCCTGTCCTTCGCATGCCTAGACTTGTGAGTTATCTTGTTAGACCAGCCCGGCTTTTCCTTCACAGTGCCAGGCCCTGCTGAGGACCTCAGGACAAGGTAGGAACATGGTGGATGCAGCCCAGCCTTCCAGAAGGACGTTAAACCACTAAACAGTCACCCCACCTGTAGCCCTACAGTGAGGGTCAGTGAGGACTCACTGTTGTGAGATTCGGCAGGCCAGTGCTTGGGTGGTAAAAGAATTTACCAAAAACAAAGGATGAAAATAGAAAAGGAGTTTATTAGGTACGCTCCATAGAAAACAGTGGGCCACAGAGATGAGAGGTGCCTGTGTGAGCCCCAAGGGTTGGTTGCTGAGGTCTTTCATAGGGGAGGGCATGACATTGGGCACAAAGGGGGCCACAGGGTGTATAACCAGCTCCTGCACAATTCTCTGATTGGTTGATGTCAAGGTAACAGGAAAGGGAGGGGGACATGAAAGGGCAGGGCTAGGGATTTTGGTAGGGGGTTGTGATGGGTTCTGGTGGTCAGGCTTCCAAGGCATTTGTATAGACGATCATGATCTCAGCTGAGGCAGATATGTATTAGGAAAGTGATGCAGGAAAATGAATGTGAGGCTGTGCCTCAGGCCTCAATTGAGTCCCTGGGACGTGCCCCACCAAGTGTGGGTCCTTGGCTTCTTGCAGGAAAGAATTCAAGAGCGAGCCACAGAGAGGTACATAGTCTATAGAGTACAGGCTGTTTCAGACAGCAAGAGAAAGGAAAGAAAGGTGTGAGGGTTGGGTGCTTAGTTTACAGTAAAAGTAGTTACACACCCCATAGTCAGAGTGCGATCTGTCTTAGAAGGGAGAGTGGCCACAAGGTGTGGGGGGTTGTTAGTTTTTATGGGCTCAGTAACTTTATATGCTTACAAGTGGGAGGATTATTCCAACTACTCTGGGGAAGGGGATTGGATTCCCAGGAACTGGGCCACTGCCCACTTTTTGACCTTTTATGTTCAGCTTTGGAACTATCTCGGCACCTGTGGGAGAGCCACTTACCATGTTAATAGATTACAATGAGCCTATAAGGAAGCTCAAGTTCTCAAGGTCTGGAAGTCAAATCTCCGACCATCTTGGGCCTTGATGTTAATTGCTGTTGTTTCTTGAATGGCTGTGCTCTGCCCGCTTCCTTCCTATCGCGAAAGGAATGTTCTTTGTTATATTCAAAGGGCAGCAGCCAGGTGCCTGAGGGAACTTGGAGCAGGAATCTGCCAGATGTCTGGGGATCCCACACTCACCAGGTGCCCTGCCCGCTGTGGCTGCTCCCTGGGCCTTCACCAGCTCCTGGTCCCCCACAGGGGCAAGGGTGGCCATGGGGACTGTCCAAACGTCAGGGTACCGCCGCCCACGTGTCACCGCCCCCTGTGTAGCCCGGGATTTGGGAGGTCCTTTGGCCACAGCCGCCGGGCGTTCTGCTCACAGCCTGCGCCGGGAGGGTACTGGGGTTTCCTAGCGCAAGTCTCCAGAGCGGAAGGTCCCTTTCGGCCAGAACTGAGGACCGGATTCCACTGCCGCTGAGACCCAGCCTGCTGCCCGGAAGACTTTGGCGGCGCGCGGAGAGGCAGGGGGCGGGGCCGGCGGGCGAGGGGCGGGACCTGGGGAGATGGGGCGGGACCTGGAGAGATTAACCGGGCTGGAGTGACCACCGCCGGGAGACTGCGGAGGCGAGCGATGGGTGAAGATTCCTGGTCCCGGGCCCCTTAGACCTAGTGGGATGGGGAGGCCTTGCGTGCGCTTCCACCCGCCCAGCTCCCTACTTGGGACCGCGGAGGGGAAGTGGGTGGAGGGGGGTGCGCCGCTCTCCTGGCTGTAGCAAGTCCTTCAGCATCCCGGGGACCATGCCGAGCCTCACTGGCCGGCTGGAGGGTGCGGTCTCCGAGAACCTGCTGCATGTGGCCTCGCAGGATTCCGGGAGCCCCAAGTTAGAGGAGCAAGCTCCGGGAGTTTGGGGGCACGCAGGTCTCAGGCCCAGCGGGAGGGCACGCAGGGTGGAAAGTTTAGCACTGAGCGGTGGAGGAAGCAGCCCTGACCCGAGCAGGACAGGGACAAGTAGTGCTAGGTGGTCAGGGCCGCGGCCTGGGGTCCTTCCGCCTGTGCTGAATCCTTGCTTTGCCTGTTCTCCCTGTGTGACCTTGGGCACGGACTGCACCTCCCTGTGCCTCAGCGTCTGGGTTTGCGGAGGGAGGGCGATAGTGATCCATCTTACTGAGGGTGTGGGGTGTCGGACCACCCCATCTGGCCCTCAGTGAAGGCTTAGACGGTGTTGGCCATTGTTATTACTCTGTTTACTGCAGTTTTACGGAAAAGGAAACTGAGGCTGAGAACTTGTTTTACTAACTTGCTCAAGGTCACACAGCCAGCAAGTGGTAGAGCCCAGGCCCAGCCAACCCCCAACCTATTCTAGAAAATTCTGCCACAAAGCCTTCCCAAGGTTTTCCTCACCCAGTGGACCAATTTACCTTTCTCTCCAAATATCCCCACACCCACATATGGCTTTCTCCCCATAACCCCCTGGGGGTAGCATGGGAATCTGAGCCCCCTGGGTACTGCTGATGCCCTGGACACATTGGGGCACAGAGGAGGGGCTCAGGAAGTGCTGTCTTCGGCTTGGTGAATGGTCACTTTTTATTTCAGGTCAGTTCTCAGAGCTGAAGCTAGCTGTGCCTTGGGGCCATATCGCCGCCAAAGCCTGGGGCTCCCAGCAGGGCCCCCCAGTTCTCTGCCTGCACGGCTGGCTGGACAATGCCAACTCCTTTGACAGACTCATCCCTCTTCTTTCGAAAGGTGGGCCCGGGGCTGAAGGGAAGCCAAGGGGTGAGGCAGCGGGACTGCAGGAGAATGAGGAGGGGGAGACGGCTGACCTAGACGCCTTCCTCTACCCTTTACTTCTGTCTCAGACTTTCATTATGTTGCCATGGATTTCGGGGGTCATGGGCTCTCGTCCCATTACAGCCCAGGTCTCCCGTATTACCACCAAAACTTTGTGAGTGAGGTCCGAAGGGTTGCAGCAGGTGAGTAAGAGATGGAGTGTGTATGTTTTTGTGTATGTGTGTGCAAGTGCACGCCAGGGGCCAGGGGTAGGGTGCCCTGGGATGTCCGCTCATCCTTGGAGTGGGGTGTGGTGGCCAGGAGGCAATGCTGGCTTAGGAGTGACTTGGGGTCTGGCCCCAGTTTTGCCAGCAATTCTTGGGTGACTTTGGGAAAGCTGGAGAAAGCTGCCAAGAAGAGCTCGCTTCCTCCTGTGGGTTCTACCGGGGCAGTGGAGCTGGGGCCCCACTAAACTGGTGTCCTGAGTGGGGCATCCCAGATGCTGGGGAGGGATTTCCAGAGCACAGGGACTGCAGAACGGAGGGCAGAGGGAGTCTAGGCCCATCAAGACCTGGCTCCCTGTGCTTTCAGCCCTGAAATGGAGCCGTTTTTCCCTCATCGGCCACAGTTTTGGTGAGTACACTTTGTCCAGGACCAAACTGGTCCCAGGTGGTGGGGCTGCAAGGAAGGGAAAGGAGTGGGTACACAGGTGCCTTTCCCTTGCACCGCAAGGAGAGATGAGGGGGTCCACTAGACACTGACCTTTGGGCCCTTTCGCCTTAGGCCTTCTCCCAATGTGACAAGGAAAACATGGCCTTTTGAATGGTCAGGTCTGATCCAGGGGCCACCTGGCCCTAGGGAGGGAGCCTCAAGTGTAATGGTGGGGACAGGAGCCAGGCCCTGGACTTGGGGGTGGGTCAGCCCCCTGGGAAGGAGTTTTAGTAGGGTTTTGAGAGTTGGGGAATATCAACTGACTATTCTTTTGTCCCCCAGGTGGCCTTGTGGGTGGAATGGTAAGTAGATTGTTTTGCAGTGACACCTCTGGCCACTGCTCCCGGTGGGGTGGGGAGAGTAGGACGAGGAAGGGGAGGTTACCTGGAAAGAGAAGTGCCTCCTCATAGCAGGAGTTTCAGGCCAGCGTTTTCGGGGCTGGTGCCAGCGTGCTTTGTGGATCCCATGATAACCATTATTGCAGGGAGGTTCCTGTTGGGGAAGTGTTTCGACATTGTCCATCCCTTCTGTCACAGAGAGTCCTGGAGTCCAGCCATCATGCATAAATTGGTGCTGGGTGTGGACTGTCAGGGGAGGGGAGAGGAAGGTGCCCTAAAGGGATAGGAGATTCTTACCGGCCAGTACCCTCCCCCCAGCCTGAAACACTAGTGTCCCCAGGGAAAAGTCTGCACTCCTTTTCCTTCTTCCCCTTCTAGTCATTCTTCCCTTCTTGTGCCACATCATAGTTTTCCTGTGTCTTCCCCGAGATGGTGGATAAACTTATCTTGCTGGACGCCACACCATTTTTTCTGGACACTAATGTAAGAAGGGGGCTTCCATGCATACTGTCACTAGGGGAGACCCAGGTCCCAGGTAGTGGATACCAGGGAGGCGGGAGGAGGTGGCAGAGGTTAGATAAGGGGGTTCGGGGCCCCCCACAGAGGACAGGATTATGCTGTTTGTACCCTAGTAGTGGGCAGCAAAGGGGTGCAGGGACCTTTGTTATCCTTGGAAACCCTGTGTGTGGCCTGGGATCTGCAGAGTGCCCTGGCTTTGATCATGAAGTGGCAGGGATGGGAGAGGGTAGGAGCAGTGGGCTGAGGAAGCTCTGGGGAGCACAGTTTGATAGGCACCGCACTTATTCTCAGACAAGTGCCTTTGAGCTGTGCACACACTGCACAACTGCACACAGTAGGCCTGAGTGTGGTCTAGTGGGAGGAGTGCTGACCCCTCCCTCCACCACCACCCATGACAACCACCAGTGCTGTCTCTGCATCTGAGTCCTGGCTCTGCTGTTTATCTGCTGTGTGACCCTAGGCAGGTCACCTCTCCTCTCTGGGCCTCAGTTTGCTCACCTGTAAATGTAGGAGGTTGGACTGGAGGACTCAGGAAGTGCCTTCCAGCTCTGCCAGCCCATCATTCTGTTCCCAAGGGCTCGGTCTCTCACAGCTCCTTCATCAGTTTCAGTTTTCTTGTCCATAAAATGACCACAAATTCCATATAGGCAAGAACCATGGCTGTCTCTTTACCACCACGTGCCCAGTCCTGGCACATAGTAAGTGCTCAATAAATGCACACTGTGTGAATGGAGAGTCGTGGGTTACTGCGGTGATCTGAGACTGTGGTGGCCACGGTCTCCCTTCTTTATCAGTGTCATCCACTGAATGCATAGACACAGTGCTCCTGGGGGCTTCCTCCTGGGGGCTCTGGTGAGTGGTCCTCCGTGTCCTGCGTTCCCTGGAGGATGGGTGGGAGCGTGACTTCACATTGCTGCTCCAGGCAGTGGGCTGTGGATAGGGCCAGGTCGTTCCCAGAGTGAGCTGGGGTGAAAATGGGTGCACTGGAACCCTGGAACTGTTCCCCCTCTGCCATCTCCTCTCCACCACGTGGAGTAATAGCGTTAATTAAAACAGGTGGCATTGCCAGCCCTGAATGGTCCGTGACTTACGGACCCCAATAGTGCACCTTGGCCAAGCGCTGGGCAGTTGACGGAGATTTCCTTTCCCCTCCGTCATCCAGCCTGATCCCTCCAGCTGTCTCTGGCCACAGACCGGACTGGGCTGGGTGTGGCTGAGGCAGACAACTTGCTCCGGATCACAGGGCTAGCTAGCAGGGCCTGATCCCTCACTGGGTCAGAATGCATCGCGGGCTAAGAGGGGTGCAGCTGAGGGTGGAGGGTGGGGCTGGGGGTGGGACTGGGCCCCTTTGCAGCCAGGAGCCCTGCGCACCCAGCAGAACCCACGAATCCTCAGGAAAT
This sequence comes from Camelus dromedarius, assembly GCF_036321535.1. Classification (NCBI taxonomy): domain Eukaryota; kingdom Metazoa; phylum Chordata; class Mammalia; order Artiodactyla; family Camelidae; genus Camelus; species Camelus dromedarius. Next base: position 5,744,003 of record NC_087446.1, on the reverse strand, counting down.
AGAGAACTTGCTGACCTACAAGCGGAGAAACACAGAGCACATGCTGCAGGTGGAGGCCTCCAAGAAGCCCTCGAAAGTGGTCAGCCAGGAGGCGATGCTGCAGGGGTGGGTGCTGGCGGGTGAGACGGGTGGGGTCGGAGGCCTGGGGGAGCTGGGGACACTGAGGGGGGAAATCCCCACGGAGGAAGCTTCCGTCTCCTACTTACAAATCCACACCAAGCCTGTTTCTCTCTGTGCTCCCCGGGCGGCAGGCCTCCTGGGGCTCCTCAGATGCCCCAGCTGGGACTTTACCTGCCTTCATTCTTCCCTCTCTGGAGCCACGCCCTTCACCCCATCCCTCCACATGCTCTCTGCCCTGCTACACACACACACACATACACACCACTGATGTGAATATCCCCATCTATACTGGCCCGTGTCCTTTGAGGGGCGGCTTCCCCTTCCCTGCCCTCCTCTCCTTTCATCTCCTGCCCCAAGGCACCCAGCGTCCTTCTGTCTCCCTCAGGTTCCTGAAGAATAACAGTCACGTGGGAGAGGAGTGCGGGGCTCTCCTCCTGCAGAGAGGGACCACGCAGGTGGCCACAGGTAAGGGACTCGCTTCCCGAGCCCATTGCTATTGGCACTTCTTAATGAGAAGTGATGATCGCTAAGCTTTTTCACTGCTTGCTCTGGACCAGACATACTAAGTGCTTTGCAAAAAGTAGTTCATTTAATGCTCCCACTGCCCTATACTCATCCTATTTAGAGCAGGAGAAGCAGGCTTAGGTGCCGGGTCAGACGGCAACTGCACATCCCGGAGAGCCACGTCCTGTGGGGACCTTGATCAGGGGTCTTGGGACTGAATACTGCTCTGCTGATCTTGTGCGGTGGGTGCCCAGTCCAAGACTAGGCTTTGAGAACTCCTATGGGGCTAGTGACTTTGAAGAGGTTTTTCAGAAGGGAGAATTGGAGTTGGTGGTACCTTGGCTTCAGGGCAGCATCAGGCCTGTGTTTTCTACACTTTGTTTCATTCAGGAAACCCAAGTCTGCTCTGTGCCCATCCCCAAGCGAGGCTGTAGGAGTCTTGGTGGGCAAGAACAGACGCCCGCCGTATCCTGGTGGCGCAGTACCTGCTGGCATAGCTCCATGGGGCGGCCGCCCACAAGTGCCCTCGCTGGCAATGTCTCCCCCAGGAGTTGCGCAGGGAGGAGGCTCTGCTGCCTCAGGCGTCGTGGGCGAGCCCCTCCCCGGCACCAGACTCCCTGGTCTTCTGGATGAGTTCAGTTTATAAGGAGCCAAATGAGGCAAAGATCAAAGACTCAAGTGCCTGTGGGACTGAGCAAGTTGTGGAATCACTCCACCTGCTGTGGTGAGGCCGCAGGAAGTGATGGGGCCTGGGCACGGAGACGGCGCTCCCAGTGGTTATCATGTGGGGGACTCGAGTCCAGCATGGCCAGAATTCCCAGTTGCTCAGAAGAAGTCAGAGATCTGCTGTGTTGTAATTTCCCCCCAGAAATTGCCAGTGCACCGTGAGGTCAGATGGACTATGCCTAAGGAGGTTTTGTGAGCTGCTGTGGGGGACTACCTTAGTTATCGCCTCTGAGCCTTTGCCCCTCCCTGCAGATCTGTCGGGGGGAAGGGAGGTTGTCTGATGTCCTGGATGTGCTGGCACAGATGGCTGGCCTGAGGGGCCCCGGGCGCAGAAGTGGGCTAATCTGGAGTAAGACACGTCCCTGACCAAGCTGGGGAAGCCGATCAGGCCAGGCTGGGGTCACGTGAAACGGTGAGCACAGACGCTGAGCCAGTTGTCAAGAGGGTGGGGAGAAGAGGGAGGAGGGTGGGAAGGGTACTGGGGCAGTGGGCAGGTGGCTGCGTCTTTGTGTCCCGACCAGCCCCTCTGCAGTAGTGTGGCCCTTTGAGGCCTGGGGTTAACCTAAAAGGACACTAAGCAGGCTCCCAGACCCAGCCGAGCCGGGGGACAGTGAGGGAGCCGGTGCTCCAGGCTCCTCCTGAGCCCTTTCCCTCAGGCCCCAGACCCCCTCACAGCCCCCATTCCATTCTGGAGCAGGACACCTCCATCATCCAGTGACCCCCCAAAATCTGTATTCCTTTCCTAGGGCTTCTGTTAAAAAGTCCCACAGACAGGGCAGCTTAAACAGCAGACATTTATTCTCTCCCAGTTTTGAGGCTAGAAGCCCGAGACCAAAGCACTGAGGGACTGTGACAGGCTGCCCTGCCTCGCCCAGCTTCTGGTGGCCTCAGGCTCACCTTGGCTCATGTGCGGCCCTCTCCCTGCATTTCGCAAAGTGTTGGGTGAGAGCGCACTGACAGAAACAGCGGTGAAGGAGTCAGGATGCGGGGCCGAGTTTGTACTTTGCTCTTCGAAATAGAAGGGTCTGGGTTGGCCTCGCGGAGAAGGTGACTTCTGAACCCAGTGACTCAGGTGAGCTTCCAAGAAAGGCTTCGAGGCATGAGCTTCATCCGGCTTGTGGGAGAAACAGGAGGCAGTGAGCCAGGGCGAGGAGGGAGGCCAGCTCTTGTATGACCCACCTCGTATCCGCGTTCCCATCACAGCCCTGGCCCAGGCCTCCTGGGAACAAGCTCGAGGTGTTGGCATAAGGGAGGGAGAGTCCAACTACGGTTGGGGTTAATGACCAAGGATAGGGGTGGATGAGTGGGTACAGTTCAGTGGTAGAGTGCATGCTTAGCATGCATGAGGTCCTGGGTTCAATCCCCAGTACCTCCATTTAAAAAAATATATTAAAATTGAAAAATGACCAAGGACAGCCCTCTGTCAGTGTCCAGCCCTTGCAGCCAGCCTACCATGGAGGATGCTCAGACACTTCACAAGCTGGGCTGTTCTGGGGCTGCAAGCATGATTTGTTTTGACTTGTGCAGTTTAAACACAAAAATTTGGCATGAGGGGGATTTTTCAATAGGTTGGTTGTATTTAGCATAGAAAGGTTTTATGTAAAAATGGAGATTTCCAGTTTCTTTTGACAAATGGCAACACATTCTGCATTCCCCATGGGCACCAGCAGCTGGGCAGAGAGCCGGTGGCCATGTGAGCAGGTGGTGTACCCTCTCTGCCCTGCCTCTGTTGGCATTTGAGTCCATGACCTTGGCAGGTCCCAGCAGAAGAAGACGGGTGGTGCACCAGCTTCCCAATAGCTCTGTGTGTTCACCAACACAGAAGCTCCCCAAACTCTCAGGTTCAAGGATGTTTATGGGGACTCAGTCACGTTCCATGATTGATTATTGACTGAATCTCTAGCTCCTCTGCTCTTCCTGAACGATCGGGGGCAGGGCTGAAAGTTCTAAGCTTCTAATCACGGCTTGATCTTTCTGGTGACCAGCCCCCATCCTGAAGACATCCCAGAGCCCACCAAGGGTCCCCTCATTAGAACAAAAGATGCTCCTATCACCCAGGAAATTCCAAGGAATTTAGGAGCTCTGTGTCAGGAACCTGCGTTAGTGACCAACTGTTAGGTTAAAAGATGCTCTGAGCACTTTTACCACTTTAGAAGATGACACATTTTTACAAACTCTGGCCAGGAGCCAAGGACCAGGATGAAAAAATATGTTTCACAATATCACAGCCTCAATATCACAATATTATAGCCTCTAGTTATTGGCTATGGCAGGAAAGGAGGGAGTCTAGGGTTCTGATAATACGTCCTGCATTCAAAACGATTGTCTTATAAAATGTGCGTTTCATGCAACTTTTCCAGGTGGGCGGGACTGAAACCCTTGGAGAGGGCATCACTCACAGGTCGCGGGGGAGCCCCAGGCGCTGGTGCAGAGTCCACCCCTCCAGGCTGTGCCAGGCCTCTCCTCCCCGGGCTGGACCCAGCCTCATCCCTCCTTGCTTCCTTCCCAGTAAAGCTGAGATGCTGACATCTGCCTCTGTATGGTTGTTAAGGGAATTCAATGAGATAAATTGGTGCGAAAGCCCTGTTCCCCTGGCTTTTGGCGCTTGGTGACTGTGGGGTTGGAATCTAACTGAGGAAAGTACTGAACACCAGTCTCTTTCAAGTCCAGAAATGCCAGGGCCACTTGATATTTGGACTCATTATTTAAGTGACATCTGTGCTGGCCCACTGGGCTGAGAAACACAGTTCCTGCCCTCACAATGATCGTTGTCACAGGGGAGGCAGGCAGAAGCAGCCAGCTGTGGGAAGGCCACAGCAGGTCAGGATGTGTCAGGTGGAAGGAGCCTTAGAAGAGCTGGAGGACTTGGCTGAGGGGAGGAGCAAGCCTCAGGGCAGAGAAAACAGCATGATGGGGGAACCCCAATACCTTGGGGGTCACCCCCCCACCAGATAACCTCTTTTTAAGTCTTTTCACGTCTTCTGAGCAGCTGAAGCCCAGGCTGGGAAGAAGGAGGGCAGTGAGCCTGGGGCAGGGGACCCAGGGGTCACCCCCAGTCCTGCACACACAGCGGATCCAGTCATCTGTGCAGGGAGGTCATGGCAGGAGCCGGAGGTGGCCCAGAGGCCTCGGCCTTGGCTTCGTGAGGCTGAGAGGATCTAGTAGTGCGGCAACCAGAGAGTCTTCCAGTTGCATGGTCCTTCTAAGCATCTGAGTCATAAATGCCTGGCTAAGAACCTCTGTCAACAATTAATCATCTAAATTTATCATCTAAAAGTTCCATAATCTCTAATTAAAGGGGGAAACTTATTTATGGAAAATAGCTCTCTTAATGTTTCCATAATTGTTTCTTTCTCGGAAAGCCACTTTGTATGCAAACATCAGTTTTCCGGCAGGGAGACCTAACGTCCCTCCCCTGATGGACCCCTCCCCTTAAACCCTCTCCCCCGTGGGATTGATGGTCTTCCAAAGTGCTGGGCAGAGATGCCAGCCTGGTTGTCATTTATTTTTGTTTTTTAATTTACTATTACTTTTTTTGAACAGGTGCTAGGTCATATGGTTTAAAAATTCCATACCCTCCTGTTTAAGTTTGTTCACGTCCTTCCTGTATTTTCTTAGATAAATGCAAACACTTGCAAATATATGCCTTCATCTCCCTCTTACAACCGGGCCTCGCTGCAGAGCTGGTTCTGCAGCCTCCTTGCTACCTGTACTTACCATAGATCTTGGAGATTAGGTCACATCTTCTTCACAGATGCAGAACGTTCCCTGTATGACTGTCATCACCAATTTAACCAGTTCCCTACAGAGGACGCTAAGTGTTTCCAGTTTTCGCTGTTACAAGCAAGGCCACACTGCATAGTCATGTTCTTGGCTTTGCGGAAGTGTTAACAACCTATATAGTTCGTGGACACACACACAGATTAAAACTACATTGAGATATCATTTCTCCCCTGGCAAGAGGTCCTAGGTTTCAAAGGCATTGCCAGGTGCCCTCCATGGCTGTCCCTTAGCACTCTGGCCTGTGTTTGTTGGATGAAAGGCCTATGTGCCCGGCTGTCACTAGGTTGGAATTCTGTCCACTTTATGGGTGAGAAGTTATATCTCAATGTGGTTTTAATTTGTATTTTCTTTTTACGATAATTTTCATTTCTCGTTTTTTTGTTTGTTTGTTTAGTTGGTTGGTTCTTTCCTGAGAACTGTACATTCCTGTCCTCTTGTCCATCTGTCTAATGGGTTACTGGTCTTTTCTCAGTTTTTAGGAAATTTTCATATGTTGGAGAGATTGAATTACAAATACTTTTTCCCAGGTTGTCATTTGGTTTTGCTTAGAGTTTTTTTTTGTTGTTGTTTTTTATTTATTTCCCCTTGCAATGCAGAATTGTTTTTGGTGTAATTGAATTAGGTCTTTTTTATGGCTTTTGCAGGTTGAGTCATAGTTAAAAGCTCGTGTTTGATTCTGATACTGTTCGGGGCGGTTGGCATTTAAACATTGGACACATTGGGGATTGATCTAGAGGACAGGGTGAGGTTTGGATCTACCTTTGTCTTTTTCCAGATGGCTCCTCAGTTGTAATTCCACTTTATAAAAGTCTGCCTGTCTGCACCCTCACCGGCATAAGGGGCAGCCACATCCTACCCTGGCTGCCCGTCTGTCCTGGCTCATCTCTGGGCCTTGTTTCTGTCTTTCTGTGAGTCTGGCTGTCTGTCACTTGCCAGCACTGCATGGGGTAGATTACTGAGGCCCCACGGTGGGCTTAATGTCTATAGGGCAGTCTCCTTTCCTGGCTCTTTTTCAGTTTTCTTGCTACATTGTTTTTTCTGATTTATTTTTCCATATGAACTCTAGAACCAAGTAGTTTAGTTCCCCTCCAAAATCCTGTTGGTGCATATGTGTACATTTAACTAATAATAATATTATTAATAATAGTAATCACAGTAGCAGTAATGTGCCCATCACCCAGCCAGAGAAGAGAACAGCACCTGTTCCTCTGAGCCCTGGCCACCCCTGATGCCACTCCCTCTCTGACACCCGAGGAAAACATCTACTCACTCGCTCACCAAGTGCTTTCTGAGCACCTGCCGTGTGGCAGGCTCCATTCTTGTTCTCGGGCCTGGGGACTGAGCTGTGAATAACGGACCAAACTCCTTGTCCTCAGGGAAGCTTAAGGCTTCTCGGAAGAAAGAAGCAGCAGAAGGTAGACACTAGAGCTTGTTAGAAAGTGCGGGAGTCATGGAGAAAAGTAATCAGAGGGGGCGGAGGGGCTCGGGCGAGATGTTTGTGAGTTTAAAGGGGTCATCAAAGAGGACTGGCTGGGACGGGGGTGTTTGAGCAAAGACGTGTAGGAAGGAGGGGGCCGCCTTACTTCTCTCGGGCAGCACGTTTGTGGGGTTGACCCCCTACTCTCCGCGCTGCTGGCATTGGGCCGGGTCTGAGGGTCTGTGCCTCCCTGACGCCCTGTGGCCACTTCCTGAGGGACACTGTCCAGGCAGGAATTGCCAGGTGTCCATCCTCCTGGGTGAGGCCAGGTTGCCCCCGTTGGAACTGTCAAGTGGAGATGGGACCACCCAGGCCTCGACCCCTCCCACCTTTCTTTTTTGGCTCAATTTCTCTTCAACAAGTGATGATGCGATTCTTAGCTGTTGGGTACCTCCTGGTGCGTAAAGATCTGAATGAACATTGTAAGGTTCTCAGAGACGAGACTGCAATGCCAGGTGGGTCCTGTTCCCACCACCATCATCCTGTGCTGCCCTCTGGGGTGGCCCTGGCTGAACCCCAAGAGGACGTTGGGGGTGGTCCCCGCAGGTCCAGGCTGAAGAAATGAGCCCTGGCTGAAAGGGCCTGGGGTCCCCGGGGAAGCCGAGCTGAGGCCCCGTCTCTGTGCTTCCTTCCAGGTCTGGTGCTGAACAGAGACCGGAGGATCGCCAAGGTGAGTACCGCCGTCTTCCTGCCCCTTCACAGTTTGCCTGTCAGCCTCTTTCTTTTTCTTCTTTTATTGTAGTAACATAAATATAGCATAATATTTATCATTGTAAAACCATTCATAAGTGTGCCTCTTAGTGGCATTGAATACATACATTCACGATGTTGTGCCCACCACCCCCAAATTTTTTATCATCCCCAAAATAAAACCTCCATACTCACTAGACACCAAGGCACCCTCCCCCAGCCCCTGGCAACCGCCATTCTGTTTTCTGTCTCTGTCAATTGACTCCTCTAGGGACCTCATATAGGTGGAATCGTGCAGTATGTGGCTTTTTGTGTCTGGCTTCTTTCACTTAGATACTGTTTTCAAGGCTCATCCACTTGAGAGCGTGTGTCAGAATTTCATTCCTTTTATGGCTGAATACTGTGGATGTACCATTCATCCACGGATGGTCACCTGGGTTGTTTCCACCTTCTTGGCTGTTGGGAGTAACGCTGCTGTGAACGATGGTGTACTGATATCCATTTGAGTCCCTGCCTGCAGTTCTTTTGGATGTACACATAAGAGTGGGACTTTTGTGTCACGTGTGAGGCCAATGTTTAACCTTTTGAGAAACCGTCAACCTGCTTTCCATAGTGGCTGCACCACTTCACAATCCCACCAGCAAAGTGTGAGGGCTCCAATTTCTCCACGTCCTCACCAACACTTGTTATTTTCTGTTTTTTAAATTGCAGCCATCCTAGTGGGTGTGAAGTGGCATCCTGTCTCTTTAGAATCATCAGTCTCCTAATGGCAAGGGCTGGGGCAAGGGAGCGGATCCTGAAGTTACCATGTGTCCCAAATGGCGCCGGCAGGAGTAGGGCTGCACCAGGGTTTGCTCTGCCCCTGGGAGAGGTGTCAGAGCGGGTCAGAAGCGTCTGGGGCTCACAGCAGGGGCCCCTACTCTTCTCCCAAGTGCCTCATGTATGTGTGCTCCTGGAATCCTCACCGTGGCCCTGGAGGTAGGAACTGATGTGATTTGATAGTAGAACAAGTCCGTTCTCCTTGTTCTTTTAAGCATTTTCTTGGCTCTTCTTGTGTATTTCACTTCCAAATGAAGTTTAGAATGATAAACTTCTGTTAAAAATTATATTGGGATGGCATGGAATTTGTAGAGTACTTTGCGAATTCAGTTATTATAAAAATTATGAATAAGGATCACCTGGCTTACAGTAAAGACACCACCCCAATTCCGTGGGGACTGGGCAGTGGGTTATCCAGAGGGAGAAGTTTGACCCTAGATCCCTGCCTCACACTATGCACAAAAAATTAACTCAAGATGGATCATGGATAAAATATGAAAGGTACTACAGTGAATGTTCTAGAAGAAAATAGAGGAAATGGCCTTGTGACCTTGAGGTAGACAAATACATTTTAAGTAGAACAGCACACACACATATCATGAATTAATGAAAATATTGATAAATAGGGCTTTATTAAAATTTAGAATTTCTATTCATCAAAAGACAATTTTAAGAGAGGGAAAGGGCAAGCCACAGACTAGGAGAAGACATTTAAATGCATAGGTCTGCTAAAGGACTCACGTCCAGCATGTAGAAGGAACCCCTACAAACCAGTAAGATTAAAGACTGACAACCTCATTTTTAACAACTGACAAGATGTGAACAGGCACTTCTTTTTTTGTATTAATGGTTTTTTAAAAGATTGTTCTTTCTCTATTTTATTTTTTTCAGTGAGGGGAGCATAATTAGGTTTATTTATTTATTTTCATAGAGGTACTGGGAATTGAACCCAGGACCTCATGCATGCTAAGCATGCCCTCTACCACTGAGCTATGCCCACCCCCGCACATCTTGAAAGAAGCCACCCAGATGGTCAGTAAGCCCATGAATGGTGCTCAACGTCGTAAGTTATTAGGACAATGCAAATCAAAGCCCCAGTGAGATACCTCCGCGCCCTGTCCAGAACAGCTGAAACTGGGAGGCCTGACAGTAAATGCCAAGTCTTAATGCAGAGGTAGAGCAACCAGGCTCTCCCACACTGCAGGAGCAAGTATCCCTTGACGCAACCATTTTGGAAAACTGTTTGGCAGGAACCACTAAAGCAAAACATGCAAATTCCCTGCCCAGTAATCCCGCTCCCAGATAAACGCCCAGCAACAGTCTGCGCTGTGCGCTCCAGACGATGTAACGGGAATGCTCCTGGCAGCTTTACTCAGTAGCCCCGAAGTGGAATCACCCAAATGTCCCTCAGCAGTAGAGTGGAGCACATGTTATACATTCACACAGTGGAACACAGGCATGAAAACAAACCACACACATTTACAGAGTGAAAGCAGCCAAAACCAAAAGAGAACAACACCTGGTGTGATTCTTTGTATATGAAGTTCAGAAAGAAGCAAGATGGATCTGTGGGGCTGGAAGTCAGAATAGGTGGTGTGCTCGGAGAGAAGCCCCGGGGAGCCTGCGGGCGCAGCGGAGCTCCAGGCCTCCTTGGGGTCACGGCGGCCCGGCTGCACTCACTGTCCAAGGCCACGAGCAGCAGACACTCAGGTCTGTGGACTTGGCTGTCAGTTACGTGTGAACTACAAAGGAGAAATACAGATCAAGGACTGAAAGTGGACAAGGAAAAGAAGGTCCCAGGAGGGGTGGAGAGGATGAGAAAAAAGAAGCCAGAAAGAGAAAGTACGCACCCAGCAGCCGTCCTCAAAGGCTTTCTTGGAGAAATGCCCTTGTGTTGTCGCTTTTGAGGAAACTGCACACAGCCAGGCTTGTGTGACATTTTCATGTCTGGAGACATGAGTGGAGGTGACATCCCTCAATCTCTGCCGTGGGGACCAGCATATAATTGAGTTGAGGGCCTGACCGAGCCTGCAAGCCACAGAGCCCCCGTCCTGGCGGGAGACGCCTGTTAAGCAAGGCTCGGGTCGGGTGGAGGGCAGTCCGGTCCGGGAGTCCGCGCCACCTGAGTCCTGGCGCCACCTCCCGGGAGCTGCTGGCGGCAGCGCAAGCACTTGGCCTCTCGGATCCTCCCAGGGAGATCACACGTGCATGTCTGGGTCCTCAGACGTGCCTGGTGGATGATAAGGGAACCTGTTTCTGGACAAAGCACCCGAGGTTATTGTAGCCTGAGGAGCAGCAAGCGGCTGGGAGGGATCAGGGCAGAACAAGGACAGTGAGTGTTCAGGGCTGTGACCAGATAGCTGTGGGGTGCGCTCTCCCAGGAACGGTCCATGCATCGCAATGGGACAGGAGTACCGCGCATGATGTGACAGAGCCCGTCCGTAGGGGGCGCCTGCCCTCGGGGACTTCTCGGACTACAGCAGCGCAGGCCAGAGTCCATCTGAAAAGAGCGAAAAGCAGCGAGTGAGATCAACCTTAGTAATATTTTCTCGCTCCGTGTATCCCAGATGTTACCATTGCAGCACGTAATCAACATAAAAATTACTGAGATGTTTGACGTGACTTTTTCATACTAAGTCTTCAAAATCCAGTGTGCAGTTTATACCCACAGCACATCTCAGGCCGGGCTAGCCCCTTCTCAAGCACTCAGTAGCCACGTGTGACTGACGGTTATTACCGTGTGGACAGCAGACTCAGACCTCTTCAGTGGTCCCAGGACAGGGAGGTCAGGGCTGTGATGGAGGCCAGCGGGGGCTGTGGGGACATCAAGGTGTACTCTTTCTGCACGGTGGCTTAGCAAATTTCTTCCTCATTGGAACGGTCAGTGGAGGTGGGTGAGCCCTGCTTGCAGAGTCCAGGGCCCAGGGTGGCTGGGCAGCACTGCAAGGCAGCGCGTGAGACAGGACAGGAGGTGTGGAGGGGCCACACCTCAGCCCTAAAATCAAAGCCCAGGAGTAGCCCAGGTCACTTCTCTGTGCTTAGTTGTACGGCGACCCTTGGCTGAGGGGATTCTGGGAAGTGCCCTCTGGCTGGGCAGCCACGAGCCCAGCAAGGACAGATGCAGGGGGAGGACGACTCTTCGGCCTGAGGGAGTTAAAGAGCCCTCTGCTGAGGAGGTGATGTGCCTGGGCACGGGGCGTGCTCCTGGGTTAAATGGCCAAAGGAGTCCCCTCTTTCCCTAAAAGAGGATGAGGCTTCACACCCACAGCAGTGCTGGTGCCTTGTGGTGAGAATTCTATGGTTTTGTCTCTGCAGATAGAGCATTGCTTAGATTTCGTCAGCAAGGAGCTGTTTGAGCACTACATCAGGAAGCTGCAGGCCCGCGTCCTGCTCATCAAGTAAGTCTGAACCTAGTGCCCCAGACAGACGGGAGTGCCAGCATCTCCAGTGTCACGCTGCCGTCTTTCTTGGTTAGCACCCCCGCAGCTGGTGTGTGGAAGGCAGGGCGATGGGAGGGCTTGGGCAGCAGGGAATGGCAAGGACTACACCACACCTTCAGCAGGTGTCCGTGGAGGGGACACCCGGGTAAGGCAGAGGCTGGCAGACACTACAGTCTAGCCTTCGCTGTACCAAATCCTCCAGCCCCTGCACCCCTCGCATCCCCAGGCCTACACTTCCTCCATCTGCCTTCCTCCCCTCCCCCACCCCCCAGCCAGAAGCCATCCACTGCCCCTGGGTCCCACAGCACAGCGAGATCCCACATCCACAGCTTAGATGCCACCCCCAACTCCACCACAGCCACGCTGGACCATGGCATGCTCGAGGCAGGAACTGTCACTCCCAGGGACACATCTGTGTCTCAGGTGTCGAGCACAGGGGTTTAGAAGGCATGGACTTGAGGTGCAAATCCAAACCACAGTGAGATACACTGCACACCCTCTAGGATGGCTAGACTCTAAAAGTGAGATAAGAAGTGTGGCAAGGATGTGGAGAACCAGAACCCTCACTTTGCTGTGGGATTGTAAAATGATGCAGTCACTTTGGAAAATAGTCTGGCAGCTCCTCGAGCCATTAAATTACCAGGTGACCATATGACTCCACAGTTCCACTCCTAGGTATGAATCCAGCACCTGTCCACACAACAGCTTGTACTGACAGCTCATACAGCAGCCTTCAAAACAGAGTGCATAGTGCTGGAGGCAACCCAAATGTCCATCAACGGACAGATTAGCAAAACGTGCCTTATCCGCACAATGGACTGTTTTTCAGCAATACAGTGCAGTGAGGCAGTGATACACACATGGATGAACTGTGGAAACACTATGCTAATTGAAAAAAGCCATTCACAAAAGTCCACTTAGTGTGTGATTCTATTCACATTTAAGTCCAAAGAGGGACCTCTAGAGGCAAAGCTGAGCAGTGGTTATGCAAGACTGGGAGCTGTGTGTGTGGTGTGTCTGAAAACTACAGGTTTGGGATTTTTTTTGAGGTGATAAATGTTCTAAAACTGATGATTGATGGTTACACAACCTTGAGTGTACAAAAATCCATGGGATTGTACACTTTAAATGGCTGAAATGATCCCAATAAAGCTGTTAAAAAGATCCCGGCTCTGCCATTTGGTGGCTGTGCCCGTGGGCAGGACTGTTGAGACAAGCCTGAAACACTTTGCTTGTGGGGGCCGCGGTGAGCTCTGAGTGCCAGTGGGGAATGGACGACTCAAACGTGAATTAAATCTGGTTCAGAGGGACCCAGCTGTGGGAAAATCAGAGGGAGCCCAGGCCTGTTTTCTTAAAGCCTGGAGCCCAAGGGAGGGGGCAGAATGCAAGATGGTCCGAGATGAACCTTCCTCCTCCGTTTTCCAGGGCAACCCAAGGATATCATGATGTGAGGAGAGAGAATGATGCCAACACAGAACCCATGCTGTTCAAGATCGGTATGCTGAGAGCTGTCCTGAAAGAGGTGGGTGCGCAGGGCTCGGGTGGCTGGGGCCTGGGGCGGTGCCAGGCTGCTCTGGGCTCCACACCTCACCCACCCCTTTTCCTGCCCTGGTCTAACAGGTGACCCCCAGGAGCTACCAGGCCTCACTCCCTGCTATGGTCAGTCCGAGACCTGGGGCCAATTGTAAATCAACAGATTTTTCATTGGCAGAATCTTCCAGTTTCATTGTCCTCATATATCCCCAGGCCAAGCCCAACTCAGCAGCCCCATAATTTCCTAGGGCCCCAAATGGGAACAGATGACCAGTCCCATCAGTAGGTGCTGGCCTCCAAGTTGGAGGGCTGGGACATGTGACTTTGACCCTTCCCTGCGGCCTGTGCAGATAACTTGGCATTGTCACAAAAGGGAAGCCCCTGTGGCTGGCTGGCCAGAGGGCCGTGCCTTCCTGTCTTGTCGGCCTCTCTCCTGGGCAGGAGCAAGTCTGAAAGGCTGCTCATTCTGCTTTTTCCAAGCGGACCTTATATGATGATCAGAACCAGGAGCCCTGAATACTGGCCCCCTCCCCAATCTAGCTCTATTACCTCAGCTCCGAACGGCCTAGAACCCCAGGCTTTAGGCTTTCCCCCCTCCAGCAGGCCTTTCTCACTGGCCAGGCCCTGAATCACCCAGAGGGTGCAGTGACTGGCTGGGGCCTGCAGAGCTGTGGGTCAGTCACTGCTAAGGCTCCTGGTGTGGGACACTTGGAATCTCGGGAGGCAGTAGGCACGGGAAAGCACCAACATGCCCTCGGCCCCCTCCTCTGTCACCTCACCACACATCCCCTCCCTCCCCCAGCGGTTCCAGTTTGTGGAAGTCACAGGCAATCACTACGTCCACATGAACCAACCCCAGCTCGTGGCCAGTGTCATCAACTCCTTCTTACAGAGCAAGGAGAGGATCCCAGCTCAGCTGTAGCCCCGGGGCTACGAGACCTCCTGCTTAGCACGGGACTCCCAGCTCCTGAGCCCAGGCCAGGCGTGGTGGGGACAGGCCTTCCTGATCCTGAAGACCAGCATGGCTGGCACAGAAGCTTGTGGCAGAGTTGAGGAGGACATGCCAGGATTCTGACTTTAATACCTGTGACTGCAAGGGGAAGACGGTGTCTGGATTTGGGGGGTTATCTGTTTTGTGAGCGGGTTGGGGGGGGGGGCTAGGACAGTCCCACCCAGCTTTTGTGGCCTTTACTTGCTGCCCAACTGAATGAAAAATAAAATGCCCTTGTATTCTCACTGCCTGCAGGGGCTTCTCCACTGGGGAAAGGGGAGAATATAGCAGACACTTAGCCCTGAGAGGGAAGTCCAGAGACCGGCTGGGAACAGAGCTCAGGGGAGGGAAGGAGCCACTTCCTGGGCCAGTGGCTTCCTGAGGCCAAGTCCTTGTGCTGGGCAGGCCGCGCCGGTGCTGGGCCCCAGGACTGCTCGAGTACAGGAACCGAGGGGGGGACACTGCCTTTCACCCAACCCTGCCCAGGCTCAGATCTCTGGGGCTGTTTGACACGGTGGCCCATCGGCCCGGGCATAGCCTCTGTGATGAGAGTTTCAGATCCTCGTGTCCTCGCTGGCCGCACGCTGCCACCTGCTCACCAGCCCTCTCCCCAGCGCCCTCGGCCAGTAAGGCTCAGTAGGGTCGGAATTTGCGCTGGGCCCGCATCAGCTCAATCCTCTGCTTGTCCTCCTCAAACTTCTTGCGCAGCTGCGCTAGATCTGGGGCAGGAGGGGGACAGGAAACAGGCCAATCAGACAACCTGGCTCTGTGGGAGCTGCCCCCCGCCGCCCCTCCCCGCAGTCCCACTCCCCGCTGGGGAAGCTCAGCACGGCCTCCCCACTTGCCTCCACTGTGGGAAACGGGTGTGGACTGCAGCCCCGTCAAAGGACGGAGGCTGAAGTGGAGAGGCCGGCCTGCCTTAGTTTTCAGACAGAAAATGCACTAGGTCAAAGGAAAGGCACAGAGAAAGCAAAAAGGCACTTGCTCCCTCACCGCTCCCAACACACACCCCAGGGTGAAGGATGAAGGGTGTGAGGAGGCTGGGAGACCCCCAGAGACACCTCTCCCAGCCCCTCCCACTGCAGCTGTCAGACCAGAGAGGATGCTGGGAAGAAGCAAAGGGCCTCGACCCCAGAGAGCCACAGAATTCAGATGGTGGCTCTGACCAGGTCAGGGAGGTGTGTGGGGTCTTGAGCCTGAGGGAGAGAAGGCTGATGGAGGCCCAGTGTCGGGTGAATGTAGAGGAGAGGCGAGCAGAGTGAAGGCGCGAAAGGAGGGATGGGCAGGGTGTGGGGAGGAGCAGTGAGGCAGACGAGAGCAGTGAGACTGGGTGATGCGTCAGCAGCGGCCACAGGCCTCATCCATGGCCTGGCCACCCAGGGCAGGGTCTTGGGGCGCGCCCTTACGCTCCATCTTGGTCTCGCGGTGCTGCCAGGCGTAGAAGTTGAGCAGTTCCTTGCGAGCCCGCTTCCGCCTCTCCTTCTCCAGCACCCGCAGGCTGGCCGCCTCGGTCCGCGGGAGCACAGGCCGCCGGCCGCGGCGGGTCACCTTCACCCAGCCCTCCTCATCGGGGACCCCTTCCTCTTCCTTGGCCTTAGCTTCCTCCTGCAAGGAACAGGACCCTGGGATGGGCAGGCACCTGGGGCCCTCCCTGCCGCCCCTGGAACCCTCTAGCCGCCCCTCTCTCCCCTCCACACCCAGGACACCCAGCACTGCTGCTCCCTCCGCGCGGTGTTAGCAGCCGAGGTGGGGCAGGGGTGATGTGCCAACGCTGCCTCCTCCTCCACCCTCCACCGTCCGTTCCTTCAGGCCATTTAGAGACTAGGTGTCACCCAGACAGGAGGTCCAGGACTCAGCAGAGGAAGAGGGAATCCGGGCTCTACATGATGACCAGAACAGGCTGCCCCTGGAAGGGTCCCCTTGGAGCCACCAGGACACCTATAGCAGCACTGTCCCATGGCCACACAGGTGACGTCCGTGCCAAGGCCCCACCTCAGCTATCTTCTTGTCGTACGTCTCCATGAACGTGTCCACTTCCACCCTCAGGGCCTCGGGGTCCGGCACCGAGTCTGCGTAGTCTCTGATCCACTCTGAGGGAGAAGGGAGCAAGGGAAACGGGGATTCCTCAGGCCCGACTGTCAGGGCCCCAGCCCAGGACCTGGCAGGCCAGCCAGGCTCTTCTCACACGGGCTGCAGGGGTGAGACTTGTGGGCCAGGGCCCAGGTGGTGAGGAAGATCCTAGTGGTGGCAAGCTGGGCCCTCACCTCTGCTCACCCCGGGCACCACGCTCAGGCCTCCCACAAGCAGTTCTCAGGGCAAGTAGACGCGGCAGACACTGCCCCACAAAGGTCCCCTCCCCAACCCAGCGGGGAGGCGCCCGCGGTACTGACTGTGAATGCCACTCTTCACAGGGTGACTCTCTGTCGAGACCAGCAAAGGGCCCTTCAGTGCCAGGGCAGCTGACACCCCACCTGGCTTCTGGAACACCACATAGGCCACCTGGAACCCCTGGGGGGAAGGAGAGACGTCAGTTCCCGGAGCCTCCCCTAGCCTGGCCCAAGGGCTCCCACCTATCCCCAGCCCAACTTGTCACCAGACAGGGGAGACGCTGGGCTGCTCCTGGACGTGAAGACAACCAGGAGGTTGCCCGAGTCCAGGGGTGAGGCGGCCACCCTCCCAGTTATCCCACTTCTTCACCAGGGAGAGGTGAGACACTTGGGGCCTTTCTTCAGGTTGTGGGAAGGACTCAGTGCAGAGCCTGCTCTCCCTGGGCCAGGAGTAGATGGACAGATGAGGTGCACACTAGTTTAAACTCCACTAAACAGGAGGGGGTGTGGGCTCAAGGGACACAAGGAAATGAGACCAGGGCCACTGAGCCTAAAGAAGAATCGACTTCAGTGTGGGAAGCAGAAGGGGAGCTCAGGGAGGCCCCTCAGGGCAGAGATCTCTCTGAGCTTTCACCCAGGACAACAGTGAGCCGGACAGGAAGCTAACAAACCTGGGAAAGGAGTGGAGGCCTTTTACATGACAGCCCTCCTAGACCACACACGGCCAGGACTGGTCTAACCACAGGGAGTGCTCGAAAGTCCACTGCCACCCCTGATGCCACCTTCCCCTCACACACAGGGGACATTGTCCTAGCCCCACCCCACACCCTCATTCGAGCAGACCCCAGTACTGGAGGCTTACCGGAACTGGCTTGGGGTAAAAAAACCTTGACTTTGGCTCCTTTGGGCTCTCAGCAAGGTCCGGCTTCTCCTGTAACTCCACAGACTGCACAGGGCCGCAGGGGGAGAGGAGGCGGGACAGGCACTCCTGCATGGCCGGAAAGAGGCACAGCGTGAGCAGTGCAGCCCGAGCGGCTACAGGGCCCTCTGGAGCTGCCCTCTGGAGCTGCCAGGGGACCAGTGGCCAGGCCACACGGGAGGGAGGAGACGGAACGTGACATGGAATTCAGGAAGAAGCTTTTTGGCTTTACGACCGAGGACCTGGCTGGAGGCATATGCCTAGGTGTGCTTGGTTTGTTCTTGAAAGGGATTTCTCCCTGTGAAAGGCCATCTTGCTGAAAGATCTGTCTTTCCCTATCAGTTTCTCAGAGTGAATGATCCCTAAAGTAGGGGTGGGTTGTAAGCTTTTAAAAAAATCATTGCAAGAATAGGTGGGGACATTTTTGCTTTTCTTCTGAGTATTCTGATTTTATGAGACAACCAACTAAGTTTTACTACCTGAATCAGCCATTTAAAGAGTAAAATCTACCCTGTTGGAATGAGGATGGTGGTTATCCTTGGTAGGTGCAGGGGCACAAGGGGATTTCTAGGGCACGGGTGATGCTCTGCGTCTTGATCTGGGTGCTGATTCACAGGTTCGTTCAGTTTGTGAAATGCCGTGAGCTCTGCACTTCGGCCCGGGCCCTTCTCTGTATACACTAGTCTTCAATAATGATTAAAAAATGACACCCTCTTCTCTGTTTCTTTCTCTCTTTAATGTTAGAGGACTCTCTTAGAAATGATTTCTTTTCTTGAAAAAAAAATTCATCTAAATAAGGCCCTTAGTTTCTCTTCTGTAAATTAATGAAATACTAAATTTAACAGTTTTGTGGAAAAAAAAATTAACAGACATGCCTGGATAGTAAATTCAGAGGTAATTTTATTTTCTTCTACTTTTCCTATCTTCTACTATAAACATGGATCAATTTTTAAGACAATGATTATGTTGTCACACATCACACAAGTCGTTAGCACAACTCACAATACTCAAGAAAAAATGGCTGAGACCAACTGTCTCCGTCTTAGTATGGAATTACACTAGACAGAGACAATTACGCATCAACTGCTTTAAGCAATAGGACACTTAAGCTGTATTTTAACGGTTACTAATCAAGGGGAAAAACATGTAATTCAAACAATTATGGATAATATATAAAAAGCTCTGGGCTCCATAGAATTTCATTTTTTAAAACACATCTTTAAAAAGCCTATTTCCTGGGTTGAAGTGGGGTAGAGCTCAGTGGTAAAGCTCGTGCTTAGCATGCACGAGGTCCTGGGTTCAATTCCCCAGAACTTCCATTAACAAAAAAATAAATCAAATTAAAAAATTCTTCAACACAAACAATTTCCTGTCACAAGAGAGGCAGCCTTCTAGATACCACAGGCCTTCAGTTAGCTGCTTCCATCTCACTACTAAGGATTTGGTAGGGGGGTCCCGTTGGAGCCCAGCTCTGCCTGGAGCCCCCACCCAAGCCTCAGTTTCCCTCCCAGACACCAGCTTACCTCTGTGCAGTATGGAGGCACATTGAGGACAAAAAGGGTCCGCTTCTGAGGCCAGGAAGACTTAGTATCTTCTCGAACTCTGTGCTGTCTTATGTAGAGGTAATGAGAAGACTGCTGCTTTTCAGAGAACTTGACTGGAATGGCTGGAAGGAAAATCGGGGTGGGGAGAGATGGCATGAAAGTCAGGTTCAGGCTGTCCCTTTCTGGTCCTGTGTGTCCATCCATCCATCCTTCACTGAGCCCTTCCCATGGGCAATGCCTGTGCAGGGCGCTGTGCAGGCTGTGAGAGTGAATGAAGAGCTAATCTGCCCAGGAGAGGCTCTCAAGCTGGTGGGAGAGAGAATGTAAGTGAGGAACGAAAGGAGAGAAGTTCAACCTCTGCTGCTTTTGGGGTGAACACTCAAACCTTTACCATGGCCAGGGGCCCGTGCGACCCTGACCCCCTCTGCAACTTCTCACACCGTTCTCCCCACACCACGCCACACACTGGCCCCGCTGGCCTTCTCTGTTCCCCCAATAAGCCAGGGCCTCACACATACTGTTCCCTTAGCCTGAAACATCAATCCTTGTTCCTCCACCCATTCTTCAAGTTTTAACTTCACTCCCTCCGGAGAGCCTTACTTGCCAGGTTAGATCCCCCTTCTTAACTTCTCTCACGGTCTCTAAGTCTCCATTTGTGTGATTACTTGGATAATCGGTGGCATTCCCATCAATTTTAACCCTAACAAAGCTAAGGACTATTCTCGGGTTTTCTCACCACTTTCTTCAGGGCACAGTGAGGATATAGTTGCAACTCCTGCCCTCAGGAAGCCCACATGGTAAAGGGAGAAGACAACAAGAAGTAAGCAGGTAACAAAGTTGTATCAGCTAGGAAGGAAACACAGAGTAGTGGTGATGGGTGATGGGTGGCAGAGGCTTTTAGATAGGCCATCGGGACCACCTCTTTGAGGAAGTAACATTAAAGCTTAGACGAGAATGACATGAAGCCATGTAACAGGGTAGTGCTGTCTGACAAACTCTAAGGAAGAAGACAAAAATCCCGAGGGTGTAAAGAGCTTGTTGTCTCCGAGAAACAGAAAGACAGAACTATAGATTAGCAGAAGCCAGAATATGTGGGGCCCCGCAGGTCAGTTTGGATTTTGTTTATGTGCTAACTTTGGCCACTGGAGGGAGCTCAGTGGGTATTGAGGGGGACATAGGTGGACGTGTGAGGCAAGATCTTATTTAAATTTGACTTTAGAAAGAACATTCTGGCACCTGGGTGGAGAATAGAAGGCAGGGATAGGAACAGAAGCAGGAGAACCAGTGAGGAGGGCACACAACAGCTCAGGTGAGAGCTGAAGAAGGCTGGACTACGAATTGCCAAGAGGTGCTAAGTGGATGGGCACACCTTAGGGGGAGAGTGTAGACGGACATAGGTGGGTTCACTCAAGGGAAGCGTTGGCCAAACTAGGCTCGTCCCGGGCGAGTGGAACCAGACAGGAACAGGGCGCCGTGTGTGTCTTGAGGGACCCGGGGCTCAAGCCCAACCGTGCGGCTGCTCCTGGGGACCCCGAGCCTCCTTCCGACGAAGCCTGGCCGTCCCACGTCCCTGCGTCCTACAGCCCCTCACCTGAGTAGCCCGGCGGGCTCAGAATCTCCGTCTCAGAGGTCCCAGCCGCACGCTTCCTCCTGCGCGCCACCATCTTGCCGACCGGAAGCCGCAGGGGCCGCCGGGAGTTGTAGTTCGGCGCTAGGTGCGGGCAGAGCGTTTCCGTGACGATGGCGCCGCGTTGGGGCGCCGCCCTCTCGGTTCCAGGCTGGCCTCTCCGAGCCCTCTTTTTCCCCTCACATGCCCCGCCCCACTCCCTCCCGCCCCGTCTTCCTAGGGCCCCACTTTATTTGCTCGGAATAAAGTCAGCGAATGAATGTAGGAGTAAATGGCGTAGACCTGAGCAGTTCACGGGGGCGAGCTCAACTTTCTATTCATTCATTCATTCATTCATTCATTCATTTTCATTCCACAAATAGCAGTGAATGTGCCTGGCACTGTCCTAAGAGATAGGGATACAGGGGTGAAATAAAATATAGCCTTCTCGGAGTTTATATTCTAACGAGGGAAAGAAACAATAAACACATGAAGAAGCAAAATACAAACTATATGCGTCAGTGCAAAGTCCTGAAGAGAAACTGAAGGAGGATGGGGAGCGTGGTGAGGAGAGGTGTAATTTTAAATAAGGTGAAGACCTCATTGAAGTGACATTTGAACAAATACTGAAGGAAGTAAGGGAGCAAGGCATTCAGTGAAGAGTATTCTGGGCAGAGGGAACTGGCAAGAGGCGCTGGGGCTCTACCTGGTGTGGTAGAGAAACAGCAGGGAGAGCAGGGTGGCCAGAGCACAGCGAGCCAGAGGAACAATCAGGGAGGGGGCGGGGGGCTTGGCCGGTCAGGTAGGATCAGGTAGACCACTGGAAGCACTTGAACTGTTACTCTGAGAGTGATGGGGGTCACTGTGGGATTTTGAGCAGAGAGGAGTGATATGTAAACAGTCACTTTGGCTGCTGTATTGCAGTTAGACCGTGGGAGGGCTAGGGCAGCCACGGGGGCCTTTAGAACACTATCAAAATAACCTAAGAGAAAGATGATGGCTTGGTCACCAAGGAAGTGGCAGTAGAGGTGATGAGAAGGAGTCGGATTCTGGGTATGTTCTGCATAATTCCAATTCGGATTTGCTGACAGGTTGGATATGCAGTGTGAGA
Source organism: Camelus dromedarius (assembly GCF_036321535.1). Lineage (NCBI taxonomy): Eukaryota > Metazoa > Chordata > Mammalia > Artiodactyla > Camelidae > Camelus > Camelus dromedarius. The sequence goes on along the minus strand of NC_087446.1, from coordinate 5,722,413 downwards.
AAAAAGAGAAATCCAGGACTACTGCCAGGTTTCGGTGTCTGAGCAACTAAGAAGAATGGTGTTTTCATGTAATGAGATGGGAAGACGATAGGAGAGGTGGACTTGGAGCAGGAGGGGGTGCGGTCAGATCTGGACTTGACTGCAAACCACACTGAGATGCCCTTAGACATCCCCGGGGAATGTCAGGTGGGAAGAGAGGTAGGAGACTGATGATCAGAGGAGAGGTCTGACTGGGGGAAATACATGTGGGAACTGGCGATGTACACACATCATTAAAAGCTATGAGAGAAGGTGTCATCAGCCAGGGAGTGAATGTAGACAGATAAGTCCAAGGACTCCATCTATCTGGTGACCAAAGGCCCACTCAGATCACATACTCAACTGCCCTTGAAACTTCTAGTATTCCCCTTTTCCCGGTTTACAGTTACTTCTTGGAAATGGCCATGGGTCCCTTTGGGGAATGCCTGGGGGAATTACCACTGCAAACGTTCGCTGTAGCATTACAGCATTCTTCGTAAGAGGACCCAGCCTCCCTTTCAGTGACCTCTGAGTCTGAGGACTGACTTGGGCCTGGAAACTGGGTGAGGGGTTGAGATTTTTCCATTAGCAGGTGGCACTAGCTTTCTGTTTACTGTTTTCCATCTTTTTTGATGATTAAAAATATCATGGTTGCCATAGTCCCTGGGAATACCATGGTCTACTAGCCATCAGCACAGAGCCCTGCAGGCCCAGGCTCCCTGGCTGCCAGTTGGCCTTGCCCCTGTCCTGATGTCTGACAGCAGAAGAAGATGGACTTCCCTGCTCAAGCAGAAGGAGCAAATTTATCCTTCCTCTGCCTTTTTGTTCTATTTGGGCCCTCAACAGATTAGACGATGCCCACCAACACTGGTGAGGGACATCTTCTTAGCCAGTCTACAATGCAAATGCTAATCTCCACTGGACACACCCTCCCAGACACACCCAAAAATAATGTTTTACCAGTTATCTGGGCTCCCTTATCCCAGTCAAGTTGACACAGAATTAACCATCACAGCAGGGACTCTGCATGGTCTCCAGGTAAAAGGCTGCCATTCTCAAGCAAGAGGGACTGGCTCACTTCTGCTGGCCCAGGGGGTTAATGGGAATCTGGGGTTAGGGATTCTCAAGCCCATCTACTCGGATGCTCTGTGCTAGTTCTCAGTGTCCCGATCCTTCCCTTCTGGGACCTTGACAGGAGCACAGACTCTAGGAGAGTCATCTGTTTGGCCTGCTACAGAGCTCCACCCTGCTGGTGAGGGCAGGGTCTGGGCCTTCCCCGGCAGTCTGCCCTCTGGCTGCAGTAGACGAGTCTTCAAACACTGTTGTTTAAGCCTCCTGATTTTCAAACTGGGCCATGAGTAGATAAAAGGCTGTCCTGAGCCTATTATTTTCATCCTCAGCACATCGTTGCCACTTAGTAACAATCAACTTCACTTTCCTTATAAATGACCATTGCCCCATGTATCTCAAATATTAGAGATGTTGCCTAAGCCAAGGCACCCCTTTCACCAATGTGCCCCATCCCAGGGCAGAAGTGATTAGTCTCAGTAATGATGAGACTCAGCATGCCAAGTGTTACCACCATGTTCCAGCTAGCTGCTGCTGCATAACAAATTTTCTCAGAACTCAACTGCTTAAAACAATAGCTCTTTTATTATCTCTTATGACTTGGCGGGTTAGGTATTTGGGCAGGATGATTCCTTTGCTCCACATGGCATTAACTGAGGTTACTCTGTGGTACTTAGTTTGCACATGGTCTGGTCTGAAGGGTCCAAGTCAGCTTCATTCACATCTCTGGCATCTTAGCAGGGAATGCTGGAAGGTTGGGCTCATGTGGGACTGTCAGCTAGAACACCTACGCATGGCTTATCCAGTGTGTAGTCTCAGTGGTCAATCTTCATATGTAGTGGCTCAAGACCTCCAGAGAGTACTCCAGGGGTAGGAAATGGGGAAAGTGTAATTCTTTCAAAGTCTGGGCCTGGAAGCTGGCTGAGTCATGTCCGATCAAAATAGTAACAGAGCCCACTCAGATTCAGAAGGGATGCAGACCCCACCTCTTGAAGGGAAGAGTGGCAAGTAATGTGCTATCTTTAATCCACCATACTACCTACCCCAGTTAACATCACTAACTGTTTTTGTTGCCATCTAGCTGATGAGTCTTCCAATTCCGGAATCCAATTCTGAGGATCTACTTCTTAGGCCTCCTCCTGGTACCAATTGTTCTAGAGTGGGCTTTCCTAGAAGCAGACCTTGGGACAAGGATCCAGGTGCAAGTAGCTTATTTGATAGATGATCCCAGGAGGCACCACTAGGGAATTTAGTATGTGGCTCTTGTGTGGGCTGATAGCTTTGTCTCCTCTTCCCTTTTCAGCCTTTGAAATCCAGCATTTAAGTCCTTGTATCAACAAATACTTTTAGGGTAGCTATAGCTTCACTGCTAACTTAACATTCCAGTCTCTAGATTCTTCATTTTTGTACCTGGAGATAATCTTTACTTTCACGGGTGCACAGCAATGAAAGGTTATTTGTTATATGAAGAGTTTCCAGGTATTTTGTAAGAAGAGCGTTTTCCGTATTACTTAGTTCTGTTTATTGCTGGAAGTAAAGGTCCTATTATTTCAGCTTCAAATGGTCTTTGGGAGATTCCTCCTATCTCTATACATACATGCTACTCTTTTCATCAAGAAGTGGAGTCTATGTCCCCTCTTGAATCTGGCCAGTTTTGTGACTTGCTTCGACCAACAGAGTATGACAGAAGTCATAGACTGAAGTTTTCAAGCCCAGGACTTAAGCTGATAGCTTCCATCCTCTTGGGATCCAGCCACCTAAAGAAACTTGACTTAGACTTCTGAGAGAGAGAGAGTGCACATGGAGAGAGGCTGCCAGGTGAGACGGCAGTCCTGTGAGTTAAGTGGCATAAGATGTTGTAGCCCCAGCTGAACTGATGGCATGAAGCAGCAGGAGTGAGCCACGCTGGCACCATGTGGAGGGGACATGAGCCATCTCTGCCAATCCCTGCCCAAACGGCAGAACACTGAGAAAATAAATTACCCTAGTTGTTTTAAGTCGTTAAGTTTTTTATAACTGATTTATTGAGATATAATTCACATAACTTATAATTCACTGTTTTAAAGTATACAATTCAGTGGTTGTTAGTATATTTACAAGGTTGTCACCATCGCCACTACGTAATCCTAGAGCATTTTTTGAATCCTAAAAAGAAACCCCTTATCCATTACCAGTCACTCTCAGTCTCCTCCTTCTGCCTTCAGCCCCTGGTAACCAGCCTAACTTTCTGTCTTATGGATTTGTTTATTCTGGACATTTCATATATATATGAAATCATATAATATGTGGCCTTTTGTGACTGGCTTCCCTTGCTTAGCATAATTTTTTCAAGATTCATCATGTTGTAGCATGTAACAGTGCTTCCTTTTTAAAAAACTGTGGTTAAAATAAACATAAAACTTAGCATTTTAACTATTTTAACTGTACAACTGAGTGGCATTAAGCACATTCACATCGTTGTGCAACCACCCATTACCCATCTTCAGAACTTTTACATCGTCCCAAATTGAAACTTGGTAGCTGCTTCCCCCTTCCCCCAGCCCCTGGTAACCACTGTTGTTTCTCTTTCTATGAGTTTGACTATACTATGTACCACAAAGGTCCTTTTGTGTCTCATTTATTTCACTTACTATGTTTTCAGCGTTAATCCATGTTGTAGCATGTATCAGAATTTCCTTCCTTTTTAAGGCTGAATAATATTTCCTTCTATGTATATACCATCTTTTGTTTATCCACTCATCTGTCAATGGATATTTGAGTGTTCCTACTTATGGCTATTATGAATAATGCTGCTACAAATATTCGTGTACAAGTTTTGTGCAGACATGTTTTAATTTCTCTTGGTTATGAATCTACGAGTGGAATTTCTTGGTCGTATGGTAACTCTATGTTTAACTTTTTGAGGAACTGCCAAACTGTTCTCCAAAGTGGCTGCACCATTTTAAAATCCCACCAGCAATGTATGAAGTTTCCAAATTCTCCACATCCTTGCCATTACTTGTTGTCTACCTTTGATTATATCCATTCTGGTGGATGCGAAGTGGGTTTTATTGGGGTTTGACTTACATTTCCCTAATGACTAATGATGTTGAGCATCCTTTCACGTGCTTATTGGCCGTGTGTGTCTGTGTTTTTCTTTTTGAGAAATGTCTATTCAAATCCTTTGCCCATTTTGGGGGGTTGTCTTTTTATTGTTGAATTTTAAGAGTTCTTCTCTTCTGGATACAATTCCCTCATCAGATGTATGATTTTCAAACACTTTCTCCTACCTCCTGTGGGTTGTCTCTTCAATTTGTTAAAGGTTTCCTTTAAAGCACAAAAATGTTTAATTTTGATGAAATTTACTTTGTTGTGGATATCCAGTTGTCTGCACCATTTGTTGAAAAGACTGTTTTTTTCTTCCCACTTAATTGTCATGGCACCCTTGTCAAAAATTAATTGACCAGGTATATGAGGCTTACTTTTGGACTCTCCATTCTATTCCCTTGGTCTATGTCTATCCTTATGCTTGTACCATACTGTCTCGATGACTATAGCTTTGTAGGTAAAATTTGCAAGCAGGAAGTGTGAGTCCTTCAACTCTTGTTTTTCAAGACTGTTTTGGCTGCTCAGGGTCCCTTTAAATTCTTCCAACAATACTTTGTAGTTTTCAGAATGAGTTTAAATATTTGTTAAATTTATATATAAGTGTCTTTATTCTTTTTGACTCTATGCTAAGTGGACTTGTTTATTTTCTTAATGTGATTTTTTTAATTGTAAGTATACCAATCGATATCCTGCAACTTACAGTGTTTTAGTTCTAGGAGTCTTTGAGTGGACTACTTAGCATTTTCTACATACAAGACCATGCCATCTACAAATAGAGATGAGCTTACTTCTTTCTTCTCAATCTGATGTTCCCCCAACGCCAACCCACCCCAACCCCTCTGGTTAGAACATCCAGTACAAAGTTAAACAGAAGTGGTGAAACTGGCCATCCTTGTCTTGCCTTTGATCTTGGAGGCCATCTTTAACCAGGGATTATTGATTCCACTGTGACCAAAGGGCTTGTGTAGCCTCAATCCTCTTACATTTGCTGAGTTTTGTTTTATTGGCTAGAATATGGCCTGTTTTGGTGTACATTCCATGGATTTCTGAAAACAATGTGTCTTCTTTTGCGTGAAGTATTCTAGGTTGATTGGATCCTTGTTGGTTTTCTGTCTAGCTGTTCTATTGTTAAGAGAGAGGTGTTTAAGTCTCTAATGTAAATGTGGATTTGCTTTTCTTTCAATTTTATCAGTTTTTGCATCAGTTTTGCAGCTCTCTTGTTTGGTAACCACATATTTAGGATAGTGCCTTCCTGGTGGGTTGACACTTTTTTCATTATATTCACTTTGCCAATCTGTCTTCCAATTAATATATTTAGACCACTTACATTTAGCATACTTAGTGATGTTAAGGCTTGAGCCTCCCATTTTATTGTTCGTTTTCTGTTCTATTTGTTTTCTTTATTATGCCTTCCTGTAGGTTACTTGAACTTTATTTTTTTAAGCATTTTGGTTTATCTATAGTGTTACAGGGTATATTATCTTTTTTTAGCAGTTGCTCTAAGAATTACTATATATATGTTACTATACACGCACATACACATTAACCACAGTATACTGTTTTTATTTATTTAATTTGGGGGGGGGGGAAGGGAGGCAATTAGATTTATTTATTCTTAGAGGAGGTACCGGGGAACTGAACCCAGAACCTCCTGCATGCTAAGCATGCACTCTACCACTTGAGCTATACCTTCCCGGCTAACCATAATACACTGTTAACATTGTGTCAATGTTATTGACATTTCTAAGTGTAGAAACCTTCCTTCTCTTTATATTCCTTAGCCCTCTCCCATTTATAAAGTAATTTTTTTAAGTATTTCCTCTACATACATTGAGAACATCAGTAATTTCTGCTTCAACCAAAACTCAAAGGAAGGAAAATATTTACCAAGTTTCACTACTTCTGTTGTTTCTTCTTTCCTTTTTGATGTTCCAAGTCTTCTTTTATTTTTTCCTTTATGTTTAGAGATGTTTAGACATTCTTTTAGGGTAGATCTGCTGGCAACAAACCCTAGTTTTCCTTCATCTGAGAATGTCTAAATCTATGTTCTGAAGGGTATTTTTCACTTGATATAGAATTCCCAGGTGACAATACTTTTCACAACTTGAAAAGTATGCCACTTCCTTCTGGCCTCATAGTTTGTGATGAGGAATCTCCTGTCCCTTAAAGGTAAGATACCCCTTCTCTTTTGCTGCCTTTGAGATTGTTTTGTTTGTTTTTTTTTTTTTGGTCTTTAGTTTTCAGAAGTTTAGCTGTGATGAGTCTTGCTGTCGATTTCTTTAGGTTTATCTTCTTTAGGGTTTTCTGAATTTGCAGGTTCATATGTTTTATCATTTCTGGGGAGTTTATAGCCATTATTTCTTCAACTACTTTTTAGCCCCAGTTATTTTTCTCTTTCTGGAACTCTGATGACAGAGATTTTACATTTTTTGTTATAGTACTACCGGTCCCCAAAGTTCTTATTTTTTTAAGCCTACTTTCTCTGTTGTTCAGATTGGGTAGTTTCTATTGCTTTATCTTCACGTTCACTGATTCTTTCTCTTCTGCTGCTTTTTTTGGGGGGGAGGGGGTAATTGTATTTTTCTGCTCTAAATGGTCCTTTATATTTCTATTTCTTTGCTAAGACTTCATACATTTTTTAAATTGTTTCATGTGTGTTCATAATTGCTCACTGACACATTTTTTATAATGGCTGCTTTTAAATCCTTGTCAATAATTCTAACATCTCTGTTGTCTTGGTGTTGATGTCTACTGTCTTTTTTCCTTGACGTCAAGATCTTTTTTATCTTTGGTATGAGTGATATTTGACTGAAACATGGATATTTTGGTATTATGTTATGAAGACTCTGGATCTTATTTTAATCTTGTTATAGCACACCTCCTCTGATGGGCATGAAAAGGCACTATTTCATTACTGCCACCTGTGGATGGAAATGTCTCCTGTTACTGCTAGGTGGCGCTGAGTTCCATCAACCCACTACACCTCTGCTAATACCCTGGCTAGGAGGGACTGGGGCGTCCCATTTCACCTCCTCATGTGACCTCCACCGATACCAACTTAGTCCCAGCTCCCTACCTGGCCTTCTGACACTTCCCCAGCAGAGATTTTGGGGTATCCCCAGTACAGCCTACCGAGGATGGAAGGACTTAACATGGCATTTACTGGTGAAGGTGGGGATGCAGTTTTTCTTGCAGTGTTTCACTAGTTTTCAGTCTTGTTAAGTTATTCCTTTTCTGGCCCTCACGTGGGTTTTTTGGTTTGTTTGTTGGTCTGCTTCTCCAGCACCCAGCTTGACATATATGAAGCAAAAAGAAAACCCAGATAACTCAATGCCATTCATTGGGTCCCAAGGTCCCCAGCCAGTCTTCCTTCTCTCCACCTTCCAGTCTGTTGATTTTATATAAAACATCTAGGGTTGTATTTAGCGGAAAGAATAAGGATAAGTATTTCTATTCCATCTTCCCAGAAGTGGAAGTATTCCACTTTTAATATCACAATAAACAAACCATATGGGAATGTAAAGTGGTACAGCCACTGTGAAAATCAGAATAGTGATTCTTCAAAAAATTAAAACTAGAAATGCCACACGATCCAGCAATTCCAGTTCTGGATATATACCCAAAATAACTGAGAGCAGGGTTTTGAAGAGATGTTTACACACCCATGTTCACAGCATCACCCACAACAGCTAAAACATAGAAACAACCCAAGTGCCAACAACAGATGAATGGATAAGCAAAATATGGTATACACATACAGTGGAATATTATTCAGCTTTAAAAGGGAAATTCTGACACTTGCTACAACACGCATGAACCCTAAGGACATAACGCTATGTGAAATAAACCAGTCACAAAAAGACAAATACTATGATTCCACTTAACATGAGTAGTCAAAATCATAAAAACAGAAAGCAGAATGGTAGAACAGGGAGTTAGTGTTTAATAGGAACAGAGTTTAAGCTCTACAAGATGAAACATGGATGCTGGTGATGGTTGCACAAAGTGAACGTATTTAATATTAATACCACTGAACTGGATACTTAAAGATGGTTAAGATGATAAATTTAATGTATATTTTACCACAAAAACAAAAAAAACCTATCAACAACTAGTTACTTCCTTCCTAATGCATAGTTGGTCTAAAAGGTAAATTTCACCCGTCAGTGTAACTTCTTCAAGGCAAACGCCACCTGCTAGTCTCCCTTGTTTCCTATGAACAGACCCAACTCTGTTGTAACTGACCAGCTTAATACCCAGTGAGGCACTTTAGGCCCAAGGAGGTACTGAGTTACTGTGCCAGGTGCTTCCACAGACATTAATGCTCACATTCTCCCAGCCGGGGAGACTGAAGTTCAGTGAGTCCTGTGAGGAACTGTCCTAAAGTCATAGCTGGTGAACAGTAAAACAGAGGCAAATCCCTGTTTCCTGGTGACAAGTTCCATGAAGCCTCTTAGCAGAATCTTTTAAGAAATGACAGCCCAATAGTAGGAATAACAAATGTTTATTCAGAAATGGGTAAGTAACACATAGTCTCCTCCATCCCTTAATGCCTCTTCCTCTCCTTTTGAACAAATGAGACACAGGTGGGGAATGCAAGGGAGTGGGAGGTGGAGAGGGACACAGGATTGGCCCACCACCTTCTATTTCCCACGATGACATCCTGTAGAATAGGGTATGCGAACAGGCTCTATCCCACAATGTACCATGTGGCTACCCAGAGGACAGGGTCCTGATGGCCAGGTGGCTGCGGCTAGGCTCAGTGAAGCCCTGTGATAACCAGAGCAGCCTGGCACGGGACTGGAGGGGAGACGGGAGGGTAAAGCCATGCAGGCAGGATATTTACCATCCCTACTGGAAGCAGAGTCCAAGCAGTGATCTGACTGTCCCCAGCACCTGAGAAACCAGGTCCTATTGTCTTGTGGGTGCTCTCTGGGGCCAAGAAGGGGAAAGTGTAGAAGGAATGTCTTCCAGCTGCTGAAGAGAACTAAGTCTGCACCTATTCAAAGGGGTAGAAGGGAACAAAAGCAGCATTCTTTAAATAACTGGAGAGTGGAGCACCATCAGGCACATTCCTTGCACTACCCAGGCCTGGGCAACCTCAGAGCTAAAGGACTACGCTGGTTCAACCCTGGGTCCTTCGTGCTTGACAGACTGAACTCTGTGGAAACCTGAGTTTCCAAGTTTTTCTTCACTGGGCTGGCCCCAAGCAGCTCATAAGAGGCTCTTAGTGTCTCAGGTCCCCTGTATACTTTCCAGGCTTGTGCCTAGCAGATTGGCCTGGAGTCAATCGCAGTGAGAGGACAAGAGGCCTGTGACCTGATCTCCATCTGGGCCATCTCTATTGACCAGGAGAGTGTGCAACACAGCTCTTGGGCTGACTGGGTTCCTATTAGGATGGCAGCTGGTTCCTATTAGGATGGCAGGGGCTTCCAATCCCCACTTTGTTTGAAAAGTTTAAAAAAGAGAATGGGGGAGTCAACCTCTCACAGCTGGAGAAAGCACTGTCCTTCAAACAGCCCCTGCCCTGCATTCCACGAGGCCACAAGAAAGCTATCCAGAGAATTTAGGGCACCATTTCCAGATTTTAAAAAATCAATTTGGGGCTGAGGTTAGGGGGAGACACTGTGAGCAACAGAAGCCTACCTTGGTGACAAGGCGGAGAGAGAAGAAACATACTACAGGAAATGTTAACGTAGAGAAGAGCACAGAGTAGAACACAACACAGAAAGGCGGGTACCGTCCAGTGAGGAAGCTCTCTACCCCTCAGCGACCCTTCATGCTCAGGGGCCCCCAGTCCAACGGCCCATTGGTCACAATCTTTGCTTTGGGAAACAGAGCCACCCTCCTCTGCCCCCTGGCTGTCTCACTCCCCCACTCAAAGTTTGATCTTGAATTCTGTGGGCTGCGTGGTCACAGAGGCCCCTGAGGACTTGAAGAGTGCCTTCAGGATGGTGTCAGGGTCCACTTCAGCAGGAGGGTTGGGTGAGGTGGCAGAATTCACCCTGCGAGGCATCTCACTTTCCTTTTTCACTGAGGGGCTGTCACTCAGCCGTCTGTAGAGAGCAGAGGAGAAGCAAAACCCTTGTCGGTTTTCCCTGAGGTGGAGTGGAACCACCATCTCCTGAGGATCTGCTATAAGCTGGCCACCAAACATAATGCTTTCTGTACCCCTTTACCTTGTTTTGTATTATAGCAACCCTATCATTTTAAAAAATTTGCTGATGAGAAAACTGAGATGCAGCCTGCTATGATCTAGAGTTTTAAGTTTAGGAAACACTGCATGTCCCTTGGGGACAGCCAAACACAAATCAGCATATTATACATTCTCAGAAGTCTTACAGACTTCATTGGGTTTAGCCAGTGGTTCCCAACTTACTAGGTCATAAAACCCATTTTTCAGAATATATCTTACCTTGGAACACAGTTTAAGAAACTTATTTAAATCACAGAATCCAATATGAAGGGTTCAAATCCTGCTATTTCTAAATTTCAAAGTCTATTTCAAAGCCTGCCCCACACTATCCCACCTACTTTGGCACCTAATATTCTCCCTGGATCTCTGTCTCCTTGTCTACGAAAGGATTTTCTTTTGCATGTCAGTCTAGACATTTTTCTGCATCTCAGGCTCCAAAAAAGTCCTCAATCCCAGGCCAGGAGTGTAGCCTGGGTGTGTGTAACAAAACAAGGGGTAGCACCCAGCACTCTCCCCATCAGAGGCAATCGTGAGGTGAGTTTTCCATTCACTTGGACAATGGACACATAGATGTGCAAAAAGAGACACAACTGGTCTGCTCTCCACTTTCTTCTCAGGTGTTTCTAAATTATAAGGGTGGGAATGGGGTCTTAATGTTAGTCCCTGTGGGGTCAATCCCCTGCAGAAATGATGTGACAAGTCACTTTGTAAAATTTAAGCTTCCCGATTGCCTGTCTGCTTGCTATCAGAGCAGAGGGATGGAGCTGTGATGCAGGCAATTTACCCCTCAGAATAGAGATGATCATGGAGAGTAAACAAGCAGAAGAGCTCCACCCGGTCCCCTGCCTTTGGAACTTACAGCAGGATGGGCTGGTCTGAGGTGATAACGTTCCCATTCATGTGAAGGTTGCACTTCATTGGTTGCCCTAAAAAAACAAAAAAGAAAAGGCTCTGCCATGAGACCTCAGCTCCTTACACAAAAGGACAAAGACTGCCACTTGCATTACCAAGGGTCAAAGCACCCACAACTGGCAGCCCTGGCTTCACAGTTAGGGATGGGGCTGTCAGGTTTCAGCAAAGCAACCCCAGGGTGTGAGGTCCATGAAACCCTGGCAATGACAGCACCAAGAAGCAAAGTGGCTACAGACCCGGCTTCATGCAGGAAAAGATCAGAGTCAAAGTAAGCAAGAAAGTAGCCTCAGCATAAAGCAATCCAAACTTGTTTGTGAAGCAAGCATTAAAGGAAAACGTCTACGGTATGAAATTAAGTGAAAAGAGTCAAAAGTGAATGTTTGGGGGAGGGTATAGCTCAAGTGTTTAGCTTAGCATACACAAGGTCCTGGGTTCAATCCCGGTATCTCCTCTAAAAATAAATAAGTAAGTAAATCTAATTACCTCCCCACAAAAGATAAATAAATTTAAAAAAAAAGTGTATGTTCAGATTTCTACTTTGTCCATGAAGGATTAACCTTAAAAGTTCTGGACTCCCACTTTATGTAATATGTGATAAGTATAACAGTAACAGCATAAAAAAAGGGAAAGAGAGAACAGAGCCCTAGAAGAGTAATATTTCTGTATCTCACAGCAATTAAGTCAATCTGAAACACATTCTGATAAGCTACACATATACTGTAAACACTTGATGAGCCAGTAAGAGAGTGAATCAAAACACATAGTGGAAAAAATAAAGGAATTAAAATGTTGTATTAGAAAATATTCACATAATGCAAAAGAAAGCCACATAAAATATAAATGGATTAAATAATCCAGCCAAAAGGCAGAAGTTGTCTGACTGGATTTAAAAAAAAAAAAATCCAACTATATGCTATCTATAGAGGACACACTTTAGATTCAAAGATATAAAAAGGCTGAAAGTAAAGGGATGGAAAAAGATATACTACCCAAACAACAACTCTAAGAAAGCTGGAGTGGCTATACTAATACAAGACAAAATTGACTTCAAAACAAAAATGTTAACTACAGAGAAAGAGGGACATTTTATAATGATAAAAGGGTCAATCCATCAGGAAGAAAACTATTATATATATGCAACTAACAACAGAGCCCCAAATATACAAAGCAAAAACGAACAGAATTGAAAGAAGTAAACAAACAATAATAGTTGAAGATTTCAATACTTCACTTTCTAAAGTAATGGAGAGAACAACCAGGCAGATCAAAAAGAGAAGACTTAAACAGCATTATAAACCAACTAGACCTGACATCTACCCAAAAGCAGCAAAATCCTCTCCTTAAACACTCATGAAACAGAAAGGAAATTTGGTAAATTCACAGTTATAGAAATCAAACAAAACAATCCTAAATAACCAATGGGTCAAAGAAGAAATCACAAAGGAAATTAAAAAATACTTAGAGATGAATGAATAAAGACAACATACCTAAACTTACAAATGCAGCTAAAGCAGTGCTTAGAGGGAAATATATAGCTGTAAATTAAAAAGAGTGAAAAGACAACCTATAGAATGGAAGGAAATATTGGCAAATCAGTTATCTGACACATATTTTTAAAATATAATTATTTTAAACTCTATTAAAAAGTGTCTGAACAGACATTTCTCCAAGAAATACAAATAGCCAATAAGCTCAACACAACATCGTTAGCCATTAGGGAAGTGTACATCAAAACCCCACCCAGTGTGTTTTATTAGTCTCTGCATCTCCATTTCCAGCACAGGGCCCTGGCCCATAGTGTATGCACTAAACAGAGAAAGAATAAATCAGTAGGCAGAAGGGCACGGCAGACAGAGTTTCTCTCTACAGGCTATCCCGAGATGAATAATATAAACCTGAATTCACTAAAATAGTTCACTCACGAGGAGCAGGGCTCACCCGGGTACCAACATTTAGACAACTTCAGGACTTTGAGGCACCCGTGTCCTAGTGGTAAGCAGGTCAACAACTGGAAGGTGGAGGCTACAGCTGTTGGCTTTCCTGGCAAGGTCTCTTATGAGAACCATCCATGGAAAAGTGGTGTTTCTATGTTAGCTAAACTAAGTACTAAGGCTGGGTGAAAACCCAGGGCCCTGTTAAACAGGGAAGCTTAGCACCACCTAGAGACTACATCCCTGCCTGTTCTTGGTACACAGGAGGCCCCGGAGGGTTTAACGCACTGAGACGTCCAACCACCCATCTCAGAGGAAGGCCTTCTCTGAGCAGTGAGGAGCAGGGAGGTGAGGTGGCTTCTTTCTCCCTGACTTACCGTCCAGACACCGGTTGTTATACTTCTTATATGCGGTGATGGCATCATCCTTCTTCACAAAGACCACCTCTGCTACCCCAGGATGGACCAGCCGAGCCCGCTTCAGGGCTCCACACACACAGAAAAGCTCCTGCAAAGAACAAGAGGGGTTAGGGTTGGGAGAGAATTCTGGGCAGTCATCCTCCCTATCTGCCATTCACACACTCCAGAGAGGGCTCTGGGTTGACTGGAGGCTGTGCTCTGAATGAACAGCCCAGTACCCCAGGTTTCAGGGAAGCTCCATTTTAGGTGGCATTCCTGGGCCTTCCAACAGGCTTCAACATGGGACCAGAGGAGGGGAAGAGCTGTGCTGGCAGTGAGAAACGGACTTGGCCTTACAAGCCTTGGAGTCCCTATCACTCCAAATCACCCCATCACAGTCCTCCTGCCTCAGTGCCCGCTTCAACAATGGTCCTAGTTATGGAATATGGAAATTCTCTCAAGAGTGCTCTGTCATGAGAGTGCTCTGTCATGAGAATGCACATGTAGATTCACCCATGTATCACCTAGGAATCAGAAATACAAATTCTGGAGTTCTATGCAGGGTGACCAACCATCCTGGTCTGGCTGGATTGAGGAGTTTCTCAGGATATGGGACTTTCAGTGCTATCCAAGAAGAGAGGCCCTAGAGGCCCCAGGATGACAGGTTACCCTAAGTCAGACAGACCTAGGTTTGATCCCTGGGGTGCTGCCTCAAGTCAGCTGTGTGACCTCAAGCAGGTTATTTAACTTCTCTGAGGGTGAGTGTTCTCTTAAGAAAAGGACTGGTCTAGCCTAACTCCTAGGGATGCTGAAAGCTCAACTGAAACCATTTCTAAGACAGTGCTTTGTACACATGTGCCACATCATCATTTACTCCAATCCCTCCTCAATGCACAGACCAGGAGACTGAAAGAGAGGGAACACAATGCAGAGATGGACTGCAAAGGCTGATTATCACCCAAACTATTTCTTCACCTGCAAGTGCCTTTCACAAGGTTGTTATGAGGATAAAGAGAAGATTTATGAGAAGGTTGCTGAAATAATTTGTTCCTAATGATAAAAAGGAAAAAGCTATATATCAAAACCAAGATACAGAACAGAATACTAAGTGTCATCCCAATTTCATTACTGTTGTTCTCTTAAAATTACCTATATGGGTAGAAAAGAGGTGAGGGCAACTATTACTGACAGTTTACTATGAGTAGTGATCATCACAGGTGATTAGTTTTTCACTCTTCTGTAGTTTCTAAGATCCTGCATACAAAGTGCCTTCCAATAGTAAGTATATAAATAATAATAGCTACTATTACTCAATAAATAATAGCTATTATTACTTTTATAGTTGAGAAAAAATTGTTTTAATTTTTATAATTTGTCAAGTATTACACAAAGTAGGCTACAATTTGCATTCTTGTGTGCACAGTTCACAAAGCAATCACACAGCACTCATGTTTCACAATTAAAACCATTAACAAACATGGTGGCCAGTGTGGGCTGTTACAAAACCTATGGCTCAGTTGCAGGGAGAGGCTGGAGTCCAGTTGCATTCATTCTGTGACCTAACAGTTGAGTTAAAAGGATACCTGGATTCTTTAACAGTTTTTTTAGTGCCTGAATGAAAACGAGGTTGAAAAGAAGTCCTGGCATCATCTGGGCCACTCTTCACCAGATACCTGGATTAGGTTTTGCCGATAACTGCCACAGGGGTGACAGGAAGGACCAGAAGGGCAATCCAGGAAGATCAACCACCAGATAATACCAATCCATCTCATTCCTTTTACTTTGGAGTCATCATGAAAACCCCTAAAGGAGGCAGAAATTCCAAAGACTCTCAGGAAAACATGAACCACTGGATTTTGCACAGTGGGACTAATGGATCCTATGCAAGACAGTCCAGTATCATCCTCTGGCCCTGAGATTCAGGCTGGGCACCTTGCCCTGGTTTAGAAGCTGTGAGGAAAAGGGGTAACATAGCTGGTCTGACTGCTATCCTTTGGAAGGCCTGCTTCCAAGGTTGGCCCTTGGCTGGCATCTGGGAACTTGGATTCTGGGAAGTTTTCCACCCTAACTGGTAAGAGTGGCTCACTATGCCTAAACCATGTGAACAATGTGGTTCATGCTAAATATGTGCTTTCCTTCTGGAGTCTGGAATTTTGGTTTATGCTAGGCAGGGGTGCCTATGTGATCAGTCCCTGATAAAAACCCTGGGCACTGAGTCTCCAATGAGCTTCCCTGGTTTCACACATGTCGTCACAACCAATTGTGAGGGGGATAAAGTGCATCCTGTGTAACTCCACTGGGAGAGGACTCCAGAAGTTTGCACCTGGTTTCCTCCAGCCTTTGTCCCAAGAGACTTTTCCTTCTGCTGATTCTGCTTTGTATTCTGTAATGAATCTTAGCCCTGATATGAAACTCTATGCTTAGTCCTGAGTCCTCTTAGAGAATCAGTTAACCTGGGGGTCCTGGGGACCCTTGACACAGAACTGGCTTGAGATTTAAAATTCTGGCAGGCCACAGTACTCACAACAATGTCCTCCTCAGTGACTCGAGGGTGCAGATTATTCACGGTCATCTTGGTGCCTTCCAAAGGGCTGAGGACAGGCTGTCATAGACAAAAGAGAGTTACTGGAAGTCAGAGAACAGCTATGTGCTCAAACAGCAGAACTCACTTGAGGCAAGGCCCAGGAAGGCCCAGAAGAAACTCTCACGGAGAGCTGGTTACAACTGGGCCCCTCTAATCATGCCCCAACACCTTATGCTAAGGGATGGAACCTCTCAACATTTCCCAAATATGCCAGGCTCTTTGAGACCTGAGCCTCTGCCTGGAATGCCACTCATGTTTCAAGACCCACCCAGCTCAGATGGCTCATTCTCCTTAAAGCCTTCCCAGATCTGTCTAGTGGAATCAGACGTTCTTTCCTCAGCACACTGGGCAGTCCTCTTCTGGGCATCCCTCTGCTTTATCACGAGGCACAGTGCTCTGTCTGCAGCTCTGTTTTCCCTTTCTGCCTGTGAGCTCCCTGAAAGCAGGGGCCACTGGGCCTTGGTTTACTCATTTGTAAAATGGAGGTGGCAACACCGACCTCAGAGAGGCACTATGAGGACCAATAGGGTACACAAGGCACACTTCCCACCCAGCACAGGCTAACTCTCAGCTGGTGCAGTC
Organism: Camelus dromedarius; assembly: GCF_036321535.1. NCBI lineage: Eukaryota > Metazoa > Chordata > Mammalia > Artiodactyla > Camelidae > Camelus > Camelus dromedarius. Next base: position 5,705,637 of record NC_087446.1, on the reverse strand, counting down.
CCCTTCTCTCCTTCACCTTCACCTCACCTCAGCAGGCGGCAGCTCTTTGGGGGGCTCCTCCTTGTTCACTAGTGTCCGGGACATGTTGGTCAAGGCTTTTGTTCGAACAGAGGAGGGGAGAGCAGGAGCTGTGTATGCATCATTCTGAACCACTTTGGTGAGAGGAAGGGCCTTGGATACAGAAAGCTTGGAACTGCTCAGCCCGGCCTAAATAAAGAGGCAGACAGGAATCTGAGAAGCTAGAGACTTGGATGCCTTGGGGGGCTGACAACCCCAACCCCAAGGCCTCCCACCTCCCTAATTCCATCAGGAGTCTAAAGCCAGAAAGGTGCCAGCTGCCAGGGAAGAGGCAGGAAGAGAGAAAAAAACAGTCTGCACATGTGCTCACAGAATTTCCAGTGTTGGAAACCCTCGGCAAAAATCTTCCACCTAGTTCTGAATAGGAGTCACAAGCTCACCCACACCATTTAGACTATTAAAACCCATTTAGACTTTATTAAAACAAAAAACTGGGGGCCAGTCAGAGGCCAAAAGCTTAGGGTCAAGTTCATTCCCAGATATGCTTCTACCACAATGGGCAGATCGTTAGCTCTAGGCTGGCTGGGAATAGGAACTTTCTTAAAAAGGTGCAGACTCCTGGCTTTCTGGTCCCTATTCTGGCCTTACAGAGGTACCACGTGTAGTCCTGTCTCCTCAGCTCCCAGACTGTCAGGGACATGCTGGCAGAGTCAGCATGTGCAGATTAAGTAGAAGCAGTTCCCTCCCTCTCCTGCTTTCTAACTGGGGATGTGGCCCCTTGGAAATAAAAAGCAGCGAACTCTCTGATTTTAATGTGTCTGAGGAAAAAGATGCACGAGGCAGAAGTGGCAGATGGTCTTGCTAATTTAGGACAGTGTCTACCACACACTGACTCAGGGAGAAAGGAGGAATTCAGCAGCCAGACAGGCAGATTACGGGATAGGGTCAATTTACCAGATTATCCGAATCTAGATGAATCTAGATTCATGCTGGATCCCACATTTCTGAAGCTGTTTTCTGAGTCTCGAGAGCCAGTATACTGCAGTGGTTAAATAGTTAGCCTGGGAGCCAGACTGCTTAGGCCTAAATCCTAGATCCACTACTTACAAGCTGAGCAGATTTATTTAACCTCTCCGTGCCTAATTCCTCATCTGTAAAATAGGGGTAATAAGAGTACTCTTCTCACAGGGTAGGAAGGAAGGGAAGCCTTAAATGAGTTCATATAACACTGGGTTTTTTCCAAATAGGGTTAGCCACTAACTGAGCGAGCCGACAGCCCCCTTGGTAGCAGACCCAAGCACTCTAATTATTGAAAAGGCCAAGCCCCTTTGTAACAAACTGGCATCATTCAGTTTCACACATTACTACTGGTTACCATTGGACTTTAAGAGCTTCAGTGGTAACCAGGAAATTGGTCCACACATTCAGTGCCATGACCAAAACTGAGTCTTTGGGCCTCTGAAAGCCAAACAAAAGCATTTAGCTTGGGCGCCCACTCACTTCCCTATGTTTAATTTGGCCATATCCACTGAGCGAAGCAGGGCAGACCTCCCTGAGGTTCCCAGATATCATTCTCTTTCCTTCTCTGTGTGGTAATCTCAGCATCCTAGTCCATCAAGCCCACATGCAGGCTGTACCTGAAGCCTTCAGGTAGGGTTCAGTATATTCTTGCTAACACACCAAGCAGGGAATCCACTCTTAAGAAGGCCCAGACTTCAGAAAGGGCCAGAACTGCTGGCCATGGAAGGAAGGGGAACCGGCAGAATGTCCTGCCATAAAGGAAATAAAATGTGATTCCATCCTCTGGGATCACTCACATTTTCTCTGAAGTGTCTCAAACACAGCAACTGGGAGCTGTAGCCCTGCACTTCACGATCAGTGGACATCCTGGTCTCAGCATTTATAAAAACCAGGGGTTAGACTAGTTCTGGTTCTGATAATCTTACGACCCAAATGAAATATTTCTGAACTGAAAGGCCTGACTCTCCACCACCTCTCCCCTGCACCTGATCAGACACCCACAGAATGTAGGGAAAAACATAAAAGTCATACCACATGGTGGAGGAAGCTGCCTGAGGCTGCAAATTTCATCTGTTTACTAGGAATAGGAGCTACAACATCATCATCTTCATCTAGGTCATATAAATTCTGGAAAAAAGAAATAGAAAATACAAACTAACGTGGCATGTAAGCTCTCAACAGACATTTGCAGCAAGGAGAGGAGATGAGGGCTAGAGTAGTGAGGAAGAGGGAGAAGTGGGTGCAGGGGGAGTGTTTAGGGAGACTGGTCTGGGAGACTGCCACCCTGCCCACAAGGACCCAGTGAAAGTGCTACAACTCCAGGTACCTCAGTACTCTTCTACAAGCGGACAGTACCTATCAAGGGTCCCTAAAATGTCTGTTTATATCCTTTGGCTCACAAAGTCTGTCGCAGGCAATCTGGCCTATAGAAATATACCCAAACCCTAGAAAGAGCTTTATCTACAAAGATGTTCACAGAAGGATTGCTAACAACGAAAATTACAGGAAAATGGTTGAAATAAACTAGAACATCAACTCAATGAACTATGCAGTTATTAAAAATGTTTATGGTGAATGTGAATCACAGAAAAATGCTTGAGTTTACTAAGTGAAAACAGAACAAAACTAGATAATAACATAATCACAACCACAACTATGCATTAAATAAATGTCTCTCTCTCACACACACACACACTCACACAAATCCCCCAAAATACAGGAAGGATTCAGGGCAGAATTTCAATGGGGGTTGGCTGTGGACAGCCAGAGCACGAGGACCCTTTTTTCTGCCTTCTTAATCTTTCTCTGTTTTGAAAATTTTCTGTATTAAATAAGCACATACTACTTTCACTTGGGGGGAAAAAAAGATTTTCAGTTTGCCTCTCTGCCCCTATACAGTCAAGGAGTTTCTTCTTAAAACTCATAAACTGCAAAAAGTCAGTTGTAATCCCTCCCTGGGCCAGGCTTATTAATTCACCTGTTAGGCCACATCAAAACACATTAAGTGTACACACACACACTCCACCTGTTTGGCTTGGTGGTTATTGACGACGTTGATCCTCATTCCAGCAGGATGAGCATGAATTGGTGCCATGGTCTTCTGCTGTGGAACCTAGAAACACCCAGTGGTCACAACTCACCCCACAGGGCCCATATGCGTTCCCTATGAAGAGGAGGTCACTAAACCTAAATTATGGTGGGCATTCAGTTCTTGTCTATGGTAAAAGGCCCTACAGACTGCCTCATGCCCAGAGCAGGAGAGTGACAGGAAGACTTGCCATCCTGGAGATCACGTGACACTGCACGTGCAGTGCTCAAGGAACCTGGCTTAATAAATGTTCACTGTCGCTGCTATTCCTGTCACCAAAGTTGCTGTGAAGATTAAATAATGCTTCCATTCCCTTTGGGGCAGCGGCTATACAGGTGGCCAGGACACTGCACTAAGAGCCAGGTCTGACTGGGGTCCTATCCAGGTCCTCCCACTGACTGGCTGTATAGCTCAGGGCACAATTACTCACATCTCTGAGATTTAGACTCTTCTTTTATAAAACTGGGGTAATAATCCAGGGTTGCAGCAAGGAACAAATGTCAAGTGCCTGCCACATAGCATGTGCTCAACAAATGTTTTGTCCCCTCCTTTCTCTCCCCTCTACCACCATCTCACTTGGAAAGGTACTTAATTTCTCTGGACCACCCCCTGCCCCTTTTCTTTTACATAAAACTGAGATGACACCTTGCCTTCCTCATACGGTTACTATACAAACACTTGGGGGAACTGACATTTTGCCTCGACACTCCTGGTCCCTGGTCCCCACCTGAATCTACAGTTGTTACTGGTTTCCAGGAATTTATGACAAGAGCCACAACCTACCTGGATGGTTTTAGTGAGCTTCAGAGCAGGGGTCACCGTCCCAATGGGTGGGCTCATGAAGGCAGCAGGGGAATTCCGCTTCAAGCTGATCTTCTCCCGGGCGTCGGCCACCTGGCGAGGCTTCTGGGGCACCGTGCTCTGCTGTTTGCGGGAGTTCAGCATCTCTCTGGCATCTTGCACTTTCCCTTTGATCCGGAACCGGGCATCTTTCTGCAAAAGCTTTTCCCGGGCATCTTTGACTCCCAGCTTGAGCCGGGCATCTGAGAGGCCAATTTTCTGCCGAGCATCAAATCTCTGCTGGAAAGTGGCCGTGCGTGCTGGCTGGCTGAGAAGGCTCTGTTGGATCCCAACACGAGATCGAACACCTCCAACTCCTGGTCGGGCACTGAGCCTGCAAATGAAAACTGCCGTATTAAGAGGATCTGGATATTAACAGGAGCCTGTAGAAGTAAAGATGTGGTAACACTGGGAACAAAGGAAGTCCTGGAGAAACCACAAAGCTGCTCCCTGTCTGAGGAAATAATTAAATCTACAGAGACTTCTTTTATGACCCTTAACTTTGCACTGTGAACAGTATTAGGAAGGAAGGCCTGGTGGTTTCTATCACTATGTAAGACTGCTTTAAAATAAGAATATCCCCCAAATATCATAACCTACACCTCTGAAGAGCAACTTCAGTTTCTAAAGTTCTTCCACATCTATGCGCTCAATCAGCCCTCTCAGCACCCTGTGAAGTCGGCATTATTATGCACATTTTACAGTGGAGGAAACAGGCTTAGAGGAGTTAAATGATTAACAACAGTGCCCAGCTGGCCTCTGGCAGCCTCATACCTCCACTGCATGCAGACACCCCCAGGGGGATGGGACCAAGAAAGCCAACACATGGGTCTAGATTGGAGCCAAAGGACTAACAGACTAAGATATAAAGATTTAATAGAAAAAAAAATCCTGTCTGAATAGTTTCTATTCACAATACTTCTGACTCGAAATGTGTAGGGTTTTTTCTCACACCAATTCTCCAACTCTCTAGACACCAACTGAGTGTCCTACAGCTCAATTCTGACACTAACTACCTACAGTTGTCACAGACTCCACAGGTTGAAGGCTCAGTCCTATGAGACTGCCCTCATTTCAGATGCCAATTTCAAGTCCTGTGCTTCCTGCTCATCTGATTGACAGGCTATAAATCGAGGGTTCATAGGATCCTCTTCAAGTTCGATAATTTGCTAGAACAGCTCACAGAACTCAGGAAAACAGTTTACTTAATTACTACCAGTTATTATAAAGGATACAGCTACTGACACAACTTTGTAAAATGATTATAACTCAATAAAAAATGTTAAAAAAAAAAAAAAAGGATACAACTAAAGCACAGTCAAACCAAAGAGATGCATAAAGCAAGGTATGGGGAAGGGGTGTGGAGTTTTTTCCATGCCCTCTCTTGGCACATGGATGTGTTCACCAACTCAGAATTTCTCCAAAGTCAATTGTATAGGGGTTTCTGTGGAGGTTCCATTATGTAAGCATGATTGATTAAATCACTGACCACTGATAAACTCAGTCTCTAGCCCCTCTCTCCCTCCCTGCAGGTGCAGGGTGCAAGGGGGTAGGATGGAGCTGCAAGTTTCAACAGGCTAATCATACCTGGTCTTTCTGGCGACCAGCCCCATCCTGAAGCTATCTAGGGGCCCATCTTATGAGAACAAAAGATGTTCCTGTCACCCTCATCACTCAGGAAATTCCAAAGGTTTCAGAAACTGCCAGGGGAAAAGACCAAATATATATTATCACACTCTGCAACAACAAAAATGTCAAAATCAGAAACTCAGGATTGGAAAGGAATGAAACTCCATTGAACAAGCCCCATTCTCTTCTGTTGGCCCTTACATGGCTTGAGAGTGAACAGAAGACCCCTTTGAGTACAATTCTGGAAGTCCCTCCTGGGGTCTGTGGGCTTCCACCTCATCCCACCTGCCCAGCTCATCACAAGGCCTCTCCACTGCTGCCACAAAAACACTACTCCCGCGGCAGGCGCACTGCCTGGGGACATAGGCTCCCACGGCAGTCTCTCTTCTTTGGGAAATCCTTTCTGATTCTTCTAGGACAGCCCTCCTTTGTGCCTATTATTACATCTGCTTGGGTTATCTTCTCTAACCACCCTGGACTGGGAGGGGAGGGGCCCAGGGCTTTGTAAGTGTTGCTGAGCCCTGGCTCAGTATCAGAAATGCCTAAAGAGCTTCTTAAAAATACAGCTCTCTAAACCCCAACCCAGAGCTACTGAGTCCAAAATCTGAAGGCCTGGGCATATGCGTCTTTCACTCCACAGGTGATCATGCAGAACAGCAGTGTCAAGAATCTCTGGCCTGGAGTTAGAAGGTAAAACTGCTGAAAAAGCAAGTTCCTGTGCCATTTCCCACATCACCACCCAGGCCTCCCAGGAGGCATCCTTCATGGTGGGCAAGCCACTGCATTCTCCTACTGCCTCTCTTCCTCAACCAGATGGAGTGAGACTGTCCACCAGCACCTCTGCTAAGAGCAAGAGGGTACCCACAGGTAAGTCTGCCTGGTATCAATAAAAGAAAACCTGAACCTTCATTCATCCTGTTATCCTTAGCATAGTGGAAAAACACTGCACAAGAGCCAGACCTAAGGCAGTGATGTGCAGAATCATTTTCTTTGAAAAATGGCAAATTACCTTAGGATTTAAGTATCTTCCAGTGTGTTTATACAAGAAACAGGTGGAAGAGAGAGTGGAAGGTGTAAGGGGTCATTTACTGACTTGATCAGATTAGGTTTAAGGTAGGTGGGTGGGTCCATGGGACTGTTTGTCTGTCTCTACTCTATTTTCTCATGCAGAGACTCTGGGAGACTGAGGTGCTAAGAAAAGCAAGGCCAAAAGGAAGGAGGTGTTTAGGGAGGCCAGTAAGCACAATTAGGGAGAGGGAAACAGCTGTGTGCTGCAGTGTCTATTCCTCCCTGAACTGGGGTAACCTAGGCTTTGTAGCCTGCAAAGCAATGGGCAATAATGAGGCTATACTTTGTGGTGACCACAGAAACCAGCAGCTACACTGAGAGGCTGTGGTATTGGTGGATGGAATAACATGAACTTCATAACAATTCTACTCCCAGGACCAACTGGCAGGTGAGGTGCCCCCGCTGTTTATTTTTTGTTGTTGGTTTCCACTCCCTACATGTCGATGATGCCCATCAAAGAAAAGCAACAAGCTGTCAGTTCAGACCAAGAGCTACTATTGACGGCCTACTCATAAAATGGGGAAAAAGATTTTGATCAACATTTACCATCCTTATCCAGGTAAAACCAGTTAATGGAAAGCATTCTAGATGAAATCCTTCACTCATCAAGCACTGGAACCCTCTGAAGGCAGAGGCTATGGGTACCAAAAAGAGCATGGCGAGGAACAGGCCTAGAAACAACCGGTGGGGTGCGGGGGAGGGGCCATACAGATAACCAAATAATCAGCATACTCCTGCTCTAGGAGAGGAAGGGCCCAAGTCTGTGGGGCTGTGGGAGAGCTGAGAGGTGGCCCAGGGTGTCTGGAAAGAGCCACGTCAAAGGGCATCCCAAGCAGATGAAATGTGGCAAGTGTCCCTAGAGCCCACAGCTTGCAGCTTCTTTGCTCTTGCAGCTGGGGTGGGGGGTGGGGGAGGGGGGAGACACTTAAGCTTTCCCTATTTCCCCACCCTCAAGAGCATTCCTTCACTTCTCCCCTATCACTTCCACAGCTGAAGGCTCCCTCCTGGAGGGAGGACACTGGACAAAACTTCTATTAAGGCACTTACCATGTAGCAACACAGTGATTTGTTTACAAGCCAGCACTTCCCACTGGACTAAGAGCTCCCCAGGGATACACCCTACCTCTTCACGCCCAAGTCAACACTGCCCCAGGGGAATGACAAAGGCTCAGAGAGCTTTCTGGTCCTGGGCTCCAGCTATGTCAGGGACCCTGCAGGGTTCCTAACATTCTCCTTTTAGGCCCACAATCTCTGAGATTAGCTGCCATCACTTCCATCTTAGAGAGGAGAAACCAAATCAAAGAGCTAGCGGCATGGCTGGGACTGGATCCCAGACTGCAGAGTCCATTATAACAGGTCCCAAGCTTCCCTCCTTCCTACTCCAGGCCCAGGAGGTAAGACAGAAGGGATGGCTGCCCTTGAAGGGCTTCTGGAGAAGATGGCCTCTGCAAGGGCAGTCTACCACCCAGCCCTCATCAACTGGCCCAGTGCCCTGCTAGGATCCTGGCCAACAATCACTCTCCCAGCTGAGAGAGGGGCACCCACACAGCCATGGCACAGGGCCACCCTGGCCTTACCCTAAGAGAGGGACCCACAAGGATCTTGCTGGCCCCGAGCTGCAGGAGCTTCAGGTACTTTAGGAAAGGTCTCCTAGAAGAGAAAGCAGCTGGTCTCCGACTGAGTGGGCATTACAAAGGGAACCAGGATTTTTCTGGTCAAGATGGCGGAGTAGCAGGACCACGAGCATGCCTCTCCTTGCGACTACAACAAAACCATAACTGACTGCTAAACAACCATCAAAAAAAAGATTGGAACCCAGCTAAAAAGGATCTTCAACTGGAAACATAAACAGGGAACTACAGGGGGATTGTTGGAGGGGCATGCTCGGCCCCATACTCCCAAGTGGGCGTTCCACAAGCTGAGGAATAATTAAGTCACAGAGGCCCTCACACAGGAATGAGAGCTCTGAGCCCCACGTCAGGCTCCTCAGCCCAGGGTTCCGGCATTGGGAGGAGGAGACCCCAGAACATCTGGTTTTGAAGGCCAGTGGAGCTTAGCTCCAGCAACCCCATGGGACTGTGGGAAACAGACTTCAGTCTCTTGGAAAGCGTACACAGAAACATGTGCACCAGGTCCAAGGACAGAGGCAGTGATTTCATAGGAACCTGGGCCACACCTGCCTGCTGGTTTTGGAAGTTCTCCTGGGAAGGCAGGAGACGGCTGCGGCTCACCCAGGGGACATAAAAGGTGGTGGCAGACATTCCGTAAGTGTTCATCTACAGGAGATTTCCTGGAGGCTGAAATCTTGACTGGATCACTAGCACCAAGACATAACCCCACCCAACAGCCTGCAGGCTTAAGGGCTGGGAAGCCTCAGGCTAAACAACATACTGAGTGGAAACACAGCCCCACCCATCAGCAGACTTCCTGAGCCACAAACACCTCTAGACAAGGCCCTACCCACCAGAGGGCCAGGACCAAGCTTCGCCCAGCAGTGGGCAGGCACTGACTCTTTACGCCAGGAATCCTGCATAAGCCTCCAGTCCAGCCTCATCCACCAGGGAGCAGATACCAGAAGTAAGAAAACAACAATCCCAAAGCCTGTGGAAGGAATCCACAAACACAGGCCAGACTCTATACTGGACCCTGGCCCTTGGGGGACAAGAGAGGAGGGTACTGCTGGGACACATAGGACATCTCCCACAGAGGGCCACCTCTCCAAGGTCAAGAAACATAACTAACCTATCTAAAAATACAAAGAGAAAGACAGACAATATGAGATGGCAGAGGAATATCTCCCAGGCCAAGGCACTAGATAAAATCCCAGAAGAAGAAATAAGTGATGAGGAGATAGGCAATTCATCCAAGAAGTTCAAAGAAATAATGGCGAAGATGTTCAGAGAACTCAAGAAGAGTATAGATGCACAGAGCGAAGCTTTTAGCAAAGAGTTGGAAAATATAAAGAATACCCAAACAGAGTTGAAGAATAAAATTACTTAATGAATAACACACTAGAAGGAACCAAGAACACACTAAATGAGGCAGAAGAATGGATCAGTGAGCTAGAAGACAGATTAGTGGAAATCACGACTGAGGAACAGAAAAAAGAAAAAAAGAATGAAAAGAAATGAGGCTAGTTTAAGAGACCTCTGGGACAACATGAAGAGCACTAATATTCACATTATGGGGTCCCAGAAAGAGAAAAGAGAGGGAAAGGACTTGAGAAAAATTTTGAAGAGATAATAACCAAAAACTTCCATAACTTGAGAAAGGAAACAGTCACCCAAGTCCAGGAAGTGCAGAATTCCACACAGGATCACCCCAAAGAGGAACACACCAAGGAATATACTAATCAAATTGACAAAAATTAAGAGTAAGGAGAAAAATTTTAAATCAGCGAGAGAAAAGCAACAAGTAACATACAAGGGAACTCCCATAAGGTTATTAGCTAATTTTTCAGCAGAAACTCTACAGGACAGAAGGGAGTGACACGGTAAGTGATAAAAGGGAAAAACTTACAACTAAGAATACTCTACCAGCAAGGCTCTCATTCAGATTTGATGGAGAAATCAAAAGCTTCACAGATAAATAAAAGCTAAAAGAATTCAGCACCATCAAACCAGCTTTACAACAAATGTTAAAGGAACTTTTCTAGTCATCAAACCACTAGGGAACCAGGGAACAGGTACAAAGGGAACCAGGCTGCATAAACACTGACAGTGGAAGACTTCATTGACGACCATTTCTACCACACAGCAGAGGTCAGACACAGCCTAATCTAAACCTGAGCCTGTCCTGAACAAAGACTTCCTATCTTCATCTGCCTTCTCCAAATCCTACTTCCTCCCATCACCAGGGTACCAAAGGTTACCAGTATTTATAATTAAAGGAAGTGGGATGATATTACCATGTGATAAACCATAATTTTATAAAATCATAAAATTGGGCAAATCTAGACTCCACAGCATCAATTATGCTTTCAAAAAGTTAAGTTACCCAATTTCTTTTATCGCCATTCAAGCACCTGAACATTACTGCCAAGGGGTAGGGGTGGGTAGGGGGAGAGAAAGCTATTGAAAGCAATTAGTTTGAATAACTAAAGGAACAATGAGATTCTTGAAAACAAATTTCACATCTCCAAACAGAGATTGGAGAAACGGGAAAATTCAAAAGTTTTCTGGTTCATTCCAACTGGGCCTGAAGAGTACACGTTTGTAGGAGAGGCAGGGGAGATTATGCCTCTGCAACCTTAATGTGTTCATATTTCTCAACAATTTCCCTCCTGATAATCTGTAATGGCTGTCTGAAGTGTTGTATTGAGAGTTTCAGAAGTCTACCATGACCACATGAGGGACAACTGGCTATCGGGGTTAATGAAAGATTTTACAAAGAAGGTGATCTCAACTAACAGTTTTGAGCACCTACTATAGATCCATAAACTCTGACACACCTCCTTTAACCCTCACAACTCAGAGAATTAGGTTATTACCCACATTTTATAAAGAAACTAAGATTTAAGTTATTCAAGGAGAATAACTATCTCAAATCTCAGAGCTGTAATGGTGAAGGCTGGATTCGAACTTCCCTATACCTGGTTAAAACACCAATAAATCAAGTATGGGTCAAAAATAAAGAAGAGAACTCCAAGAGTTAAGGAAGGGTGAGTACTGTGCCCAGAGTGAGGAAAAAAATTAGGACTCCAGTCATATCCAGGGACATAGTGCACCCTCTAGTGACCAGAGGGTGAGCACACACACCAAGGACGGCAGACAGTGTATTCACACACCACACTGCTTATCTGGCAAGGAAGACCACCAAGATGCCTCGTGCTGGTACTTTTATCTATTTGAACAGCACAAAAGGTACGTTTTGGGGAGGGAGGTGATACAGTTGTGGATGCAGCAGCACAGGTAAGCTATTTTCCCTCAGTTCCATACACTCAGCTCCCTGGTTACACCAGTTTCCTTTCCTGAGCAGCTTTAGGGGGTTCAGTGTTCAGGCTTTTTATAATCATTGCCCTTCTCCTTGCATGAAAAGACAGCTATTCATCCCAGCAGGCAGCAGTACTGGTTATAAGGCAGGCATTAGTCATCAGGAATTTTTCAAATAAACACTCCTGCTAGGGGCAGGTCTTTAAAACATAGAGCCAATTATGTTACCCTCCTGCTCCAAGAACTGCTAAGGGCTCCCTAACAAAGTCCAACCCCTAGTCTGGCCCCCTCTGCTTGCAGCCTCCCCTCCCACTACAGACTCTCTTATGTTCCTGAAATACATGCTGCACTTTTGGCCTCAGTAAATGTTTGGGAGGGGGAGAGAGGGAGGTTTTGAGCAAGTCTCTTAACTGCCCTGCCCCGTCACACCTGAAACAATACAACTGTGCACGGCTTTCAGACCCTCACCAGGTACTCCAGCAGGTCCTGGAAGTAAGTAGTGTGGACCAGAGGGCAAGCAGCCCAGTGGAGCCTAGCATACACATGATGACCAGGGAGGGCTAGGAATCCCTCACTCTCTTGGATCTGCTTGTGGAAGGCAGAGAGACAGCTGGCTCTGGACAGATGTCCAGTCCAAAGGATTCAGGCCCACAAGGCAGGCCCCGGATTATCTAAAGTGGATTTTAATCCATGGGGTCTTTAGGTTAGAAAGTGTATGTTGAGGCTATCTCTATAGGGAGAAAACATAGTTTAGTTCTAACTATTATTGAGGGTCAGTTCTGAATTAGGTGCTTCAGAGGCATAAGGAAAAACAAGACATTATTCCTTTGCCCTCCAAGAGAGTCTTGTGCAGATGCCTCATTTTAAATTGTGATTCTTCCTTCCAAGCTAATGTAACAACTCATTTCCCTCCTCTCTGTTCCAGGACTAATTTCCTGTACCTGATTTCAATAAAGAAACCAGCAGTGAGTACCAGGACCAGAGCCCTGGCCTAAACTGAAAAGTCCCCTTACCTCCTCTCCCCATGGCTCCAAGGACTTTCCAGATAAGCATCTGGCCCAGAGCTGCTCACCTCCAGCTACTCAAGGCCCAACTTTCTCACTGAAGCTTCCTGTCACCTTCATCTAATTACAAGGAAGCAGTGGACAGACAGTCATCCTCTGAAGGTTAAACTAAGCAAACCAAAGAAGGGGTGCCTCAACTAGCCAAATCAGTGATGCTTTCACATCTAAAGGAAGAAATGGGGCAGGCCCATACTGCAGCTGGTACCCAGTGCTGCCCTGGGGAGAGTCATCTGTGGGTCTTCAACAACTGAAGTCACTAGCAATGTTCTATGTGTGGGGAAGGGAAGCACCTTACCATGAACTATATGAAGTATCATAAAATCATCCCCATCTTATCTAATTTTCTCCTGATTTCTAATTTTCAAGGAATCTTTTGACGAATAATTGGGGGCCAGGCAATAATGATAACACCTTTCTGATATGGTGTGATGAACACAAAACAGAATGGCTGCGCTGAAGAACAAGCACATTCCACGATGACCTGTGGGAAGAGGTTATTTACACCGCTACAGGCTGAGTCTTTTGCTATTTCCACTAAGAGGAGAAAAAGAAGTTTTCTGAGATGGTCACAGGTTCCTCCTAAATTATTAAGCACAAAGTCCTTCCTGGGACACCCATGCAAAGTTCCTTGTAAGGAGATTTATTCTAGGAAGCATGCATTTATTTAATGTAGGAAATGACATTTGTTCACTGAAATTTGTTCAGACCTTTCACAGTTCTTGACAGGTACCCCTCTCCCCAATTTAGTTTTTCTCTTTGTTGGCGATGCAAGTTTCCAGCAGGTTTAGCCCAAACACAGCATGCAATCCAGTTTCTTCTACACTAGTCTCCTTCCCTGCACTTTCCCCCAATCCAATCTTCACATGATACCAAAGCAATACTCTCACACTAAAGATTGGACATTACTTTTCTACTTAAAAGCTTTCAATAATGATGATGATTATGATAGCTAACATCTATTAAGCACTTAGTACCCATCAGATGCTTTTTGAATGTACTTTAGATACTTTAATCCACTTAGTCCTGACAATGCCTAATGAAGTAAATATGATTCATGTTTTATAAATAAGGAAAAAGAGGCAGGGAACTGTTAAGTAACTTTCATAAGATCATATGGAAAATGGGAGAAGCAGGGATTGAAACTTGGCAGTCTGACTCTAGGACCTGATGCTTACCTATTATGTCCCCAAGGGGGAGGGATTTGGGCTTCTATTCCTCTCATATTTAATCCTCTCAACCACCTACCAGGAACCATTTTTACAAATGAGGAAACTGCCCAGCTCAGAAGTCATCTAGCCAGGGAGGTACAGAACCCAACAATGAGGCCTGCCTGGCTGTACAGTCCCTGCTCTTTCCAGGGATCCATATATCCTCCCTTCCCTACATTTATACCCAATGCCCAACAAAAGACTCTGCACACAACGTCAAAAAAGTACAGATTCAACAGACAGTACAGACTGCCTGCAGTCGGGAACTGAGCAGTGAGTGGCTGCAGGATGTGCATGTCCTGGGAAGGTGGCTCATTCAGTAACTGTCCAGAAACCTGTGAAACCTGGACGGGCTTAGATGTGACAGGAGGACCCAGCACCAATTCCATCCACATCAGTTACTAGAGAGAAGACTTAGGGGAGAACTACTCACAGATAATAGCAAAGTAAATGAATACTGCGTGCCTATTACAAACCAGAAGCCAGGCGAAGTGCCGACTGGTGCACGATGTGGTGGCAGGGGCAGTTGTGGTGGATGTGTGGGGGATACATTTCAGACAGTAAGGGAATCTATTTTCTAGCCACAGGCACACAGGAGGTATTAATAAACATCTGCTAAGTGAACAACTGTCTGAGAAAACAGTATTTAACATCTTACAGTCTGGCTGTTTACAAGGACATTTGAACTATCTTAATGTGTGCTAGAAAACTATTGGTCACAGTCCCCACTTTTTCATACAGGTGAACTGGAGCGCCTAAAGGCTGGAAATGACTAACCATATTTGAGGGTCCAGAGGAAGTTTGGAGCATATAACTGCAAATCATCTCTGCAGTTCCTCACCCAGATACAGACCAGTCTTCTCTGAGAACCATCAAGAAACAGCCAACCTCCAGCCCGTCCCACCTGTTTTTCTGCCTAAGCCTGAGGCCAACTTATCCAACTCAAAAAGTGCAATCAGCCCCGATATCAGCTCTCCGTGGCTTCGGGCAAGTCACTCCACCTCTCCCAGCCTCAAGCTCCTCATCTGTAAAACGGCCGGCCGACGGGATTGCGAAAAGAGAAAATGAGGCAGCGTGTGCAGGAAAGCGCGTAGAGAACCCGAAACGCCACACAAAGGGAGGCGAGTGTCAATAGTGGTAGCCCGGAGAGGGGAACCGGGTGCGGGATTTGGAAACTAAAGGTCTGGGTTTGGGGCTTGGCTTAGGCAGTAAACAGACCGGGAGAGCGTGAGCAAGTCACTTCCCCACGAAACTTTATTCGTTCTAACTCTAGGGCTGCGCTGAGATCATGGAGCAGTGGCGAGTCTCCTCAGACGAGGGGCTGCGCTGGGGAGACCCTATGGACGCCGGGCCGTGGGGGCAGTCCGTCCCCTCCGCGGCGGCAGCTCCGGGCCCCGTGGGGCGCCCCCCGGGCAGCTCCCTCAAGCCCGGCAGCCCAGCCCGGCAGCCCGGCCCGGCCGCCCGCAGCGGCCCCACGGCCACCCCTGGCCCGCTGGAACGACGGCGCCTGCAGCCAGTGGGCGGTCGGGCGGCCCGGCCCGCGGCGGAGGCGGCGGCCGGGCCAATGAGGAGCGCTGCTGCGGCAGGGGGCGGGCGCAGACGGCCCTCCGCGTCGAGCCCGGGCCGCTCCCTCCTCCGCCCCGAGCCCCGCTAGGACTCGGAGCCTGAACTCTGAAGGCAGAAAGGACCGCTTACCGCCCCTTCGCCGCAGCCCCACGCTTCCGGATTAGCTCGTCCAGGGAGATGTCCGCCATCTTGCACCGCTGAGGGAGCCGCGAGCAGCTTAGGGGTCCCTCAGCCCTCGAGCCCGCCCCTTCGGCCGCTACGGAGCAACTAGCGGCTTCCGGCGTTCCGCGAACTCTCGCGACAAATCCGACCGAGCAAAGACCGGAAGGGGCGGGGTTCCCTCCGTGAGCCCTTGCGACGCCTGCTACTTATCTGCATACAGCGGGTCGTAGCCCTACCGTTCCCCAGGCTCCCCCATGAACACATAAAATGAAAAGCGACATAAAAAAATTACTGAGAAAGATAAACTTCAAAGGAACGAGGTTCTCAGTTCTCTGGTCAACTTTGATACTCACCGTATGGGAAACGAGAATGGGATTCATTACCAAGGAAGTAACATGAAATACCTGTTTATGCCTTAAACTTATGAGTAAGGAAAATAACGATTCGGGGTGACGCCCGAATCCTCACTGCTAATGTGAGACGAATTTTTGAGCGGGTAAAGGTTGCCCCTAAGGTGACCCGCCTACTTTGCGGGATGCCTGGGAGTTGCGATCTGCCCGTCCCTTTGCTACTGAAAAGTAGACTGATCAGGTGGGGGTAGGCGGGAGGTAGTGGGTCGTTATTAGACTAAGCTGGAAAAGCTGAGGTACGAGTCATACAGTTATTCGGCTGGCGGCTGTAGAGTTCCCTGAGCAGTTGCAAGAACTCGCGGCTCTGTGCATATGAGCCCGCTGACTTTGCTGAGTACCTTTATGTAGGAAAGTGTGTCAAACCTGGAGTTGGCGACCTTACCCCACTACTCCTAATTTTAGTTCTGCAGCTAGGGTAAAATGCCAACCGCTTGTTTGTAGGCGAGAAATAGACATGCGGCTCCCGGCTGCACACAGAAGGCTTATAATTGGTGCTCACGGAGGGCAGGGGAGAGGGAAGCTGGAGGGTCTCTTGGCTCACGTCCCGGGGGTCACACGTCTTCCTGATTTGTAAAGCGGGGCAAATAACACAAAGCCTTTGCGAGGGTTAAATCAAGTGTTGGATACGTGGGGTTGCCTTTTCATTGATGCAGTTCTAGCCTCCAGCACTTGACCCTGGCATGAGGTAAGTGTTCAATAAATATTTGTCGAATCAATCAAAAAATACAAGCGACGCCTTTAGAACAGTGCCAAGCATGGACTAAGTGCCCTATGAGTTACTACTGTTACTATTTTCTAAGTCTAGCACCGCGAGTGGAGTTATGTACTCTTGACAGAACACAGCACACACAAAAAAATCTGGCGTCAGAAGGTCCGTGGAGAAACGAGCTGGTAAAGCCAGAGCTTCTGGGATTGGGCACCAGACAGGAGGGGAATCCAGGTCCCCCTGCGCGGCTGTGATTGGATGCTGGCTGGCCTGCCTTTTCTCAGCTGTAAAACCAGACCTAACTCCTCCCTCCCAGACGTGCGGGCAGGAACGCGGAGACCAGCAACAAGGAAGGGAGGGCCCCGCCAGCTGGACAGCTGAGGGCAGGTGCCGAGGAACCAGGAAGGGGCCAGGACCACAGGAGTTAAGGCCCTGTGGCTCCTCCACACGAAAAAACTGAAGTGTAAATAGGTCATTTAAATAATTTAAACTACCACAATAATAGGCTCATTAACTGACGTCATTTAATTCTGTGATTGTCAGCGGGGTGGCCCTCCACCAGGGGCACTTTGGAGCTCTGTGTGGTCGCGTTTGGTTGTCTGGATCCGGTCACGTGGAGAATGGGACTGGGTGGGGCGGTCCTGCTGGTTCTTCCAACGCCCGCGACTTTCCCAGGTGGGAGGGGCCCGTCCCGATTCTCTGAATCATCTTCGCTCCACTTATTGCATGAACACACAGGACTTTTTGCCCGGTGTGAACAAACATGGAATTGCTAGCAATGCAGCTGCACTGTAGCCAAGGAGTTGGGTCGTGCCTTGCTTGGAAACTAACCAACAATTGTGCCCGGCCTGGGAAAACCCGCACCCCTGGCAGCAGAGCCAGGAGGCGGGCTCCATGCTCCATCCTGCACCTGGGCAAACTCCCGATCCCCACTTCTGGGGGAGCTTGGGCTCAGCATTTACATGCTGAAATGCGCATCATTTTGTAAATTCCTTTGTTTTCTTGCTCTTTTATAATGTAGTTGAAGCTTTGTGTTGATTTTTAACAATTCTGTATAGGTAGATGATTATCACCTGTGAATTTCCTTCAGGAGAATAAAGGGGCTGTTATAAATGTTATTTTCAAATGGTGTCAGGTCTGAGAGGGTGGAGAATCACTGATCTATTCACTCACCCACTTTACAGATGGGGACACAAACCACCAGAGGATAGGGACCAGGTCCAATCATGCCCTTCTTTCTGGCTCCAGGAGGGAGCTTCTTGTGGGCTCAGGCAGGTGTGAGGCAAACCCCAACCCTCAGGCCTGATTTTTTAACCTCCAGATGGGGACAGGAATGACGAAACCTAACGTGTGTCGAGTGTTCAGCAGAGACCTTGGCACGCAGTAGGTGTGAAGGGAGTCCCAGCCCTGCCCCAGGATGTGTGAGAGCCAGGGACAGAAAGGAAGGTAAGAGATGAGGAGAAAGCAGTTCCCCGACCCCGAGGCTTCCTGTGAACTCCCACATCCTCTCCTCTTCCCAACTCCACTCCAGCCACACTGGTCTCCGCTGGATTCCCCGGGTCTCTGCCCCAAGGCCTTTGCACTTGCTAGTTGCTGCCTCTGGAACACCTCTCTGGTCCTGGCTCCCTCTCCAGCCTTGTCCTCACTGTCCCCTCAGCCACCAGCCTTCTTTGACCTGTTTCTGTAAGTTTCTTCCACAAGCATGTCCAACCACAAGGCCTTTGTCCTTGCTGTTCCACCTTGAACACCCACCCTCACAGGGCCAGCTCCTTCCCATCACATCCCAGCACAAACGTCATTTCCTCAGAGAGGGCTTTCCTGCTGCCCAACTTGAAGAATAGCTCTCAGTCCCACAGTGTCTCATAACCACCATTCATTTCCATCTTGGCATTTTCCCATCATTTGTTACCTGTCTAGTGTCTTTCTCATGAGCACCCCAGGAGCAGGGAGGGCATCTGGGACAGCCACAGCCCAGTCCCCAGCACCTGAGCAGTGCCTCAGTGAGGAACCAGGAACTCCGTTCCCCACCTGGACACCCCGACCTCATCTTGGGCCCCACCTGCAACCTGCAAGCCGTTCACTGCCCTGAGCCTCAGTCTCTCCATCGGAAGGTGGGGCTACTGACTTCTCCCTATTTCTCTCAGGGCTGTCCAGAGGAGAGAGTAACAAGGAAAACACTGGGAACACCTGGGGTTGTCCAAAGTTAGGACTGGGGACGTTTTAACATGGCTGAGATGATCTGAGGGGAGGTTTAAAAGCTCAGTGCCCGCAGTCCCTGGCCCAGCCTTCTATTTCCAGGAATCTATCCTGAAAGAAATCATCTGAAAGGAGAGAGAAGATGGCCACTGTTAGTTACAAAATCCACAAATTGGAAACAGCCCAACTGCCCAAGGAGAGGGATTTGCTACATAATAAATCATGACCCATCTGGGCCCACGGTGGGTTTCTGACCATAGGGGAAAAGCAGCAGCCACATGGTGGACCGTGTGGTCTCATCAGATTTATCGGTGTTTGCCTCTGCATGCCCGGTATTTTTTTTTCCTGTGTAGACTTTTCTGTACTCTCCAAATTTTCTACAACACAAACATCAGAATAAATTCCAGGCCTTGCACAGCCCCTTCCTGCTCCCCTCCCTCCCCTACAACGACGCAGGTCACAGAGCCTCCAGGAACTGCAGAAGGGTTCAAATTAGCAAAGTTTTACTTCAATATTTTGTCTGCTCATAAATGACTCTGAAAAAGCCGATATGCAAGAGGCTGGCACGCTGTCGTCTAAAGGCAATGTCGAGGCTGCTAAGAATGTCTCTCAGACAAGAGGCTCTGCTCAAAACCTCCCTCTGCTGGGGCGAGGGCAGCAGCAGGGGTGGGTGGGTCTGGGACAGAGGAATAAACAGACATCCCTTAGCTTTGCCATCAGGGCTGGTGGCCCAGGACCCCAAGGCGGTGGATCAGAGGTTGACGGCTTGGACTTCCTAAGGCTGCCCAAATGTCTGGGTGTGCTGGGGAAATGCTGAGGCTTCAGGAGGCCCATGTGCCAGCTGGAAGGGCCCTTGGTCAGCCCACTCCTCCTACTCCAGCCCCAGGGAGAGCCCAACTCCCTGCTGGCTGGGCCTGCTGGGCCCTGGGGTGGGCACAGCCTCTCACCCAGAGCAGCCCTTGCCAGGAGGACTTTCTGGTGTTACCTGTCATGTAGTGTCAGGTGCTGAGGACTGGCTGTGGCCTTGAAGCAGGCACGGGCAGCAGGCAAGGGTCCTGAGGCAGTGGCTGGGGGCCTGGCACCTGCAGCCATGGGCTGCCCATACACTCAGGTTTATTTCCAGAGTGTGGTGCACTTCAGGAAGGGTGGGGAGCACGGTGCTGGCAGCCTCGGCCCAGTAGTGTGTGTCTGGCGGGGGGTGGGGGCAGGGGCCGGGCATCTCCAACAAGAACCAGTGAGACCCAGACAGGAATCTGTCTTGAAGGTGGCCAGTGGCGGCCCCATCTATAACAGAGCCCTGATCCCAGAGGGGCCCCTCAGGGGCCAGCCCAGCAGGGTGACCTCCCAGGCACGGGCAGGCCAGGCTGAACCCGGCCACAGCAGGAGATGTGGGGGAGAGTGACGTTAAGGAACCACGCAGGAGGGCCAGGTGCGGGCAGGGCACAGGGAGCGCGGGCGGGCGGGTGGCCCGGCCATCAGAAGGTGAAGCAGCGCTCCTTGGGGTGGCCCACGCGTTCCAGGTTGGGCAGGCAGGCATACTGGATCATGGGCGGGGGTCCGCACATCAGCACCAGCGGCTCCTCCTCCGGGGGTGGGAGGTGGTCCCGGATCATCTCCTCATTCACGAAGCCCTGGCTGTAGTCCCAGGCTGCGGGGTGGGAGAGCAAGTGAGCCCTGAGTGCGCCTTGTGACCAACTGCCGACCGCCCACCTGCCCAACACCCCCGCCTGCGGGGCTAACCTCCTGTGATGTGAATTCCTCCCTTTTTTGACAAACACTGAAGAATGAAGAGGTTGAGCCCAGCAAACCCTCGCCCTCGTTCCCTGCCCCCATGCCTGGCTCACTCTGACACAAAGGCAAGCCCTTCATGGTTCCCCCACCACACTTTATAGTTTGCAAAGCTGTTAGCTTCCACTGGCCTCTCGTGTGGCCCTGAGAACCATCCTGTGGGTGGATAGGGCTGGGGTTACTGACCCCACTTTACAGATGTGGAACCTGAGGCCCAGAGGACCCAGATTAGAGCTGTCCGAGGTCACAGAACGAGGCATGCCCAGGGCTGGGACATCAACCCCAGGTCTCAGAGGTCCCCCAGCCAGTGCCCTGCGCCAAGCTGGTCAGGGTGACGTTTTCTACCCCCGCTGCCCTTCACACTGCCTGTGCTCACTGTCTGCCTCTTCCCCCTACCAGGGTGTCAGCCTGTGAGGAGCCGTGTCTGGTCCGCAGCTGTCGTCCCAGTGCCAAGACAGCCTGGCGCACAGTATTTGCTCGGTAAATAACGAATGAAGGAGTGTGTCCCAAATAAGCAATCGATGTGCCTGAGAATGGCAAGTCCAGAACACAGACTGAAGGTCCAGATGCAGGACCCTGGAGGCAGCAGGGGCTCCTCTATGTCCTGCCTGCCTCCCTGCCGTGCACACATGCATGCTCACTGTGTCTCCAGGTTTCTCCTGAGATCCAGGGCCACCTCATAATCTTCTAAGTGGCTGACGGTGCTCGCGGTGAGAACCTGGCGCCTCAAGGGCTTGAGTCCAACAGGGACCCTCAGGGACAGACAGGGGCTGCTCAGAGAGGTGGGCCGACAGGGACCACAGGCTGGCAGGGCTCTGCCACGAGAGCGGGGATCTGACGACTGGGGGGGGAGGGGGAGTGGAGGATAGGGGGAGGCAGGCACTCACTGGGGCTCCAACTCCAGCTCCACATCTGTGCTCAGGACCATCCTGCCCCATCACAGGGCACGAAGTCCAGCGAGAGGAGGTCTCCCTGCCTCTTTCAGATGTGCTGCCCAACAATGTGACTCCTCGTTCACAAGCAAGGAGGGAGACCTAGTCTGAAGCTCACCTTCCCTGGCAGTTTTTCAGTGGTCAGTCGGGGACTAAGGGCACATGCCGGCCTCTCAAATGACCCCTGGGCCAAGCAGCTCAGCAGGAGCTTAGTCCCGAAGCACCAGATGCCTGCCACCCACCGCACACCCACTCTCCTCTAAGGAGCCACCACTGGCCACCTCCTGATCCCACTGTGGGTGCCCAACCCCAGACCAGCCTCTGAGCGCATGTCAGTGGGTGAGGTGATTCCCCAGGCAGCTCCTCTGGCTTGGCTCCGGAGGGGCAGTGGGGATGGTAAGAGATGAGGAGCAGGTTGAGTTCTGGAGGCAAGTGGGAGGGCCATGCAGCAGCGTGGGTAGTAGATGGAAGTGGCAGGAAAAAAGACGGAGGAACCCTGACTCTACCCAAGATGACCAGTGCCCCACCAGGCCTGGCTGAGTCTGGGGGATGGCTTCCTGTATCCCGAGTCCCTCCAGCTCCAAACACCCAATTATCTGGCTTGTTTCTGTTCTTCACAATCTGAAAGAGCATCACAAAAGCCCTTGACACCACAGAAATGCAGCTGTGGAAGTCCAAGGTCAGAAGGAGGTCACTGAGGTACCTTGCCTAGACGGACAACACTCACTGCATCACATCCTGTACACTCTGCGGGGTGGAGGGGAGGGTGGCCCTTGGGAGGGGCCAAGACAGCCCCAGTTGCTCTTGGGATGAGGAGTCTGCTGTGCTGAGCAATGGTGTATTCTGTATCTCACAGACACTGAGTTAAGTAACTAACCACATCTCTCTTTTCACTTTGGCTGCTGGGAAGCTCAGAGAGATATGCATGGCCATCACAGTCCATGCTTCTGTACAAACCTTATTCCTGATTTCATTTTGTGGCCCCACCCTTGTTTTTCTTTCACTCTCACTTTCCATGTGTACCACTCTGACTCACTCTATGAGTCTGCCTAAAATCCCTTCTGGAATAAGGCAGGGCATAGATGGGCAGATAACATTTTTATAGCTGGGCAACAGATCTGAAAGTACTTTGTAAAAAACTGCATGGAACTAAACAATATTTGGTAGTATATGAAATGTACAGGTATGTGAAACACATCTCAATTTTACAAGGATTTTTTTAGATAGTGTTTTTTTTTAACGTGTGTACTGAAAAGTGACTCCGTGAGGGAAACAGCTGTATTTGCTGCGTGAGCTGGCCCCTCCCCTGTTCCTGTGCTTAGCTCCACGACAGCCATGCTGGCCTGTTAACCATTTTCCTTTTCAGCACATACATTTTTCAGCCTATACCTAAGGTTACAGCAATCCCTCGACTGCTCCGGAATTGTAATACTAAATGTAAGCGTAAAACACTAGGAGACTACCCGATTGTACCTCTCCTTGGCCAGTAACTGGGTACTCTTAAAACAGTCCCTACAAGGAAGCACTCTGGTCCTGGCATTGCCAGGTGCCACCACCAGAGGGCAGTGTCTGCCCCTCCCCCTGTGGCCGGCCTTGTGCTAGAAAAAGGGAAAGGGGGCCCAGCCAGGCAAGGGTGTTCCCATCACCACCAATGAGCTAACCCTACCACACTACTGCTACCTGCAGAAGGGAGCTGCAACCAGAAGGGAGCTAGGCCATCTTTCATTTCCCCTCTTTTGAATGGGATGTGGGTACAAAAATCAATGTTCCTTTCTTCCCGGGAAGCTCCAACTCCAGAACTAGCATCTCGCCCGACCTCCACTCCCCACCCCCTTGCCCGATTCTACTTTGTCTTTCCTGGGTCTCACTAATCACCTGCTACTATGCTCTCTCATTTACTAATAAATCTGTTCCCTGTCCATCCTCCCGGACTAGAACATCAGCTCACGGGGCCAGGCTGGTTTTGGGAACACACAGCAGGGGGTCCAGGTGGCCGCTCAGGCCAGAGGCCTTGGAACGCAACTGTCAGGTCCATGGAGCTGCCAGGGGCCCCAGCACTTGGTTTGGTTGACCCAGGAGGGCGGCTCCTCTCTCAGGGATGGGCCCTCGTGAGATGGGTGCCCCCAGAGCCCATCTGCTGGTTTCTGGGGGAAGCAGAGGGTGGCGTGTCCCCCTCACCATGGTGAGTCCCAGGGAACCATGGGGCTGCGTGAGGAGCAGAGGGCAGGTTGGCAGGACATGAATGAGACCACAAGCTGGAGCCCACAACAGGTGCTCGGAAAATGTCTGGTTTCTAATGTTTGGAAATCTCCAAATGCAGGCTCCCAGCTTCCCTCAAATGGTGGAAAGGCTGGCCTCCAGGGTGGAATTCCTGCACAGCAGGACCTCCTGCAGCGGGGAGGGGCTGCCCCTTGGACAGGCAGAGGCTCTCCAATCTACCACAGTCCCCACCACTCCCTATTACTCCTGACCTGGAAGCCAAACATCACGGGGATTATCTACCAAGAAGCCTCAGCTGCTGCTTTTCTCACAGCAAAGAAATTAAGATATTTTTGTACCCACATCTCCCTGAGGCAGGAGAATAAAGTAGAGTTTAGCTCCCAGAGGGCAACCCTATTTCAAGCTTTGGGGGCAGCCCTCATTCACTGCATCCTACATGACCTTGGCAAAGAGCTTAAGCATCTGGGCAGGAAGAATAAGGGTAACTGTACATCAGCCCAGTCCACCCCGCGGGGCCGGTGACCGGAGAGGAGGTGGATGTAAAGTACCTTACGGGATACCAACCGCAGCACGGAAACCACCACCCTCGCCCCGGCACCGGCGCTGGAGGCCTGGCGCGGAGAACCAGCCTGAGGGGAGAACCGGGCCTTCTTCGTCCAGCGGCGGCAGAGCACCAGGCCTGGGGCTCTGGTGTTTTCTCGCCATGACATGTGTGGCACTTAGTCCCTCCCTCTGACCTGAGATGGGGTCACACCAGCCCCCGTCTCGGGGCCGCAGGGAGCACCTAAGGAGACCGCAAGAGCAGATGGCTCCACACGGCAGAGGGAGGCCCGGCACAGGTGAGCACAGGCCAGCGCCCCCCCCAGCCCCGCCACCCCTCCACCCACACGCTCTCACCTTCAGGGGCTCTGTCCACCGTGTACCAGAGCTTGAAGCGCGCAGAATGTTCGTTCCTCAGTTCCTCCAGCTCAGGCCGCAGCAGGATGTCCTTCTCGGTCTGCGGGGGGACAGGGCCCAGCAGTCAGGAGGGATGGCGGTGGACGGATAGTGTCCTTGGAGACACTCGTCAGCCCGCCCATGCGAGGGCCACACACTTGGCAAAGCTTCTGGGGAAAGTCCAAGTCTTTTTATGTTCTGGAACCTCAGGGTGTACATCCACAGTTTAAGAAATATGGCCCCAAATCACACCTGCCCCTCCGCAGCCTCGCACATGCTGATCCCTCTGCTTGGCCTATGGCTCCTCACTCTCCGCCCCCACTAACTTCTCCTGGCCAGCACCACACAGCCCCTACCTTTAGAGTTCAGCCTGTGTTACCTCCTCCAGGAAGCCTTCCCAGACCCCGAAGGGGTGTCAGTGATCTGCTCCCGAAACAGTCCCTCTTTCCATTTTCCTAACCAGACTTTGCCTGGTGTGTTTGCAGGTCACTCACAGACAGACAGGCTCTTCAGGGCAGTGGGCGGCGTGACTGACCTCATAGGACTGTTGTGAAACTGGGGATCAAAGCTCTGTCAACCAGGAAAGGTCACCTGCTCACAGACGCTTACGGAGACCCAGGCTGGGTGAGGCAGACAATGGGAGAGGCATCTTCCCTGCTCCATGTGCGGGGTGGCAAAAGGGACAAGAGGGGGCACCAATCGCAGCAGGCAGGTGGCAGGGAGGGTCGGACAGCTGGAGGCCACAGCGATCCACACTGAGTACCCACTGTGTGGCGGGCGCAGGGGGGACAATGGGAGGGACTGAAACAGCCAGGGTCCTGGGTGTCCCCTCCAGGAGATGGGCTGCAGGCGGAGGCATGAGCCTCTGCATGTCCCAGGGACAGAGTGTCCACTGTTTCTTCCCATTTCTAAGGCAGGGGGAGGGTCCCTCCTGCCCTGACAGGGTGAGGACAGTGACAGACCTTGGGCTGGCTGATTTCTGGGTGAAAAATGCAGAAAATACGGAAGAAAAGAAAAACCACCTGAAACTTCAGAGAGAACAACTGCTAGCATTTTAGTGTGCATCTTTTAGACTCTTTCCCTAAATAGCTATATGTACTTTTCTTTTTTTCATAAAAATGGGATCAGGTACCTTGCCACCTGCTTCTCTCAGGTAAGCACGCACCACAGAGCATCCACATGTCACTGGCCACTGAGTGCCAATGCCTTCCTCACCAGCTGCCCAGCTGGCACTGGACAAAGGGACCTCCTGTTCCCCACCGAAGGATGCTGGAGTTGTTCTGAGCGTCCCTCTTTGTGAACAATGCCTTTCTGACCATCCCCACTGCCCTATCAATTCCTCAGGATAAACCTGAGGAAGTGGAGCCCCGGGAAGAACACACAACTCGGAAATAAGTGTCACGCACTCCCACCCGAGACTAAGGTGTGCCTCTCAGTCTTCACAACTGTCCTGTGAGGTGGGTCCCTGATTCCCTACATCACCGATGAGGCCCCCAGTCAAAGCCGGGCACTGAGGTCACGGAAGAAGGAGGAAGGGTGAGGCAACGACCCAACTGAAGGAAAGTGGTGATTTCCAGAGTGTGGCCTTCGGACCTCTGGGGTCCCTGGGGCCCCTGAGACCCTTCAGGGCGACCCTGAACGATTTTCATGTGATACTAGGACTTTATTTGCATCTTCCACTCTCACCCCCTTATGAGCGAGGACTAGAATTTTCAGAGGCTACACGAATTGCAATACTGCGCTGACTAAATGCAGAAAGAGATACGGAGTCCACCGCCCTGGGAACGGGCTAATAGGGGCTAAGATGCCTGTCCGGGCGACAGAGGGCTGATGGCCTCCACAGAGACGGACCCAGCACCGCCAAGCTGAATGCCGCCCACCCTCTCCCCCCACCAGCCAGCTGGGAGTTTCTGGCTCTTTCCATCCACCCCCTAGGCCTCGTCAAGGCTACTGGTTGGCCTCAGGGCGGTTTTCTGCAGCTGTGTGGAGAGGGGGGTGGTGTCCAGGGACCTCAGGCAAGCCCCTCCCCCTCTGGCATGGTTTCCTCACAGATGGACAGCATGGATGGCCAGATGGATCCTGGGGCAAGCTGACCTGAACCATATCTGAGCACAGCCCCCACAGTCAGGAGGTGTCCCCTCTTCGCCTCCCACAAAGGGGGCATTACTTTACAAAATCCACATACTCCTCCTGAAACATGGAAACTGGAAGGACCCTTGTGATGACCTTGCTCCATCAGCTCATTCCACAGTGAAGGAACAAGGCCCAGAGAGGGAAAGGGACATGTTCAAGGCCACACAGCAGGCCAGGCCAGGCAGGCAGCAGGTGTGGGGAGAAGGACGTGCACTCAGGGGTCAGAGCCCAGGTCCAAACCTGCTCTAACCTGCCCTAGGTCAAGCACCTCATGCAGACGTGCCCTTGGCAACAGCCCCTCGGGCTCCGGGCTGCTCCCAGCCCAGGCCAGTATTCTTCCCACTTCCCTGACAGGTTCCAAACTCTGCTTGTGGTGAAGGGAGCTCCGAGGTTCCGAGGAAACAGCCAGGGGAGCAAATCTCGGGGTGAGGGTGCTCTAGGTGCTCCCCTCTTCACCCCCCAAGCAACCCCACTCGGGTTAGACACTCTGGGCTCTGCACTGAAGGCCTGACCCCACCAGCCCCTGTGAAAGCTGCTGTGCATAGACCATTCCGAGCACCCCTCATATTTCAGCCACTCCGAGCATCTCTGCAGAGCTGCGCAGATCACCACCTGAGCAGTGCCTGCTAGGTCCGGCGCCCCTCTCAGTGGGAGTCAGGCTTGCAGATCTCAGGGGCACCCACTGACCTGGTTGGCGAAGAGTAGGTGACACACTGTGTGGTCGTCCGGGTCCTTCATGATGGCGCGGATCACCTGCAGCATCGGGGTAATGCCTGCAAAGCAGCCACCCCCCAACATGCCGAGTGAGTGCCTGCTGCATACACACAGGCCTGGTGCCAGGCAGACGCCCGGCAGAGAGGTGCCAGGACAAGCGGGCCTGGGTCCCTGACCCTGGGCAGCTCCCGGTCACTCGTAATCTATGCCCTGTCCCACCCCAATCCCAACGGCGGCACCTGCCTGCAGGGGACTCAGCAAGGGGCTCCAGGTCCACATACCTGTTCCTCCTGCGATCATGCCCACACACTTCGCTGTCTTGATGACGGGGTTGGATTTCTTGTCTGGACGGATAGCAAACTTTCCTGGGGAGAGGAGAAGGGGTGAGGCCTGGCTCTCAAACACACCACACTTGGGGGAGGGACAGACTCCGTCCCTCAGGGGTTCAGGTGGGACAACCACCTGGTCAGTCAGGCTGAGCAGGAAGTGAAGGAGGGACCAGCACCAGCTCAAATGCCAAGAGGAGCACAAGGATGAGTTCTTCACTGTGGACAGTGTGGGGAGCAGAGGAGGCTGAGAACCACAGGTGTTCCAGCTCAACCCTCCTTGTTTGTTTTCAGCCAAAGCTGGTCTGTTGGCTAGATTTGGCCCCCAAGGGAAGCCAGTCTACAACGTCTGTGCTGGTTGACTTATCCCCTAAGAACCAGGGAAACTGAGGCCCCAGAGAGGAGTGGCTTTCTCAACAAGAGTGACCCCTCCAGACAGCAGCAGAGCCGGGACCTGCACCCAGCATCCACTGCACCCACCAGGTCCTCAGGGATTCCAACCCAGATCACCTTTTCCCTGGTAGACCAGCAGCCCATTTGGGCCCCGGAACTCAATGGTGTCTCCAATCTTCATGTTTTCCAGGTACTGGGACATCTTCCCTCCAGCAGGAAACTTGGGGTGGGTGTCTTTGAAGTAAACCTGCAAGACACACCCATAGTCCTCAGCCCCCTGTTCCCTGGGTTGCTGGGGGAGCTCTGGGCCACAGCATGGAGGAAGTGCCTCTTCTGGTGTCTTCCGCAGCCATGTGTGGCCTTCTCCAGCAGTGCCCCTTCCACTCATCAAAACATACTCTGTCCTGTTGCTCCGGGAGTCTGCCCTTCCCCTAGTGTCCCCTTGAAAGGCAAAGCGCCAGCCTGGTATCCAAGGCAGCCGACCTGAGGGCTTGATGGGTAATGTTCTGCCAACAACAAGCTCTGGGACCCCCTCCCCACAGCAGATTCCCATGACTGTCAGCACAGTAAAGGCTCAGAGAAGCCGGCTCAGCCATGCCCTCCCAGTGGATGTTCAATTCTTTCCACTTTGTGCTGCCATAAAAATGTCACTCTTGGAACTTCCTTCTCTGTGCCCTTTGGGAGTTCAGCTTTGGAAAAATGGATGTGCCACAACCCTCATACAGAGACAAGCAGACAGAGGAGCTCCAGGGCTGGGGAGGCTGCACTGGGGGCCTTGTCCTGGGCGGGGCCCTGGCCTGCACAGGGGAGCTGGGACAGGAAGCCTGGTCCCCAGGGGTCCCCAAAGTGACCATGGGGGTTTGGGCCTTGACTGGGGAGAGTCTCCAACACCCCATGCCCACTGGCCTGGGCTGGTTCACATCTTTTGGATGTGTACTCAAGAGAACGTGGACTCAGAGAACATGGCTGTAAAGCTTGTGCTTCTAATTTTCATAAAAATGTTCTGGGCTTAGCTGTCATCTTTCCTTCCACTCAGTATCTTGTTTTTAAAGATCCCTGCTGGTTATTCTGTGTCTCTCTGGTCTGTTGTTTCTAATGGCTGCATCTTCCCTACAGTGTGCACCCAGCCCCCAACCGGTGATGGATCACAGAAAGCCCCTCACCAGCTCCCAGGCAAGGCCCAGGAGCCTTCACACTGCGCCCCCAGCAGGCCTGTGGGATCCTTCTCAGGGAAATGAGCAGGCGCCCAGCTCCCTGGGCTCTGCCAGGCCCAGAGTAGGAAAGTGAGCCCCGCACGAACTGCTCGGCCTTCCTGGTTCCTCTTCTGCGGACAATCTGTCTTTGTCTGAAGACATGCAGCCTGAACATGGCCCCTGGCCTCTGCCAAGACCCCAGGCTTGGGCTGTGCTGGTGAACTGCGACTTGCTGTTCATTCAGAAACCAGGTACAAGGGAGCACATGGCCTTCAGAGGCCAGGCTGTGGGGGACGGGGGTCCCTGGAGGCCTTGGCTGTGATGTGGTCACCCCCACCCCACTACAGCTGTGGCCCCGAGACCTCACCTTGATGACCAGGTCCACAAAGCCCTTGTCATCATCGCTGGAGACGGGCGTGTAGGGCCGAATGACCAGGTTCCCGTCGATTCGAGCCGAGAGGTAGATGTGCTGGCCTGCAGGATGGGGAGGGGCAAATCTGGGCTGTCCCCTGGGTCTTGTCAACCGACTGCCCTGAGCCCTGCCCAGCATTCAAAGCCTGGCCTGACCTCGGCTCCCACTGCCCCTTCCACCCTACCAGGGATTCCCATTACATCCCAGCTCTCTGCCTTTGCTCGTGCTGGTGCCACTGCCAGGGACATCGGGGCATTTCCCCCCTCATTCTGACTCTCATCCTCGAATGCCCAGGATGGCGTCACCTCCTCCTTGAAGCCCTCGCTGCTCTAACTGAAATGCAAAGCCCCTACCTCTCTGATCTAGCAGCAGCTCCATGTGGGCTGGGTAGGGGCTGCACTCACCGACAGGGAGGCCCAGGATGTGCTGGGGTGATGGCAGGGCGAAGCGGAACCGCCGGGTGTCATGGCTGATGACCTGCAAAGAAGCCTGAGCTGCTGGATGGTGCCCAGGGCAGAGGGGCCACCAGAACCAGAGCCCCCACCCCTCCCCAGAGCCCAAGTGTCACTGAGAGAAGTGATGCTGACGCGAAATGTGGACAACCTACACACGTGTGTTTGACGGCACGAAGGCCAGGCTTACCCCGGCTGTGCCTCTGCTCTCACTGGTTCAGAGGAGGGCAGTGACATGCCTAGGGCCACAGAGCAAGGTGGTCAGAGCAGGGAGCAAGCTCAGCATCCTAAAGGGAGGCTGCCAGATGGCCCAGAAAATTCCAGGGGCAGGAGGGAAGGCTCCACCTCTGCCACAGCAGGAGAAGTGTCCTAGGGTGGCAGGAAGAACTCGGGGACTGGGCTGGCAGAGTGGGGCAGAGCTGAGACAGGGCCCCATCTGCCCAGGCCTAGGACTCAAGAGAGGGGCTCTAGAAGCCACTACACTAAAAGGCCCCCGGGAAACAAGACAGAATGACTGGGGCTGGGCTGCATAGGGCAGGAGGCCACTGGGGCTGGCCGTGGCCAAGAGCCCAAAGCCAGGCCTCCACCCTGTGCAAGGTGTGCACCCAGGGCATAGTGAATGGGTGGCAGCCATTCCCCTCCAGGGTACTTAAGAGCCAGACTGGGCCACAGAAGGAGCCTGGTCTTAACGGGCCAGGGGAGGCGAGCGTCCCACAGTAAGCTGTGGTCAGAGCTGGGGACCGAACCCGGTGCCATGACTCTAACTTAGGCTCCAGAAGGCTCGTGTACAGTCTCCCCTGCACCAGGGGCAGCAGGAGGGTGGGTGTGGAGGGGGCATTTGGAAGGAGGGCAGCTAGCTGTCCAACAGATGCTCACACCCACACAAGGCAAGGTCAAGAGTATTACCACCCAGAGGGGGCATGACAGATCTCTCCAAAGGGACAGAGTGTCACTCTGAGCGTCACTGAAGTGTACGAGCAGAGGCAGGTAGCCTGGATCTCAGGAAAGACAGTGCCCAGCCACTACTCGGGGCATAGGGCTTGATGGGAGCATGTGGGCCTTTCTGCCCCACAGCCCAGGCCTAAAGCTGGAAACAGAGCCCCAAGGCCCCTTGTGAGTAGATTCCAAGATTATCAACTGGTCCTGGGGCTCAAGGTCAGAAACCAACATGCCATGCATTTCTGGAGGAAGAAAAGAAATCAGGGAAAGATACTGATGCTTACTATGCTGGACAACCTCTAGCCCCGCACAGAAAAGTCACAAGGCTGATGTCTGAGGGCCCAGCACGGGGCTGGCATTCTGGAGGCTGCTGGCTGTAATGACCTGACAACAGACTCAGAGCTTCAGGTGACCTTGTGGATCTCCTGGTCCAGTCCAGCTGAGAGCGAGGGAGGGCAGGGCCAGAGCCCCTCCCTGTGCCGCAGCGAAAGTATCAAGAACAGGCCCACCCGCTGACCCTGCAAAGCCACCATGAGGCTGCGACGGGGGAGGGTAACTGCTAGGACATTTGCCACCTGCCCAACCAAAGGGTCCTGGAGGGTCCATTGGACGACAAGCAGATGACAAAATACCAGTCATCAAAAATAATGCTTTGGGTTAGACGTGAATGAAAAGGTGTCCGTGTCCCTTACAGCTGGGTAATAACATCACGTTGTTAAAAAAGAGAAACTAAGCACACACACAGCGGAGCCTCCACACGCAGGGCACGCAGGCAGGCGACGCCAGGAGAGACTCACGCTGACCCGCGAACGGGACCCGCTGCACCGGGCGGGGGGGGCACATTCACACTTCACGAACAGTGTTTATAGTCAGCACACACAAATCCTACATTACTTTTGGATTAAAAGACAAGGAAAAAGAAATTTATAAGAGGAAAAGGTTTCAAAACATTATGATTTCATTTCAGTAAGAAAAAGTTGTGTATAAAACACAGTGAAAAGATTAAGTGTGGTCTCATCTAGGAAGTGGTGATTTTTCTTCTTGTTTTGGTCTCTCTCCGGTTTTTGTCTCCGAACTCCCAGTACAATTGTGGACACACATCTCAGCAGTCAGAGGAGCCCCAGCTCTTGCACGGAGCCCAGGCGCAGATAAGAGCCCGGGACCCAGGGCCTCCAGCAGGTGCTAACTTTGTCTGCCCCATGACTCAGTTTTCCCTGTCCCACCCCTCCTGAGGCAGCTGCGGGGGCCAGAAATAGCACATGGGAGGGGCTTTGAGAGGGAGAGCAAGGCAGAAAGCAGCCTTACAGGGTGGGCGGCTGGGCAAAGGAGGGAGGGGACCATTTTAAATCTTGATCAGAGGTTCGAAAAGGAAAAGCATAAAACAGAGAGGGCAGGAGCAAGCCCATCGCCGGGCAGATGGAGCCACACACAAGATCAGAAGATCACACAGGGACTCTGCACAGACAAAAGACTCTAGGGGCCCTGAGCAGGTGACCGTGGAGGTGGGAGGGAGAAGTGCTTGTCCTTAAGGAACGGGACAGGGACGGCCACGAGGCCCAGGCCTGGGTCCTGGTCCTACTTCTAACTCACAGTGTGACCTCTCTCGCCCTCTGTTTTCCCACCTGTTACAGGGGCACCTGGACCCAAAGGTCCTTACATGGTCCCTCCCACTCTGACATTCTGTGGGATGGTGAGTGGGGATCAGAGAATGTGCTCTGTGGTCAGAGACCTGGGTTCAGATCCCTCTGTCACTTACTGGGAGCCTTAGAGAGGGACCTCACCTCGCTTTCCCCATCTGTAAAGTGGGCAGGTAATGGGACCTACTTTGGGAGGGCCATTCCCTGAGCACACAGCAGGTGCCCGAGAAATGCCGTGATGCTGACAAGGAGAGAGAGGTGCCATGCCCCATGATCCCCTCGGACCCTGCACTGACCTCCTTGTCAATAAGCCGCAGTGGGTACTTGACATCCGGGTTCTCGAGAGTGATGGCCGGGGTGGAACGCTGGAACAGCTTCATGAGCAGGCTGTACAGGAACCAGACTGGGGAGAGGACCACGTGGCCCAACTGAAATGACAGGACAGACCCTTGAGGTCAGCTCGGGAATGGAGTGGGGCCTGCCACCTGCACATCCCCCAAACATATCAGTTGGTTCTTGGCCTCTGGTCATGTAGTCCTCTGCCAGGAACATCCTCTCCCCACCATCTTCATCCAGGGAACCCCAGTTCCATTCTGGTGCCAGCTGGGAGAAGTTACAAAAACCAGACTTGTGAAACCCATCACTGCATTCCTGAGTTGTTGGGAAAGCTCCAATTCCCCTGAGGAAAGGGAGAAAGAAAGCTATCTAACTGATCATATAGCCCTTTTCACTTTGGCTGCCAGGAAGCTCAGCATAAAGTTCACAAGTATCTGTGCTTAATCTTGAGCACTGTGTATCTGTGCTCCCTCCCTGCCTTTATTCCTTTGGTTAATTTAGTTACTAAATGATGTCAAGGGCTATTTCTATTTAAACAAACAAACCCCTGAGCCCTGCGGTCTGCCTTCAGGTATTAGGAACAGCCAAGGCACTGAGCTGGACACTGGGAAGCTCTGCTCCTTGCTGGCTGTGTGACCCTGGGCAAGTCCCTTCCCCTCTCAGAACTGAGCTTGACCAGGTGACCTGCAAGGTCCTCCAAAGCTCTGAGTCTACTGCTCAGCATAGATCAACCTCACACAGGCACTGATCAACCTCACGACAACCCTAGGAGGTAGGTACTGCCATCACCACCACTGTACAGATGAGGAACCAGCTCAGAGAGGTGAGGTGACTTACCCACAGTCACACAGCTGACAGGTGGAAAGCTGCAACTCAAACCTGAGTCACCCGCCTCCCAATTACACTCTTAAATATCAGGCCCATGCTCACACTCCTGTGAGGCTCTGAGAGGCTCTTCCTTGCCAGCCCCTAACCCCCTACATCTCAGCCTCACAAAGACTCCAAGAAGTGGTTTGGATTTTTTTTTAAAACAGACAAAACCCAAATCCCATGGCCAGATAAAACTGCTTAGGCTTACCTGGTGAGGATACCTTTGCAAAGAAAGACAACTAGCCTACTGTTCATTCTGGCTGTTTTTGTCCCTGGGAAAATCACTTAGCCTCCCTGAGCTCAGTTTCCCCATTTGTGAAATGGGGATCATAGAACCATACTCCCCCGTTGTTGAAGCCATGGAAAACGGCAAACCCAGGCCACCCCCCAGCAGGCACTTGACCTTACTGGGCATCTCCTGTGCAGCAGCTACCCTTGGCCATCCAGAAGTCTAGTCCTGGGCAGCCTTTGAGATCTGGACCGCAAGTCAGATGCAGGAAGAAAGCAAGAATGGCCTCAGACCAACCCTACAGTGGAGAACTTGGCAGACCCCACCCCAACCAGTGAGCAGTGCAGGAAAGGGGCCAGCCAACACTGTGCACCTTCCGCTCTGACGCAAGAAGGGCCCAGCACTGCCCTGTGTCTTCCTTCAGGAGCACACGACCTGCCTCTAACCACGAGGAATCACTGAGGACCACTCTCCAGGATAACTAGCATGACTCTTCAAACATGTCAAAGCCACGAGAAACATAGACAGGCCGAGGAATGGGTCTGGATTAAAGGAGGCTCTGGTGGGCTGAAGGGTGGCACCCCCAAAATATGTTCACTCAGAGCCTGGGGATGGAAAAAGGGTCTTTGCAGGTATAATTAAACTAAGGATCTAGAAATGAGATCATCTTGGATTACCTAGGTGGGCCCTAAGTCCCATGACAAGTGTCCTTCTAAGAGAGCACAGAGTCAGAGCAGAAGGTCGTGTGAAGACAGGGACTGAAGCAATGAGGCGACAAGCCAAGGAGCCAAAGATTGCCAAAGCCTCCAGAAGCAGGATGAGACAGGGAGGACCCTCCCCTCAACCTCCAGAGAGTGGCCCTGCCAACACCCTGACTGCAGACTTCTGGCCTCCAGACTGTGAGAGAATGAATTTCTGTTGTTTTATGCCACCTAGTCTGCGGTAATTTTTATGGAGCCCTAGGAAATTAATACAAAGGCCAAAGAGGCGGAGCAACTGAATGCAGTATGTGGTTTTGAATTTGACTCTGGGCCAGGGAAAAAAAAACAAGCAGTTATGAAGGACAATCCTGAGACAACTGGTGGAATATGAATTAAAGCCCATGGATTAGAGAACAGCATTGTATCAACGTTGTGTTCCTGATTTGATCATTGCCCTGAGATTACACAAAAACGTGTCTTTATTCTTAGGAGACAGACACTGAAGTATTTAGAGGCAAAGAACCATTATATCTGTCATTTACTCTCAAATAATCTAAAAAATATATATACATACACACACATATAATAAAGTAAATATAACAAATGTTAATATCTGGCATACCTGGGTGAAGCGTATATAAGGGCTCTTTATACATTCTTGCAATCTTACTGTAAGTTTGAAATTACTTCAAAATAAAAAGAGGAGAGGGGAGTCCACACTGGCAGTTTGAATAGCGAGGCTGAGAACCAAAAGTTCTCACAAAACACTGTTTCACTCACCCACCCTAGTAGACCTCCCTGACTTAAGTCCTCACAGCAAATGACCATGTGCATTCTTCATGACAAGTTCCCTTTTTTGCCTCGGCTGCCAGGAAGCTCAGAGCCAAGCTCCTTGCTTGCACGGAGGCCTCTCTGCTTCCTCTGCGGGCCTCCTGAGGGAGCATATTCTGCAGAGCACAGACCAAAAGTGGCCCCTGCCCTACTAAGTGTTAGGTGAGAGGATCCTCACCTCTCAAGGCCCAGCCCCACTGCTCCCTCCCTTCCTGGAAGCCCTGCCAGGATCCTCCACTCTATCAACTGGGGAGGACACTCTGGTTCTATATCTGAGGCCTCTCTGAGCCTCAATATTTTCATCTAAAGAAGGAAGGAGGGCCACTGTCTGGCCTACCACCCAGGGGAAAGGAGATGGGGCCTAGGTCATGGAGGGGTCTATAGCCTGGGGAATGTGGGCACACACACAGGAGTTTTCCTTACCACTCTTGTGGGGCCTCTACACCCCAGGAGATCGACTACCCGAGTGAATGAAGGACAGAGGCACCAAGATCCCACACAAGGCCTGGCCCCGCCCCCCAAACTGGCCCGGCAGATTCAAGGTGCCCAGCTGCAGATCTGGTTACAGGCCTTTTGTTGGGCTCAGAACACTGTGCCTCTCTCACAGGCAGGGCCTCCAGGCTGGGTACAGCCAAGGCCTTGCCTCATGGGGCTCCTGGCCTGTGACCAATGGATCTAAAGGGAGGCCTGAGGGAGCTGGTCCCAGCATCCCAACCCCCACAGGCCACACAAGGGGCCCCTGGCCACCTGTACATTTAACCAGCACCTACCACGTCCCAGCCACCAAAGGTATTTCACCCACCATGGGTCTCATTTAAGGCCCACTGGCAGCCCTGGACTCTGGGGTCGGAGACCCAGGTTTGAGTCCCAGCTCAGGTTCAGGAGAGAATCTTCACCTCTCTAGCCTCCACCTTCCTCAAGTTCATGAGTATGGTCCCATCTAGGGCTGAGGAGAAGCTGAGGCTGGAAAAGGCCATGCACAGAGCAAATGTGGCCAATGTCCCCAAGCTGGCCCTGCTCCAAGAGCAGGCTAGGAATCCTCTGGGATAATCCTCACTGCAACCCCGGGCTGTGGGTCCTGCGATTATCACCAAGTTACAGATAAGGAGACTGAGGCCCAGAGAGAGTCAGTCACTTGCCCCAAGTCACACCAAAGTCAATCCTCAGAGGACCACACTCACAACAAGAGATGCTGTTGTCCCCATTTCTCAGAGGTTAACATGACTTGCCCATGCCATGCAACCCAGGCCTGTCTAGCCCAAAGCGAGGCTCTTCCCAAATCACCTCCCAGGACAGATATCCTGTCTGTGCCCCAGTCATGGAGCCCACAGCCCACATCCACCTTGTCCACCACAGTCCAATATCCTGCCTCCCACAGTGAGGCCCCAACTGCCAAAATCAACAGGCTGCTCCCTCCCCACCCACACCCTCAAACACCCACCATGGCTCCCCACTGCCTCCACTCAAGGTCCCTACTATACAGTCACAAGCCTTTCTTGCCTTAGGCCTTTGCACACTCTCCCTTCTGCCCTGAATGCCCTATCTCTTTCCCCATCCAACCAGCAAACTCCTATTCATCTTACAGAGCCCAGCTCAAATGTCAAATCTTACCTGACTGGTCCCTCAAGCCCTCAGCAGACTTCTAGAGCTCCTGCCCTGCTTTGCAAACTCCTTGGGGTGAGGGCTACTCTGATGATTCCTCTGCTACAGGCCTCTCCCATGTCAATCAGGGAAGCCCTAGCCATGGCGAACATTGTTTAGGAAAAGTTGAGTGAAGTTACATTTGCAGGAAATCACCATTGTTGGGAGCCCTGGAAATAAACTGAAATGACATTAAGAGCCAAGCAGAGTTGTGTTTGGTGCTCCCTGGAGTTTTACTTCCCCCCAGTACAGCTGTTTAAGTTCATGGTCAAGTTCAGTAACTAAGCCCCCCACCCCAAGCCTGCAGCTTGCTTCATGGTCTGCAAAGCACCTTCCCTGAATTTATTTCCTCATTGACCCACAGCAGAGGGAGACAGGCCTACTGCATTCTTCATTTGGCAAACAAGAAAACTGAGACTCAGGGAGGACTAGGGTGGAGTCTGGGCTTTGGTTCCCAATTTTCTGTTGCTCACTTCAAACCTCTCACCTATCCCCAAGCTCACAAATGCCAGCCTGTGGTAAGTGCTGGGCTGGGAAAAAGACTCGTATGTCAACAGCTCTGAAGGTGAGTCCTCCGCCCTTGCACAGAACTTTCAGAACCCAGGCACTGGGCTTGAACGACTGGGCCAGCTCCCCATGTGAGGTCACAGACAATACGACATGGCAGACCCCAGAGAAGCTCCGGGAAGGCAGAGGGATCTGTGTATCTCATTAACACTGCATTCCAGCACTCAGGGCAGGGACACTCAGTAAATATTTGCGGACAAACTCATGAAGGGACAACAAGGCCCTCAGTCTCTCTCTGACTTTTCTTACTTTGTCTGGAAGTTTCAGGAACCAGGACAAGAGGCCAGATCCCTCCCAGGCAAGGGTGGGGCTTGGCCCTCCACAGAGCACAGGCCCGGTAGGCTGTGATCCTGCCTTCCTGGTGTCTCCTCACCTGTTGGGCCCACCCACCTCCCAGAGGTGCGGTGGGATTGGAGCCGCTGCTGAAAGGAGTTGCTCCCTGAGCAGTTAATAAATGTTTGTGGCCTTCCTTCCAGTCCCCACCCTGGCCATGGGGCCAAGTAGAGCCTGGGTACAACTGCCGTGATCAGGTGAGAAAACTGAGGCTTGTATGAGAAGTGGCCCAAAGGCCTGGATATGGATCAGGTGTCCAGCTTGAGTCCAAGCACAGAGCCAGAGCACCACACCCAAGGACAGCCTGGCCACTGAGAGAGCAGAGGGGGACTTCGTATATGTACAGATCCCTATCTGGGGAGGCAGCTGTGGGCACCCCCTCACACCCTCATTGTCAGTCAGTCCTTCAGGCCACAAACCCCAGTAGGCACAGCTGCCAGGGTCCATCCAGGATGCAGGGACACAGGTCAGGGGACCCCACGTCTCTGAGGAGCTCAAGCCAGTGGGGGAGATAGACATGGGCAGAGAAAAGGGTGCAGTGGAAAGGTGAGGCTCCACCTGTGGAAAACTGGAGGCTTTACCAGACTCACAAGGGGTTGGAATAATCTGGTCTGGCCCAAGGTGCCACTCCCACCCCTGCATGTAGTGGGCAGAGTGAACAGGAGGCAAATGGCCGAGGCCAAGGCCCCACACCAGCTCCTCAGCTGTGCTGCTAACACATGCACACACACGCACCCCACCTCACCCCAGCCACCCGGGGGGGTGGTGTCTAGGGGACAGCTGCCTCCCAGGTCTTGACCTGCTGCTCTGCAGGCCACGCTCTTCCCCACCAGGGAACCCACCACCTGCCTTCCCCGCCTCTAATAACACAGGAAGGGGAGAGAGAAATGGGGTGCCAGAGTCCCAGGATGTCTCCAGGATGTCTCCAGGGAGCCCCCAGCTCACCTACCATAGCTGAGTGGTTGGCTAGCCCTGCTACCCACAGAAGGCACCCTGCCCAGCTGCTCACCCCCTGGAGCTCCCCACTGAGATCCTGGCAACCACTCTACCCAGGACAGGTCTGGGTGGGCAAATGGACTTGCCAGGACCCCTAACCTGGTAGGCCCATTCCTCAAGTGCCAGCCCCGTGTGCTGAAGCTTACCTGCACTCTGCCTGCCCGCCAGCTGTCCTGCTGGGATCTGAGTGTCTCCCTCCCTCATGGCCCCCTTCTCAGGAAGTGGGCGGAAGTGGCAGGGAGTGGAGGAAGTTTTGCAGCAAGGGGCTCCTGGCTCCTGCCTCAGAACTGTGGGGGAAGGGAACCACCCTCTGTAAGGGAGACACAGCCAACTTCCCAGGGGCTGGGGGCCTGGGCCACGGACTAGGCATAGAGCTGTCAGGGGCAGTGGGAAAACCTTGGACTCTACCTGTGGTGGCGGGCTGTCACAGTCCACTGAGCACTCACAGATGTGCTGGGGGCAGGGGTTCCAGAGTTGGGGATGGCAGGCCAAGCCTCCAACGTATCCCTAGGTGGCTGGCAGACTGAAGTGCCAAGCCCTCAGCCACCCCGCTTCCCGGGAGTGGGAGGAGGCCTCTCTTAGAGCCTGCTTGTCTCAGATAAGATGCCTGGTGCCCAGAGCCCAAGTCAGCCTCCCTCAGACTGTGTGGAGCCTCTGTGCCAGGAGGCATGGCTGGGGTCTGTCTGCTGTGAGTATTCTGGGCCAAGCAGGGACTCCAGCAAGGCCCAGAAGGAAGGGGTGAGCCCACCCACCCCTCGGACAGAGGAGGCTGGGGAGCTGGTAGAAGTCTCCTGATGCCCAGACAGGGCTCTGCCCCTCACAGAGGGGATCGAGGGGTCCTTGACTACTCGGCAAAAATATCTGGAGCAGCCACACGCTGGGGACACAGAGGCAACTCCAACAACATGGCTAGGAGGTGAGAAGAATTGTGGGAAAACAGCAGGGATGAGGGTCTGGTTTGGGGTCAGGAGGCTGAGCAGTGAAGGACGAAGGCGATTTCTGGGAACACAGGACATTATACTGAGCTGGGATGATATCCACAGGTCTGCCCTGAACAAGGCTGTCCTTTGGTCTGAATGTCCCCCAGAGTCCTGAGCTGGGCCACACATTCAGGAGCAAACACCCAGGCTAAGAGGCCTTCTGCCTAGTTCCCAAGGGGAAGCCTCACAGAGCCAGAGCGAGAAGGCAGGCGCCTGGGGTGGAGGCGGAGGCCACTCGAGAGGCTGTAGGCCTAATCCTCCCAGAGGCAGCCTGCCCCAGGCGCCCAGCCAGCGCCCAGGGACCAGAGTGGGGGGGCTGGGGGCTGCCCTCTAGCGGAAGCCTTCACATGGAACACAAGCCCCCCAGCAGTCTTATGGTTTTTGAGAAATCCGAAAGGAGGTGGCCCTCGGGGAGGGAGGGCAGCCCTGGGCGGACCCAAAGTGACAGCACAACAGTGGACTTTGCAGCCCCACAAGTTCAGGCTCTGCCAGGCAGGCCAGTGGCCAAGTCTGAGTGGCATGTGTTCATCTGTAAAATGGGGCCAACATCGCTAGCCTAGCAAGTTCGTTGGGTTAAGGGAGGGCCACAGCTTAGCTTGCTGCCCACAGAGAGAGCCCAGTGGTTGTCCCTGGTCAAAGCCCTGCGACCCGGCAACATCGCACAGACACACACACACTTTCACTCTACATGCACACACACTCCCATGTACTCTCACAAGCTCAACACACACTTGCTCACCCAATCTCTCACAGCCTCACTAACCCACATGCACACTCATGCACACGCACACTTCATACCCACACACCTGGCCACACACACTCCCGCTCTCACAAACTCAGACTCACATATATAGGCGCTCGCGCATTCACTCATCACACCTGCTCAGTCACTTACACTAACTCACACTCTGGGTCACAAGTCATACCCAGTCCCACACTCGCTCTCGCACACGGCCGCACTCCGCCTCCGCTCCGCGCTCGGAGCCAGGCCGGGGCGAGGGCGGCGGCGGGCGGGGCCGCTTGGAATGCGCGGCCACCGGCCTCGGGTGCGCCCCTCGGCCAGGAGAGCTGGGGTCCCGGGGCAGAGGCCCGAGTGTGAGTCACGGCCGTACGGGGACCGCGGGGGCGCGGCCATCCGGGCGGAGGGGCGGGGCGGGGTTGGGTGAGGTCCGGCGCCCCGGCCCCACCACGCCGCCCCTCGCGGCCGGTCGCAGTCGGCGCTGCCCGAGGCGGAGGCCCCGGAGCCCGCCGGTCCGCAGCGGTGCCCCGGGCCCGCGCCCCCGCCCCACAGAGGCCGGCGCCCCGTCCCCGCCTACCGTGCTCAGCTGGGCCCCCATGGTGGCGCCGCTCTGCGCTCGCTCCGCCGCCGCCGCCTAGACACCCAAGCCGCCGCGCCCCGGGCCCGCCCCCCGGTAGCGTCACGCTCGGAGAGGGGGCGGGGCCGAGCGGAGCCCAGTCCGGGAGCGGGGGCTGGAGGCTGAGCTCGAAGCCCCGCCCCGCCCACTTCCGTCCGCGGGGGGAGGGGAGAGGGGTCCCCGCCGCATCTGCCCCCATCGCGTTGAACTGCGGGCTGGCGGGTGTAGTCTCCCCAGGAAGCGGCGGCGGGACTCTTGGCCTTCTGTGTGGCCTCGGGTGGGACGCTGGCGGTCTCTGGGCATCGTTTGCCATCCCGAAGGGAAGAAGATGGCGACCCCCCCGCCCCATCGATGGGATCTAAAATAAAATCCGGAAACTCCTTCACGGCCTCTGAGGCCTGGAGGAGCAGGCCCTGCGTGGCCTGACCTCACATCGCGCCCGAACACGTGGCTGGGCCTCGCAGGCCTTCTGGTTCCTCAAACTGCCCAGCTAGGTCCCGCCTCCAGGACTTCCCCTCTCCTTGGAACACTATCCCTACTGCCTCAGGGTCAGCCCTTTTGCTTGGGTATCAGGTCAAATATTCTGTCCTCAGCAAGGCCTGCCCTGACCCCCTCTCCAGGCAGCTCCTGTGGTCTTCCTAACACTTGATATTGAGCTGAAGTCATCCTGTGTGTTCCCTCAGGGATGGTCTGCCCCTAACCCACCCCATCCCAGTGGACCTTGGGCTCCCTGAGGACTCTGCTTTGAAGTCCCCTGCATGCCTGGAGCCTAGAACTGAGCCTAGTATATAGTAGGTGCTCAATAAATACTTGTTGAATGAGTAAATTCAACAGACATTAGGCACCTGCTCTCTGTAGGCCTATGCTGGCCCCAGGGGGCTCTCTGGCCTCGCTCTTCTGGAATGGTCTTGGACCCAGTTGTGAGCCCCTGGTAGTCTGACTAGTGGCCTGTGGCGGGCGGTATGTTCCTGTAGTGTGGTGCTGGCCAGGCAGAGAACAACAGGGTCTTCCAGACAGAAGGAACTGGGCAGAGCCTGGAAGTGGGAACAAGGTGGACAGGTGCAGGGTCAGCAAGGCCAGAGGGGCTGATACATTTGAACCTGGAGGCACAGCAGTGTGCTGTGAGGTCAGAGTGAGGCAGTGTGGGGCCCGGGGTGGATGGAACTGGGATGTGGGGAAATGTGAGGAGCCCTGGAGGATTTAGGCAGGTGGAGGGAGGGTGACCAGCTGTTTTTAAAGCTGGTTAAGCAGGTGACCAGCTGGTTTTAAAAGGGAAAACTGGGAACAGCTTTGGGCAGGGAGAGGGATCTATTATCGTAGAATATAAGGGTAAATGTCACAGCAGATCAGTTTGGTGTTATTTCAGTTTTTTGTGATCACAATTTTAAAACTACAAAGGAGGTAAATCAGAAAGCTTGACTTCAGCAGGTGCAGCCAGTAACTTCCCATTGCTAGGTGCTTCCAGGCCACCCACGGCACAGAAGTCCTCTTCAGAGACACCCTCCTGGGAGGCCCAGGGAGCAGATCACCCCAAACCTCTGCATTTCCCTAATCACTTCTGATTTTCTTTGTGTTCTTTGTTACACCTGGATTGATAATGGCTATCTCGAATATGGATGTGTGATGGATTTTCTTCTCCTTGTGAGATTTGGAGGCACTAAGTTGGCTTTCTCCTTTTAATCATCCTCACAAGCCATGAAGAATTCCCACACAGGGCTTTTCCTCAAAAGTCTCATCACCTAAAAAATGGCATTTAATAAATAAAACTTAAATACTGTTTTGATTAAAGCTATAAATGCTAGTCCAACAAACAATTCTACAAAATCAGAATTAGGATTGGATCTATTTTTCTGTCTTGTATTGCCATTTAAATTATTATATGCATTTGTAGACTCAAAAAGCAAATAGCTTTCCTCCTCAAGTTATCATGTTATTGTTGCTTCTCTTAAGTTCATATTAACTGTTCATTTCTTATTTGTCTGTTTGAACCTTTTCATAATTGTTTCAGGACATAAAATTAACATAACAATCAACATAAATCATTAAAGCATTTTGCTCTCACTACAATAGATCTTGTGTTTACACCTCACCCCACTGACACACTTCAGTGTGTAAAGCACAAAGGGAGATTTCACTTGTGATTACATCTGGAAACTTCCCTAGAAAGTGACCAGCCTGCCAGGCTTGGCCTTGCATGAGGGATTTGTGGCCCATTTTCTTTGGAGAGGGACAGGGTAGATTTCTCCCCAGACACCATGGGTATCTGCATGAGTGTAGGACGACCCCAGGGGCCGTCCTGTATCACCACAGTATTGCTGGGTGAGGGGAAGCAGGGAGAAGAATCGGGGATGACATTGGTTAGGTGGCCTTTCCTGCTCTTGGGACTCAGACCAAGTGAGGCAGGTCCAAATGCCATTCACTCTGTGACCATAGGCCAAGGCCTTCTCCTCTCCGGGAAAGGGTGGGGGAACAAGGTCTCTCAGACCCCTTCAACTTCTGATATTTTATTCTGGGTGGGTGTTCCCTTAGACTTTTTATTGGGGAAAATGTCCAATGTACAGAGAAGTTGCAAAAATAGTATTAGGTAGTATTCTGAATACTGTCAGATTCACCAGCTGTTATTATTTGACCTGTTTCTCTCTTTCTATCTATCTGTTTGCTTTTGCTGAACCTGGAGAGTTAGTTGCAGATATGTGGCCCTTCACCTCTAAACACTTCACCACAGATCTCCCAAGAACAAGGCCATTCTCCTACATACCACTGTGCAAGTATCCAATTCAGGAAATTTAACATTGAAACAACACAGCTATCTAATCCCCAGTCCACACTCCACTTGTCCCAGTTGCCCCATAACGTCCTTTCTAGCCATTATTTGTTCTGATCCAGGCTTAACCCAGGTCAGGCATGGTGTTTACTTGGCTGCATCTTTAGTCTCCTTTATTC
Organism: Camelus dromedarius; assembly: GCF_036321535.1. Lineage (NCBI taxonomy): Eukaryota > Metazoa > Chordata > Mammalia > Artiodactyla > Camelidae > Camelus > Camelus dromedarius. The sequence continues at coordinate 5,660,873 of NC_087446.1, read as the reverse complement.
TAGAGATGGGTTGGATCAGAGGGCAGGTGATGGATCGAAGCCCTGTTGGTGCCTGCCAGGCCTCCCTCTTGTAAAGATAACTTTTACTTTGGTACCCTATGAATGTCCTAGTTCTCAACAAAGTTTCATCCAGTGGTTTTAGCATCTGTTGATGATCCTTGTCTGAATCAATTATTACTGAGGTGGTTTAACTGGTTTATAAGGTACTTTGGGAAAAAAAAGAGAAGAACTTTGTCCTAATGGTTCTTCAAGGTCCTTTGGTGAACCAAAGAACAGAAACTTCCACAAGCTTGTTTGCCTTCTCGGTTTGTCTTGTCAGCTGAGAGTCCCCCACTCTACTCAGGTGTTTGATCCTTGTGAGAGGCTAGGGGACAGGGGACAGAAACCATGTGTTTCATTTTAGAGAGGAGGAAACGAGGCCCAGAGAGCGGAGAGAAGTGGGCTGCTGTGGATGAACTCCTCCCAAGGTGTCAGTCTCTGGGCTCCAGCCTTCTCCATGGACCAGGACAGGAGTTTAGAAAGGAGGCTTTCGGGCCGACTGCAGGACAGAGTTTCAGGGTCCAGGTTGGGGCTGTCCGACCCCTCGTAGGCAGTCCCCTTAGCCCCCATTACCTATGTAGGACCTAGGTTGCCAGATTTAGAAAATAAAAATACAGGATGCCCAATTCAATTTGAATTTCAGATAAACAATGAATTTTTTTTTTTTAGTATAAGCATGTCCTAAATACTGCACTTAAACATATCCATCCTGAAAAATTATACTAAAACCTTGCAACATCTGGACTATTTGGACTGACATTAGGGTTACCAGGTAAAATGCAGAGCACCTAGTTCAATTTTAATTCCAGGGAAATAATGGGTAATCTTGTTGCCCATTTGTAGGGAATTTAAAAATGTGTGGCACGTGTTATCAGATGTAGGTAATGAGGCAGATAAAGTCGGTGGGGCTTGAATGCTGGGATGAGCTGCCCTTCTGAAAGTAGCTGACATCTCTGAAAGAAGGGACTGAAGCTTGGAGGGCCACTACCAGGCAGTTCTAGAAAGCTCCCTCTGGGTATGGGGTGGTGGGGAGCATGGGCAGAGGGGAGCAAGCCATGAGGCTCAGGCCAATGGTCAGGTCATGAAAAGAGCATTCAGGAGGCAGGACTGATGGGGCCTGAGGCCCACCAGCTAGGGAGCCCTGCATGGGAGGAGCCGAGTCTGGGGAGTTCTGTGGGAGGGGGCAGGGAAAGCCTGAGAGGTAGTGGAGGCTAGCGTCTGGGGTTCAGAAGGGGCCCTGGGATGGGGAAGGAGGGATGAGGGCAGGGTGATGGGCTGTGCAGTGACCTCCTAAAAGGTCTTTCTGCTGAAACAACTCCCTCACCACATTTTTGCTGTAGGAGGAGCTGGCTGTATCTCAGGGCCCCGGGAGAGGAGGGCTGGGTCTCCCCACTCCTGGAGCAGGGAAGCCAGAACCAGCCAGCCCACCTGCCCACCCCTACTCATAGCAGAGTGTCTAGAGAGGCTAGTGAAATGATCTGTAGGGAGCTAATGTATCAATCCCCTCAGGCATTTGCAATTTGAAGCAGGAGGTTTTTTTTTTTTTTTAAAAAAAAAAAAAAAAAAAAAAGAAGAAGAAGAAAGAAAAGAAGGAAGAGGAAGGAAGAAAAAAGAAGCAACAGGGACTGGGGAGGCTTCTTAGCCAGAGGCTGGGTTATAATGGTAGAATCAGGCACCTGCTCAGGCTGAGGGGCACTGGGACGGGGGGTCAGCTCCAGTGTCACCAGACCTGTTCTGCAGAGGCCTTTTCAGAAGCCACATAGTCTGCTCTGGTGCAATTTCTGTGCGAGCAGAGCTGGGAGGTTGCTGAAACAGGAATTGGCGCCGTGTGTACTCTATGTGGCAACCGCATCAGGAGTTCTCCAGAGGTATTCAAAGTACAGTCCCAGCCTGGAGGATCCAAAACCCAGGGAGCCAGTGGAGTCTGGCCAGGACCCCTGGGGTGGGTGAAGGAGCCCTGGACCAGCCAATCCTGAGAGCGAGTCATCGCTTACCCAGGGCATTCTGTCTCCATCTTACAGAGGAGGGACTGTGGCTCAGAGAGGGAAGATCCTGGTCCAAGGTCACACAGCTAGTGAAGGTCAGAGCTGGAGTTTGAACTCAGGTCTCTTTGCTTCTGAAACTCAGCTCTCCTTATGGCCACCTGCCCCTGGAATTAGGTGTCTGTTTTCCTCTTCCTTGTTGACCTAAGCCACCTTGCAGAGAACACCGGGACTGACTCGGAGGTGGAGGGGTCTGTGCCGCTCCGCGAAAATCCTGCCTTCTCCAGACCAGAGATTTTCAAATCTTGGCTTTTGCTTGGATAAATTACTCCCCTTTCTGGGCCTCAGTTTCCTTCGCTCTAAAATGGAGGATCATCTAGAATCTAGATAGAATCCAATAAAGCAAAATTTGCAAACTGCTGGGCAGAGGTCAGCATCCAGCCTGTGGAAGAGTGTTCAAATCTGAGGCTGCTGCTGTACTGGCTCCCAGCAGGGGGCCCTGCAGGGGCTGGATTTGCAATGTCTGCGGGAGCTGATGCTAAGATCCTCTTGAGGTGCCCCCACAGGGTGTAATTTTCATGCACTTTGCTCCCTGAGAAACAGGAGATGGGTTCTAGACTTGGCTCTGCCCCCATTTGGCTGTTGGACCATGAGGTAGTCATCTTCCCTCTCCTGGCCACATCTGTAAACAAGGGTGACCACACCCACTTCAGAAAGCTGTGGTGAGGATGAGCTGAGATGCCAGATGTAAACCTGCTTTACAAAGCCGGACAGGTGGAAATAGAAGCACCATTACCTGAGTGTCTATGTTATGCTGAGGCCTAGGCTGGGGAATCAGAGATGAACATAGCTCAGACCCGAGAAACACAGAAACATAGAGCTGGAAACAGTAGGGAGGAACTCAGATCCAGGCCCCTCACTTGTGAGTGAAATCAAGGGAGACCTCATCAAGGAAGTGACATCTGAGCTGCCACCACCAGATTCATTCAGTTATTCGTCATATCCTTTCCGAGCCCCTACTCCGTTCCAGGCACTGTTCTAGGTGCTGGGAGTATAGCAATGAGCAAGACAGACAAAAATGTCTTTGAAGAGCTGATATTCTAGTGAGGGGAGGTGGAATAAATAAGAAAGAGTTTTTAAAAATAGACCTGTAACTTCAGGAGGAAAAAGAAAGAGCAGGGCCAGAGGGAAACATGTAGTCAAGGGAGTGGCTGTTTTTTATAGGGGCCAGGGAGGCCTTCCTGCGGTGAAGCTATTGAAGCAGAGACTTGAAGGAAGTCAAGGAGCAAGCCCTGAGGATATCTGGGGAAAGAGCATTCCAGGCAGTGAGAACAGCAAGTGCAAAGGCCCTGAGGCATGAATATGCTTGGCTTCTTTAAGAAGCAGCAATGATGTCAGTTTGTTCCATTACTGTGAGGCTAGTCTGCCAGGCTTCTCCCTATAAAGGAGTTTTCCTTCTTTGTATTTAATAGGTCATCCACAGGCTCATCCTTTAAGATGGTAATTACATGGTTTGCCTTAATCCTCACAGCAACACTGTGGCAGTTTTAACACATGTCAATAAATTCTTTGACATTCCACCTACTGGGATTTGGGAGTCTGTGTTCCCTCCCCTTGAATATGAGTTCTGTGACTTCTTGACCAACAGAAAGCCTGTTGACCAAGGTGCGCGGCAATTTCAGTGGGCCCCAGGCCCTGAGAAACTGGTGGCTTCTACTTCCTGTCTCTCGGGATGCTTGCTCTTAAAATCCAGCCAACATGCTGTGAGGGAGCCCAAGCAGCCCATAGAGAGGCCCACGTGGAGAGGAACTGAGGTCTCTGACCCTCAGCTTAGCTGAGCTCCCCAGCCAACAGTTGACACCAGCTTGACATCTTGGAAGTAGGTCTTCCAGCCCCTGACTGAGTCACCCCAACGGACACCCTGTGGAGCAGATGACACATCCCCCACAAACCCTGCTCAAATTTCACATCTATAAACAAATTAAAAGACTGTTATTGTTTTATACCATTAAGTTTTAGAGCAGTTGGTTATACGATAATTGTTAACTGGTGCAAAACTCGTGAAGAAATTCTCCCCATTTTATAGATGAGAAACTGAGGTACAGAGAGTTGAAGAGTTCACCCCAGTTTTCACAGCCAATTTGAAATCAGTCTCCTAATATTTTGGCTAACAGAAGTTCTTAATTTAGAAATCCAGTGTGTCACTTTTTCATGATTAATATGTTTTATGCAGATATACTGTTTTGGAATTCTTTTTTCACCTATGACTATGTAATCTCTTTTGATGTTGAACCCATAATAGTGTTTAACAGCTGCCCGATGGGCCGTTACATGGAATACTATCATTTATTTGACCCAGCCCCACTGATGGGTATGCAGATTTTCCTAAATTTTCACCATTTTGAACACCACTGTGGGGAACACCTTGCCCATACTTCTCTGCCTTGTTGCACTTATTTCCTAAAAATAAAAGCTTAGATGTGGAATTACAGGGGCAAAGAGAGAGCCAAGTTTTAAAGTTTCCTAGTAATACAGCCACACTGTCAACGGGGACATTATTTAAGTGGGTCTGAGTTTTCTAAGGCTGCTTGTGACAGATGACGACAAACTGGCTGGCTTCAAAACACAGAAAGTTATTCTCTCACGGTTCAGGAGGCCAGAAGTCTGAAATCAAGGTTGGTTCACTCTGGAGGCCCTGAGGGAGAAATCTTCCTGTGCCTCACCCCTGGCTTCTGGGGGTTGCCAGCAGTCTTGGCGTTCCTTGGCTTGTGGCTGCATAACTCCAGCCTCTGCCTCTGTTTCATAGGCCTTCTCTCTGTGTCTGTGTCTTCTCCTCTGCGTCTTCTTATAAGAACTACCAGCTATCAGATTTAAGGCCCACCTTAAATCCAGGATGATTTAATCTCGAAATCTTTAAGTAATTACATCTGCAAAGACCTTTTTCCAGATAAGGTCACGGTCTGAGGTTCTGGGTGGAGCCCACCACCACCCAGTTCAGAGCTGCTCCTTCTCTGCTCCTTGCCAAGGCCTGGCTGTTGGGGTAGAGATGATACTCCCAGCTCTGGTCCAGGCTGGGGCTTGGCAGATCTGAGCAGACCCGGCTGGATCTGGGCCGGAGTCCCTGATGGCGATGGTGCAAGCCTGGCTGACGGCTGTTTGTGTGAGGGGCTGAGCAAGCCTCCTGGGCGGGGGGAGCCATCCTTGGGAGCAGGAGCTGGGCACCTGGACATGACCGTCTCTACATTTCCTGAGCACTTTCCGTCACTGTTCAGGCACTGCCCTGGGTGCCATATGTAGTGAGCTGGACCCCAAAACAAAGTTAGTCCCCGAGGGAGGGGCAATCGTGAGTCTATCTCAGTGTCGGTCACCGGCATTGGTCCCTGGACCATCCCTAGGGCCCGGGCTACCTGCCATCTTGCCGTTACCCACATGGAAACAAGAGCCCGAGAAGGACAGGGAGAGAAGCGCTGCCCGCGGCAGCCTGATCGCTGAGGAGAGTCAGAGGCGGCCTTCAGCAAGGAGGAAGCGAACCACACCCAGGCACTCTGATGGACAGGCTGGCCAACCGTGAGGGAGGTGCCGAGGGTCCCAGAAGGCACAGGACCCAGAGTGCCCCTGGTGGAAGAGCTGGCGTCATTGAGGGCTTCCTGTGTTGCAGGTGCTGCTATAACTCATTCGATCCCCGCAGTTAGCTGGGGAAGGCAAGCCACCGCGCTATTCAGTAACTCACCAAAGGTGACTCACGGGTGAGTGCCGGAAGGGACTCAAAGCCAAGGCTGGCTGCCTCGGGTCCGTGTTCTTAATGTGTTGTGCTACTGCCTGAGACAGAAACCTGATTCAAACCAGCTGCGCAGCAAGGAACTTGCCGAGGGTCCCTGCCAGGGCTCCCCTCCGCCCCTCTTTGCCTCTCTCTGCCAGCGATGGGCGTCTTCTGAACGGGTGTTCCTCCTGCCACTCGGCTAGGTCCGAGGAGAGAAATCCTAGGGAAGGGCCTGATCTGTCTGTTTTGTGCGGATACACTGTGCTTATCTGTAGACCAGTCCAAAGGGCTGGCACTCTTCAGCTGGCCCAGCTTGGGTCAGGTGCCTGCCCCCTAGCCAGTCACTCTGGTGAGGGAGGTGGCGTCAGGTGGGAAGTTGGTAACTCCCATTGAGCTCACAGGGCTCGTGCATGGTGGGCACAGGAGGGTCCTTGGATAAGGGGCCAGCGGGCCAGTGACCATGGGGGAGTTGGAGAGAGCTGGCTGCCACTCAGTGGGAGTCACCACTAGATACTAGAGCTAGAAAGGCCTTCTTCTCTGACTTGCTTGGGTAAGGGGAGGATTGGAAGGCACTCAGAGGATCTCAACACTGTGTGATTTTGTGCAAACCAGAGGAAGGGAGCCCCTACGCCCATGAGCTGCAGTGTGCTTCCGGCCGGAGCTGGGCACTATGCCTGTGTAAAGAGACAGGATCAGAGAGACGGATCTGGGCTCTGCTTTCTTTCTGTTTTCTCCTATATTGTCCTCTTTCCCTTTCCCTGTGCTCACTGCCCTGGGGGAGGGCAAGTTGGAGCAGAAAGCCAGCAACCTGTCTGGAGCAGGGTGAGGCTTCCAGTATGGACAGAGCTCCTTAAGGACACATGGAGGAGGAAAGCCTCCCAGCCCTGACCGGAGAGGTGGACCCAGGGCTGGAGCACATGGGGAGAGGCTGAAGGACGGTGTCGATCCTGGAGCCAAGGGGCCTGTCCCCAGCACTACTGCTGGCCCCTTTGGGAGGTGCCCCCACCTCTGCCCAACGCTGGGATCCAGGGTTTGGTGAAGGGCCATGCTGGGTGTCAAGCTGGGTGTCACTCCCACCTCTGCTGGGTTCTTGCACAACAGGACAAGGTGGTTCTCACTGCACCTGCTTCCCAGGTGGGCTGCACTGTCAGAGAGTGGGAGCCTGCCTAGTGTATATGGGCCACCGGGACCCAGGCAGTCTCCCCATGGAAGCCTCCCGGGCGCCACAGGGGTGAGGAGGCAGCAGGGAGCTGCTCAATTCCAGCCACTCTATGCTGACTTGTGAAGATGGGCGCCCAGTGGAAACTGGGAGGACCGGTGACCAAGGACCAGCCCCACCCAGTCCCTCATGTGAAACTCCAAAGACTCTAGACCCTGCCCGCCCAGCAGAGGGGGTGCTTAGAGACTGAAACTGCCTTTTAGAAAACAGAAAACAATGTTTATTGCACAACTGTGTGTATAGAGTGGGATTCATATCTGGTACAAGCCAGTGACTTCGTTTTATTCTCACATCAACCTTATGAGGCAGGAAATCCTATTCCCAACATATAGATGAAGAAAGTGAGACAGACTCAGAGAGGTCAAGGAGCCGCCCAGAGTCACACAGCCCCACAGCAGTGGCATCGGGTAGCACCCAATCTCTTATTCGATCTCTCTCTCTCCCCACTTCTGTCCTCTCTTCCCTACTCTTTCCTTCTTTCACTCATCTGACAATTTACTGAGTGCCAATGATACCCCTCAGACCCTGTGCGGTCCTCGGGCATACCGTGGGGAACAGGCCAGACAGGGAACAGCCTAGGACCCCTAGCACTGCTGAAAATTCCCTATTTGTGACCTAGAGCAATTGACCTAGAGCTTGGCCTCCTTGAGGCTTAGTTTCCTCATCTGTAACATGGAGATGATAATGGTGCACCTAGTGGAGTTCTGGAAAGGATCCGGTCAGATAATCTCCACTCTTTGGAAGGAAGTTTCTATGCACACAGTTGTGTGGGGAGCTGTACTCCACCCCCTTGAGGGGGGCACACCTACATTGGTTAGTTTTAATTCTTCTGCATGGGAGCTGTGTCTCTTCTCCTCTATTCATTTATTTATTCAGTCATTTATTAGTATGGACTCATGGGTATATATATTTTTTATTTCTTCTACTTTGCATTATCATACAATTCTTCCCCTTCTTCCCCCATCCTTCCTTCCTTCCGTCCTTCCTCTCAGATTGTTCCATCTTTGCCTAGGGAAGCTCTTTTATTTAGCCTATGTCCCTTTAACTTTGTGTGCATGTGCGTATGTGTGTTTAAGCCCTTCCTTAGTTTCTGCAACTACAAGATGCTCTAGGCTCGTTTTGTATAATTCCTGCCCTAGTTCTAGAATCAGACATTTCTCCGAGGAGCCTTGGTTCCCTTTATTGGAGAATGACATTAGAAACCAAGATGGAGGGGATGGTTGTAGCTCAGTGGTAGAGCACGTGCTTAGCATGCACAGGTCCTGGGTTCAATCCCCAGTACCTCCACTTAAATAAACAAACAAACAAACTACTAACTAACAAACCTAATTATCCTCCCTCAAAAAACAAAATAAAACAAAAGAAATACTTTTTTTAAAAAAGGAAAGAAACCAGGATCAGCTGCATAACATTACATTGTACGGATATAAACTTTATCCATTCATCTATTTAAGGATAGTTAGGTTGCTTCCAATTTTGAGTTACTATGAATAATGCTGCTATCAATAGCATTTGTGTATAAATTTTCGTACAAATATTGCACACATTTGTGTACAAATTTTGGGGGGGGGTGTAGGTTTTCATTTTTCCCAGTGATACTCATCAAAGTGGAGCCACTAGGTCGTATGACAGCTCTATGTTTACGTTACTGAGGATCCACCCAGGAGTTTTCCAAAGTGGCTGCACCATTCGATGAAACAGCAGGATATGAGGGCTCCCACTTCTCTGCATCCTTGCCCACACTAGTTGTCTGTCTTTTTGATTATAGCCGTGCTAGTGAGCGTAAAGGGGCATTGGTCTGTATTTCCCTAAAGCTCGTGATGTCAAGAGCAGCTTTTAATTCACTTGCTGGCCATCTGTGTGTCTCCTTTAGAGAATGTCCACTCAGACCCCATGCCCACTGTTGATTGGGTTGTCTTGATTACTGCTTTTTGACGCCCCCTCAATTTGGGGCCCGGGGAGACCTCTCTGGCTTCACCCAGTCCCAACCTTGACTTGAAAGAAATGAATGGGGCGCTGTGAGCCTCAGTAAGGGGGGGGCCTCATCAGTTCCCAGAGCTTCTGGTGACCAGCTGTGGGGTGAGACTGTGGCAGCCGCAAGGATGAGGAGTCCTAACTCTGGGTGGAAGGGCTTTGAGGTGAGGAGGGGAGGGGCCAGAGGACACGCTTCATCCGAGACCAGTCGGAGTGAGGACCGTCCGAACACCTGTCCCTGCACAGCTGACATAGGACAGAGGCAGAGCCTGCTCCCTTCCTGGTACCCCGTCCCTCCCTGCCCACGGGGTGCTCCGAGTCCTCCTGGGCTCCTTCCCAGGCCACCCCTACCTGAACGAGGTCCAGGATGTTTGTCCCCAAACTGGTTTGTGCCTGTCGAATCCTGGCTATTGTAACCCCTAACATAATTATTATGTAAGCTGATGAAACTTGAGGGCAAACAGAAAAATTGTGGGGGTTTCTGTGAAAAGAAACTTGAATCCCCTGGAAAGGTTAGATTTAGGCAAGTTGCTTACGAATTTTCTGCAAAGAATGTAAATGAGATGATAGCTAAACATTGAAAAGTGCAGATGGGCTCTGCACTCAGATGGCTTCTCAAGCCTCTGCAGGTTCCAGCTCCACTTGGAAGCCTAGCCTGGAAATCCAGATGCTGCCTGAGGTGGGTGGGGTAGGCCAAAGCATGGTTCTGTCTCCAGGCAGCAGCCCCAGTCTCCAGTAAGGCCTGGGGTCCTCATCAGCAGATTCCAAGGGGACGTCCACTTACTTCAGTTAAAGCAAATTATTTAAGGCACGCATGTGCCTCTAAGTCTATGAGCTTCTTCAATAACTGACCATCCATATACCAACTGTGGAGGATGAGAGAGCTTGGCTACAACTTGTGCTCCAGGGGCTGTGTGGAGAGACAGACGAGGGACACCCAGAGTCGGGGAGAGGAGGGAAGAGCGGTGAACGTCCGGTTTCAATCTCAGCTTGCCGGCCACCTCCTTGGACCCACACAGCAGCCCAGGGTGGGATACAAGCAGGGTTGACACCCCATTTCCCAGAGGCCATGACTGAGGCCCATATCAGGGCCTGGGCGGGGCCTGCTCTCCTCTGGATAAAAAGAGCGCTCAGCCTGAGATTCGGAGGCGGCCAGGCATCCTAGCACCGAACTGAGGTTTCCTCCTCCTTAGTCAGAAGGCTGGGAAGACACTTGAAAAGGTAGGAACCTTCTCTCCACGGGAGTCCAAGTTAGTTAACACCAAATCCACGTTGCACTAAATGACCTGAGGACCCCCTGACCTCAGTGGGACGTGCCCACAGCAAGCGGAGCAAGAAAGGGCCTGGAAGTGTCTCAGAGAATGGTGCTGGGCTTGTGGCTTAAGGCCCCCCACAGCCCTCAGGTGAGCTGGGCGGGTCACCCACAGGTGTGCCCCTCGTGTAAACTAGGACCTGGCTGCTCTGGGGTTTTGGTCAATTGCTTGGAGTCTGGTTAGCGGAAAGCCAAGTCCCCTCCTGCTGGGAGTTCCAGGGCCAGAGGACCCACGCCAGACCCCAGGCCCCTGTCCTGCCTGGATACACTTCTCTGAGTGCTGTTGGCGCACTCAGCACACAGCATGGAGGCCTTTGTGGGCCTGCCTTAGAAGAGCTGAAGGAATGGGACACAGGCCCAGAAATAGGTGCTTACAGAGAGGGAGATGAGGGGTGGGCACTGGGGAGGAGGGAAGTCCAAGCTTCTCTAGTGAGCCTGTGAGCAGCCCTGTGAGGTCACTGTCACCCCTGAGGTCACCGTCACCCCTGACATGTCTGGGCCCTTGGCTTGAGGGCAAAGACAGAGAAGGGAAAGGAGTTCTGGCAATGGGAGAGGCAAGGGGGCATGGCCCAGGGCCTGGCTGGCCAGGTGAGAGGCCGGCGAGGTGGGGCCAGTCTGCCCACATCCTGGTCTGGGCCAGATGTGGGACTTTGCTCAGCATAGGCCTAGCCTCTCATACTCAGGACTGGGGCGGGCTAGCCAGTGAGGGCACCTGGGGGTCTCTCCTGGCTCCTGGGTGGTCCTGGAGGAGGAACAGGGGAGCCAGCAGCAGGAGGGAACAGTGGGGCCCAGAGAGGAGACATCCTAGACCAGCTGGGGCACAGGTGTCTCTGCAAAGCTCTGGTTGCAGCCTTGTTATGCAGCGCCCCCAGGTGGACAATATGAGAATGGCAGAAAACCCTGGAAAAGGAGAAAGGAAACCGACATCGCCCTCACTTCCCAGGTGGAGACAAGTTGCTAGGGGGAAAAGCAGCAGGCAACCCCATGTGAACCCGGCCTCCACCACTTACCTGCTCTGGGGCCTCAGGCGGAACACCGGAATTCCCAGTTGTGTCTTTGGTAAAGTGGAGTTTGACCCCAGGAAGCCCTCAGCTAATTGGCAGTCCCTCCCTACCCCCTACACTGTTTTCACTGGTGTGGCCAAGTGGTGACAGGGTGACAGAGCCTCATGGCCAAGAAAATTTACAGAAGGCTGGAATACTAACACTGCCGTCAAGGGCAGGGGCCCTGGCTCTGACTGACCTCCCTGCCCCCACCCCCCTGAACAGCCCAGGTAAGTTAATTTCCCTCCCTGAGCCTCAGTCTCCTTATCTGTAAAATGAAGTGAATGAGATGGTATGTAAAGCACTCAACACTGAGAAGGTCTTGTCTTCTTCCTGGTGGGATTATTCTGAGGATTTAATTATAATCAGTTAATTTAAATCACATGAGACAATGCCTGAAAAATGTACGGCCTAGGGCAGAATGTCTGTAATAAATGCTGGACCTGCTGGGGCTCTGAGACACCTCCAAGCTCAGCTGTGCCAGGTGGGGGCGGGCAGGCGGCGCCCGGTGGTGGCATCCAGAGCAGAAAGCAAAGTGGGCCATCTTCTCCCCTGCCGCCTGCCTTGTGTCCTAGCCCAGACCCCAGAGGAGCCTCCTTGTGGGTCTCTGTGCCTCAGTCAGCACACGGAGGCTGGGGCGCTGTCCAGATCACACAGTAAGGTGGGGACAGAGAACTGGGATGATCAGGGTGGACCTGAACCAAAGCCTGAACCTCTTGGTCTGAGCCCAGACATCCCCCGGAACCTGCTCTCTCTGCCCACTTCAGATCTACCCTGTGAAGTCATGCCTCTGTCTGGAGGCAGCCATGTGCTTCTCCCTCTTTTATCACCCCTGGTGGAAGGAAGGAAAACATCTTTTTCTTCTACCCTCCTATGTTTTGTGACCCTGGGCCTGCTCAGTATCCCCCATTCACACAAGGCCAGTCTGCTGTGGCTTTAAGCTGTGTTCACAGGGGAGACGTGGAAGGCTGCTGAGCTGGGCCAGCTTCTCCTGCAGGAGAGCAGAGGTGTGGGGGCTACAGGGGCCATGTGGACTGTGGCAAGGGCTGCAGAAAGCCTGGCGGGGGACCAGGGGTGCGGGATGTCCTAGGAGGTGCAAGGTCACAGGCATTCAGAGCAGGCAGCATTGCTGGCAGGGGTGAAGAGCATGGGCTCAAAAAACAAGACTCTAGCTCTGCCTCCCGCCACTGTGTGACCCTGGGCAGGTGACCTGACCCTGTGAGCCCCATCTGCTGAATTGTAGAGAATCCTATCTTTCACCAAATGTATTAGGTGAAATCAAACATCAGACTTTTTGATTCTTTTAATTTCCGTGAGACAAACATTTTAGGAGATCAAGAGGCTAAAACCAATACAACAACAACAACAAAAACATTTTTTTGATTGTGGGAGAAACACCAAATGAGTATCTCAGTAGATGCTAAGGAGGAATTTGATAAAATCCAACATCTATTCCTAATTTTAGAAAAAGACTTTATTAATATCTTTATTAACAGATTTTATGCTTTAGCGTGATAAAAAATATATAAATATGTGACACCAGAAGCCAGCATTATACTCACTGGTGAAACAGTAGATGCATTTCCATTAACTTATGGAACAAGGCAGGGGCTTCCTGTCACCACCACTATTTGATGCTCCTTTGGGGGAACTCGCCCATAAAATTAGGCAGGGCACATATTAAGAGGAATAAGTTTTGAGAATGCAGAAGCAAAATTCCACTGTTTTTAGATTATTACCTGGAAAAGCTAAGAGAATAAATTAGAGGAACTATTAGAAACTTTAAGGGGATTAGGAAAAAACTCGTATTTAAAAATCAAGTGAAACCAGTCTATATGATATGATAATGATGGACACATGTCATTAGACACTTGTCCAAACCCGTGGAACATACAGCACCAAGAATGAACTCTAATGGACTTTGGGTGACAATGATGTATCAGTGCCGGTTCATCAGTGGTGATAAGTGCACCTCTCCGGTGGGGCACGTTGATGTGGGGGAGGCTGTGCTTGTGAGGGGCAAGGGTACATGGGAAATCTCCGTACCTTCCACTCAATTTTTTCTGTGAACCTAAAACTTCCCCAAAAAATAGTCTATAAAAAGTCAATGGTGTATTTATAGATATTGATGTATAGTAATTGATTAGAACATCTCTGAAGACCTCACTCATAATGGCATTTAAGAAAAATCCTTTAGCAAGGACTGAGTGAAGAAAAAGGGCGTGATGATGTTGGATGAGAAATCAAAATGTCTATTTTTTATGAATTACTTGTTTAATAAAATCCAAACAGGATAGGGGGGAGGGTATAGCTCTAGTGGTAGAGCATATGCCTAGCATGCACGAGGTCCTGGGTTCAATTCCCCAGTACCTCCATTAAACTAAATAAATAAACCTAATTACTTCCCCCACCCCAAAAAAATTCAAACAGCATATTTACAAATGAATCAAATGATTCATCTAAAAGAGTAACTGTGTGAAAACAGCTAGGAAACTTCTGGAAAGAAAGAGTAACGGGGAAGGACTGACTCTGTTAGCTAGTAAAAGATGTAATACCTGTTATTATAATTATCTAAGGTAATTGAGCACTTAATATTTTCCAGGACCTGTTCCAAAGGCTTTATAAAGACTAAACCATTTGATCTTCATTCCAACACTTGCACTAGCAGGCATTAAGGTTTTAGAGGCTCAATACATGGACCCTTTCCCCTGCTCAAGTTCAGAGCCATTGAGAGGAGGACGGGAAGGCCAGGGATGCAGAGATCAACATATCCTCTTTACAGACAGAAGCTGGGTTAGAGGTCAAAGTGTGGTTGGTGGCAACAACGGGCTTCTTAAAGTAGACTCCATCAAGAGAATGAAAAGACAAGTCACAGACTGGGAGAAAATATTGGAAAAGCACAGATCTGATAAAGAACCTGTATCCAAAATATACAAAAAGCTATTCTAACTCAGCAGTAAGAAAATGAATGAATGACCCAATTTAAAATGGGCAAAAGATCTAAGCAGACACCTCACCAAAAAAGATACACAGATGGCAAATAAGTGTGGGGAAAGATGGCCAGTATCATAGGTAATTAGGCAATTGCAAAATTAAAACAACAGTGAGATGCCACTACATCCCTACTAAAATCCAAATAAAAAACTGAGGGGAAAAAAAACCCCAAACAAAACCCCAAATGCTGACATGGAGGTGGAACTCTCATTCATTGCTGGTGGAAATGCAAAACAGCCACCTTGGAAGACAGTTTGACGGTTTCTCACAAAGCAAAACGTAGCCTTACCATATGATCTAGAAATCACACTCCTAGGTATTTTCCCAACTGACTTGAAAACTTATGTCCGCACAAGAACCTGCACCTTGATGTTTATAGCAGTTTTATTCATAATTGTTTAAACCTGGAAGCAACCAAGATGTCCTTCAATAGGTGAGTGGATAGTGGAATATACATTCATACAACAGAATGTCATTCAGTGCTAAAAAGAAATGAGCCATCAAGCCACAAAAAGATACGGAATAACTTTAAATGCTATTGTTTACTCAAAGAGGCAGGTCTGGAAAGGCTATATACTGTATGATTCCAACTCTATGACATTCTGGAAAAGGCAAACTATAGAGACAGTAAAAAGATCAACACCTGGGGTTCTCGGGGAGTAGGGAGAAGGAGGAATAGGTGGAGCACAGTAGATTTTCAGAGCAGTGAAATTATTCTGTGCGGTACTGTACAGTGGTTTTACATTTGTCCAAACCCACAGAATGTACAACACAAAGAGTGACTCTAATGTAAATTATGGACTTTGTTAATAATAGTACATCAATATTAGTTCATCAAATTAAAAAAATATAACTCTCTAATGGTAATATAAGGGGCCAGAGATCTAAGTGTTGGGAAAAATCCCTTCCAGGTGAAGAGGTTCAGAACATTCCACCTCAAAATATGCTGCTTTGGAATACTGATTACTCTGAGGTGAAGGTACTTGAGAAACAGGAGCTGCAGGGAGGGCTCTCTGCCCTCCCGCTTCTACCTAAAAGAAGGTCATAAATTTCCCAAGAGAAAGGTGCCCTCCCTGCACCAGGAAGAGAACATTCTTATCACCAGAGACTGGGGTTCGATGCTGAAATGGATCTGTACAAACAAACCTACTCAAATAACCCTTATTTTTCTATTATTTTCCCCTACGTATTTCCTGATTACTGTTCCACAACTTACTAACCCGGCCCCAGCCCCTTCATCCTGTCAAATCCCCACAATGTGTTATTCTTTATGTAAAAAAGTACAAAGATAAAGAAGGTGTGGTATATATTTATATATGTGTGTGTGTGTGTGTGCACGCGTGCACACACACTCACACACAATGGAACACTACTCAGCCATAAAAAGAATGAAATAATGCCATTTGCAGTAACATGGATGGACCTAGAGGTTATCATATTACATGAAATAAGTCAAAGACAAATATATGATATCACTTATATGTGGAATCTAAAAAATAATACAAATGAACTTATTTACAAAAGAGAAATAGACTCACAGATAGAAAACAAATTTATGGTTACTAAAGGGGGAAGAGAGGGGAGAAACACATTAGTCATTTAAGATTAACAGATACACACTACTATATATAAAAAAGATAAAAAACAAGGTCCTACTGTAGAGCACAGGGAACTATACTCAATATCTTGTTATAATTTATAATGGAAAGAGTATGAAAAAGGATATATATATATATATATATATATATATATATGAATCACTTTTCTGTACACCTGAAACTAACACAACATTGTAAATCAACTGTACTTCAATTTTTAAAAAAGAGAAAAAAATGGTATATAAGCTTCTGGGCCCAGTGGTTTCTTTGAGTCTTCATTTTTCTTCGGAAGACCCCATGTTGTATACCTAAAAATATTAAATAAATGTATATGCGTTTCTCCTGTTAATCTGTTTTATGTCAGTTAATTCTCAGCCACAGAACCCAAGGGTAGCAGGAAGTTTTCCTTCCCTACACAGGGAGACAAAGGGGGAACAGGGGATGAGAAGGGGAACCCCACAGAAAGTCTTACTCTAATAGACTCCAATGGAACGTTTTAGAGTCCAGAAACAGACCTAAGTATAAACGTGGCATTTCAAACTGGGGAGGTGGGAAGATGAATTACTCAATAAATGGGTTCTTGAGAGCCCGCCCCCAGCCTGTCACATGATCTAAAATTCCACCAGCACAGCTTCTCATTCTGGGTTAAGATATGGTCACGCTAGCTAGTATCAACCCCCCTCTCGTAGCGGTGCTAGTTTATCCCGTCTCCTGCTCCCCCAGGGCTTGGCACATGAGTGGGTGATGTACAAGTGGGAAGTTGAAGGGTCTGATCTGAAAAGCAGGCACCACCTGGGGATTCTGGGGAGCTGGGGACCACTATCCCTGTCCTGCAACTAACATGAGCAGCAAGAGGGATTGGGGGCCAAGGCCTGGGGAGCAGCAGTGATGAACCAGGTGAGGTGAGGTGGGCAGAAGGGTTGACCACACTTGCAGAAAGGGCGGTGTGTCTGCATACGTGCGCACATGCACGTGTAGGAGTGTGAGCGCGCGCGTGCGTGTCAGTTTGTGTGCACAAGTGAGTGCCTGTTTGCATGTGTGTGGGGGGCCTTGCGTCAAGTGTGTGCACCTGGCACGTGCGTGTGTGCCCACAGTGTGCGCATGCCACCCAGAGTGGAGAGGGGAAGGGGAGTCTGGGACGAGAGGCCGGGTCCGTGGAGGATTCGGATCTGACCTCCTGTGGACTCCTCTGAGCCCCGGGTATTCATCAGGGAGGCTCACAGTCTGACTCACAGACCCTCCCAGACCACCACAACGCTAGGGAGGGCGGGGAGGCGGAGCTGCGGACCTCGGCCTGGGAGTCTCGGAGACGCCCCTGGTCGGAGATCAGATCTGTGGGGCTCGCGGCACCTTGGGGAACGTGCCTGCTGGGAGGCTCTAGCCTCCAGGGGGCGCCCTCGAGCCAAAAAGGTCCTACTGGCTCTTGCCTCACAAAGCCGCCCTGGGAGGCGGGCGTGTGAGTCCGTGAGAGGCTTATCCACCACGCCCCCCATCTCCGGGGCTCTAGACGTTCCAGTTCGCTCGGCGTCTGTTCATCGGACCCCTGCGCCACCCCAGGGGGGATCCTGCGGGGATGATGCTGTACCCACGGGCTGTGGGACTCAGGGAAATCGGAGGACCGAGCTGAAACTCTGCCCAGGGGCGGGGTGCACGACCAGGGGAGGCTTCCTGGGAAGGCCTGGGAGGATGAGGAGTTTAATGGGTGGAGGAAGTGTGCTAGGCCGAGGGCGCATCTTAAGCAAGGGCCCTGGGGCGGCGCTGGCGGTGCTGGGAGCCCTGAAAGCCCAGGGTGAGAGAGGCCCTCTGGGGCCCTCGTCAGGTGCCAGGGGTCCGACTACGGAGACTTGCTCCCTGACCCCCGCGGCTGCCCTCGTGGGCGCCCGCAGACTGCCCGGGAGTCAGCGGATGTCCCCTGGAGCCTCCCGGCCCTAGGTCTGGGTCCCCAGCACAGCCTCAAGGCAGCAGCACCGAGCCTCCAGCGCTCAAAATAAAAATCCTCCCTCTCGCCCTCTCCAGCTTTTCCTCTGGTTTATTCCCCCGCTGCACGCAGCACCTCTAGCCCTGTGGCCCATAGTTCTCAGGCGGCCCACAGGCTCCGGAGGCTGCGGGATGAGCTCCTGGATGGATGCCGAGTTGGCATCCGCAGGCCGAGGCATGTGGAGGGCACATCCCCTAGGCGTCCCCATTCACGGGTTCAGTGAGGTCGGGTTCAGTGAGGTCATGCAGGCCGGTGCTGAGGACAGAGCTGGGCACAAAGAATGTGCTTAACAAATGTGGGTGCTTCTTAGCCCAAGTCTCCCCCAGACCTCCCATACGTGCCAGTCAACTCCCCCTCCCACTTCCACACTCTGGAACTTTCTTCCACCCAATGCTACTTTCCTCCCTTCAAAACAGACTGCTTTCTTTTCCTAAAATCAAAAAAGACACCCAGCCCCTCCCTTTCTGTCTCCTACCCATTAAGAACTCTTAATTTAAGTCTCCCCTTAGGGTAATTTCTGTTTTATGAGAAAGTTCTGGCTACATAGCATCTTAAACCCAAAGGGAGCAATAATGGTGGTATTTCAGGCACAGCCAGGCCTCTCTAATCCAGCCAGCTGAGGGCGGGGCCCTGAGGGTCTACAGATCCAGCCCCCAACTCCGTCCACCTAGGCAGGCACAGGTGCTGAGCCCAGTGGCGGCAGAGTGTGCCTGAGCCAACAGTTCCCAGGGGACTTCCTGCAGCACCTGAGCAGGTGAGGCCTGGACAGGTGAGACCTGAACAGGTGAGGCCAGGCAGATTTGACTGGAGGATACAAGCTACTGCAGGACCTACACCATCTCAGGCCACTGGTCCTCCTGGCCAGTGGTGAAGAGGGCTACCTGTGCCCTCTGCGAAATCCTGCTGTGTTAGTGTAAAGTTATAAAGAGGGGGATATTACTGAGGGCAGAAGGGGAACCTGGGCCAGAGCTGTCTGGGCCTGGGCCTGGCTTTGACACTGCCTTTGACCTTGAGCTTGTTACTTAACTCCCTGAGTCTCAGTTTCCTTGTCTGTAAAATGAGACTAATTATACCCATTCTGTCTCTGGCAACCTTTTTAATGCCTCTGAGTTTCAATTTTCTCATGTGTAAATGAGGTTAATTATAGCCTTTCCAGTCTACCTCACAGTTTTGCAATAAATTCCATCCATCCATTCATCAAACAGTAATAGAAGGAAAGTGCTTGCTATGTGCCTGGCACCATGCACATGCCTTAACTCATCTGTTCCTTCTGACCACTCCGGGAGGTAGACGTCTGTATTACCATCATCCCGCAGATGAAGAAACTGAGGCCACTAACTCACTCAGTATCATAAAGCTGCGTGTGATTCAGACCCAGGCTGCCTGGCCCCAGGCTGGACACATTCCACTGCATCAGAGCCTGGTGCATGGTAGTTCATGATTTGTAGTGATTGACCCTGCAAAAGTGCCCTGTGGAGAGAAGGTCTGGCCCAGCTTGTTCTGATACCCAAGTCAGGCTGGGGCCTGGGGATGTCCACATGCAACCTTGCTCATTGACACAGATGAACTTTGCAGGTTTTTGCATTGTAATATGCGAAGGATGGGATAGCATGTAGTGTATTTTCATCCCTCTCTGAGATCTGGGAATCTTATGGGTCCTCTGGGTAGTCACAGGGTAGGGTCTTTGGGGGACAGCTTGGGACTCCCTGATGTGGTTAAAAGAGCATGAGTTTTATCCCCAGAGAGACAAGAGTTCAAATCTTGGTGACCTCTCTGAGCCTCAAGAGCCTCGTCTCTAAAATGGGAATCTTAATGACAATTTAGTAAGGTTGCTGTGTGAATTACACAAGAAAACGTGGGTGAGAAAATCTGCAATGTGGACTGGGCCTGTGGTGGCCTGAATTGATCTGTCAGTTTCCTACATGCCTACTGACACCCAGAGGAACCTCAGAGAAACCAGCCCCTGAGCCCTCAGGATTCCCGTTTGACATCACTGACCATTTTCTCTGGGAAACAATATTGTGGTGGTTGAAGCAGTACCAGAAAAAAATTAACTTTGCCTGGAAAACACTACCATCTTGGTACCTTTTAGTCATCTCAGCTCCCCAGGTGCCCTGTTTGTTGCTTGGGTCCCTTGCTCTGCTTAATTAAGCTGTTCACAGAAACAGACTGTTTGCAGGTAAAGAACAAACAGATGCAGGACTGTGGCAGCACAGAGACATCAGACTGTGTTTGTTCAAATATTAGCGCAAATAAGCACCATGCCAGGCTCTGTCCTCAGCACAAAGACAGCCAAGATTTTTTAAAAAACACTCATCCTGAGATTCATTTATTATAAAAGAAATTAACCTCGTTCTTAAAGAAGCGAAATACATAGTAGTTTATGTTTGAAAGTCAGCATGTCCTGGCTCCTTTGTATTTCCTCTTAATTCTACTTAAAATCCGCACAGTTCCTTTTAGGCTTCTCATTCCTCTCGTATTTTATCACAGGCAGCTCACAGAAGATACTTGGTGTTTTCAACATTCTGCCTGAAAGTCACTTTAACCAGACCTACACGGTCATTGGACACATTTCCTATCTTCCACATCACCACAGCCTGAGTTTTGCTGGGTATGGTGCTACAAAGACTAATGCAGGCCCAGTATTAGGTACCTTGACTTCCGGCGAAGTTGGGAGGACCTCAGACAGCCTGACAGCAAGCCCCCTGAACCTCAACTCTGCTCCTGTGGATAAGGTCCCCTAGCTAAAGAACCCTCCTGATCACATACACCAGGTGCAGTTCCCACTTATCCCTGAGAAGCCGGTTTCAGTCCCCTGGCAGCATGTGGAATTGTACAAACGAGCCCCTCACATCCGCCCATGGGAACCAGAGGCGGCTCACCCTCTTGAGAGGACAAAGCCTGACTCCCACCACCCCTGGTTGTTCACACTGTTCCCGAGTGCAGGTCAGCTGTGGGTCAGCGTGGTGTGCAGGGTCCTCTTCCCCTGGGCTGTGAGTCTATGTGACTCAGAAACTGCTGCCATCTCATCTGCCCAGCGTTGGGTGTTTTGTTTTCAGCCCTTCTCATAACCCTCAGGTGGGGGATCCCTCCCTTACCAAAGAGGGGGATGGGGGAGATGAAAACAAGTGTTTCCTTGGATCCACTTCAGATACATAACTGGGGTCCTAATTTCTTCAGCATCTAATAGCAATCTCCTTACTATTTCTTAAGTTTTTGCTGAGTTTCCTCGAGGCCCTCCCTACCATCTGGTTCCTGAACCAATACCACATGTTTAAAGTTTTGATTGCTACAGCATCTTACTTCTACATCTCAAATTGCCTTCTGGTCGTCTATCACTGCATAACACACCACCCCCAAATTTAGTGGCTTAAAACACCAATCATTTCTTTGCTCACAGTTTGCAGTTTCATAGGCTGGGCAGGATCATCTCTCAGCTCCAAATGGCATCAGCTGGGATAACTGACTGCCTGGAAGACCGACTTCCCAGATGGCCCACTCACATGGCTGGGAGCTTATTTATCCTCCCTGTGGGCCTATCCATGCAGCCGCTTGGGCTTCCTCACAGCGTGGCGTTTGGGTGCCAAGAGGAACCCAAAGAGGGAGGGAGTGGAAGCTGCCCCTTCTCTTAAAGGTCAGGCCCTAAGTGGCATGCCATCACTTCTGCCAAGTCCTAGTCCCAGCCCAGACTCAAGGGGTGAGATGTAAGCTACACACCTTGATAGGAGGAGTGGCATGTGTGTACAGAGAGGAGAGGGATTGTCTGGAGCCATTACTGGAGACTAGCTCCCCCACCTCTGATTTTACATAGGAGGGAACTGACACTCAGAGATGGAACTGGAGGTCCAGGGGTAGAGTAGCTATAGAAATAGCATTTATCAAGCTTTTTCTATGTGTCCAATCTTACGACAATCAAATAAGACAGGAACAAGTAGTATCCCCATTTTACTGATGAGGAAACTGAGGTAGGTAACTTGCCCAAAACCATTTGGCTTGTAGGAAGAGGGCCCAGAGTCAAGCCTGAGCAGTCTGGCTCCAGAGTCCACCCTCTGAAACAGCAGCAAAGTCCAAAACCCATTACATATTTTCTTGAGATGTAATTTGGCATTAACAATAAAGTAGAACTGTGTCCGTGAGGCTAGCGAGTTCCAAATAAAACAAAATGTGACGTTCTTCATGCTTCAGCATAATGCAGTCTGGAAATTTGTGCCATAGAATGACTTGCATTTTCCCTCAGGAGCCCTCTGTGGCAGACATGGCCAGTTTCTCCCTAATACTCATTTCTCTGTCTTATATAGCAGTAGACATTTTAGCTAGGCACCTGGCTTCCCACCTAACTATTTTTCCTAGCTCCCCTTGCAACTAAGAGGAGTAAGGTCTGGCCAGCAGGATAAGAACCAAAGTGATGAGAATGATCTCTGGGTCAGGTCTGCTGGCTGAGTGTGGGTGCAATGGCAGGAGCTGGAGCAACTGCTTTGGACCATGAGATAAAACCTGAGTGTGGAGGGACAGACAGGGTAGCAGAAGCCTGGGGTGTTTGAGTGACTTTGGGGAGCAGCTAAATCCTTGAGCCCTCACTGCCCACCTCTGGCCTCTTACCTGAGAGAGAAATAAAATTCTACCTTCTTTAAGCCATTGTTAATTTCAGTGTTTGTTTCTGCATCTGAAATTGTATAGTAACTTGCAGAGAATCCAAATGGAAGGGGAAGTGCTTGTCCAGGGATGTAACAGCTGGGCCAGTATGTCTATGGTCCCTCCCAGTCCTGAAATTCTGTGGCTTTGTGATGGGAAAGGGTTGGGGCTGGGCTGAGGGCTTCCGGCAATTTCTAGGCTCTGGATGCTGATCTTGTGTTCTTTTTCTTCATGTGAACTATTTTCCCTCAACCTCAGTTCCGACCTTCTGTAATCAAACTAGGGGTTAGACTGCATTAAATACCCAAATGGAAAGGAAGAAGCTGTTTGCAGATAAATTTTCCTTGCAGTCTCTCTGGGAAGTTGGGACAATTTATGATCATTTTACAATGGCCAGAATCCATTTTGTGACGTGCTGCTTTTTGCTTGTTTTTTCTTCTACTAAATATCACAGAGTTATTGGGGGTTTATGAACTCTGATTAAAAGAAAAACCCCATAACACTTGTTTTTCCAGCATGGCTAGGATATGGAGTTTCCTGGTAAGGAAATATTCAGGTTTATTTGGCTTCTCTGGACATGTAGGGACTTTCCTGGGACCGGAGGCTCAGAGGCTGGGGGAGAGAAAAGCAGAAGCGAGGGGAGGAGGGGTTGCCCGGGGATGGAGCCTGGAGCCCCAGCCATCGCAAGGCTCAGGCAGAGGCAGAGATGGAGGAGAGGGTGACAGGGCAGCATTGGCTAAGGACAGAGGTCTGAGGGCAGGGAAGCCAGATAACTGGTTCCAGGGGCACAGTCCCCATACTGGCCTCTTTCTGATGGGACACTCCTGTCTGGGGGCTTGCCTGTTATGCCTTGTTAGGAGTCAGATTGGCCAAACATGGAAGAAGTGGAAATTGGCTCAAGACTGTTGTCAAAATGACACTGACCACAAATGAATGATCCTGACTTGGAAGGTGCTTCCAGATCTTGATAGTTGAGTCACAATATATACCCTTCCTCAAAGGGTCAGTGTGAGGATTGCATGAATTAACATGTATAAAGGGCTTATGAGAGCACCTGGCTGAGGCTGAGGCTGAGGGCGAAAATAATAGTTGGCACAGCCACTGTCATCGTCAATCATCATCATGATCATCATTTCCCCCCATTTAAATAGACAATTAGCTCACTGGAGTTGGCTGTGGTCCTTCATGTCATAAGAAAGTTTTATGCTGCTGTTAAAACAGTGGGTTGCTAAAGGCAAATGAGGTGCTTCAATTTCCCTGAAATGTGAGGAACTTTAGGTTTGGGATCTCTGTCTTTCAAGCACACTCAACATTGACATGTATCCACTGGATTGCTTTCGAGTTCAGCTCTAACTTTGCCATAGTGCTTTCTGACCTCACCTCACACTTATCTCCTTGGTACTATTATTTTAAAAAAATAACTGTGGTAAAATACACATAACATAAACTGTATGCTTGCAACCATTTTTAAGCATAAAGATAGATCCATTCACAATGTTTTGGCTCATTATCATTTTTATTCTGAATATTATCTTATAGGATCTTAGAAGTAAATTATTTTTACTCTCGAAGCCTTCCCTATCATCAGTCCTTGTTGTTTCCTCCCAGTTCCCAGTAGAATGAACCCTTGCTGAATATTTCAGCTTGGAAGAAGGTGGTAACATTTTGTGACTTTAGACCAAGCTGGGGTCGGAACTGCCACCCCACCACCGTGCCCCCGTCACGGGCCCTGCTGGGCAACGTTGGAAAGCACAGCTGAGCACACTTCATCTGCAACCTGGCAGGGATTTTTCCAGAGCAGAGTGGACCTTTATTAAGTTATTGTCTCTAAGATGCCCCGCCACCCAGAAATAGCTGGTCCAAGAGAATGGGGCATGACCTACTGAAGACTCAGAGTAGGTCTCCGTTTGGGAGGCAACACCTGAAAAGATGGAGTTCTGACTTAGAGGATACAGTGTGTGTGCTGAATCAGAGACCAACATATCCCATAACAGAACTCATAGGATCCACGACGATACCCAATAACCACTCACGGAATTTTTGTTTCTTGTTGCTGAAACTTGCAGGGGGAAGTGTTTCCAACAGGGGACAGAAGAACTGTCAAGAATTCAAAGCTGGGACTGCCACCTGGCCACATTAGGCTCCTTATCCATGGAACCAAAATTAAATAAATAAATAAAATATTAAATATATTTATTTATTTAAACATAATTACATGATTATTATTACCATAACATTTGCCTAGTGTTTTTTTTAGTATAGTCACAGAATTAGGCAACCATCATCACTAACTTTAGAACAATTTCATCATTCCCGAAAGAAATGCTGTTCCTATTAGCAATCACTCCTATTTCCCTCTACCCTCTAACCCCTGGGAATCATGAATTATTTTCTGTCTCTATGGATTTGCCTATTCTGGACATTCCATATAAATAGAATCATACAATACATGGCCTTTTATGTCTGGCTTCTTTCACTGAGCATTTTTTAAGGTTCACCCAGGTTGTCTCATGTGTCAGTCCTTCATTCTTTTTTATTGCCAAGTAATATTCCATTGCAAGGGTATATCCATGCATCATCAGCTGATGGATATTTGGGCTGTTAACAACTTTGGCTATATTATTAAATACTGCTATGAACATTCATGTACATGTGTTTGTGGGGATACAGGTTTTCAATTCTCTTAGGTATATACCTGGGAAGGGAATTTCTGAGTCATGTATTAACTCTATGTTTAGCTTTTTGAGGAATTGCCAAATGGTTTTCCAAAGTGCCTGCACCATTTGACACTCCCCCAGAAATATATGACATCTCTCTGATGCTTGTAATTGTCTGTCTTTTTGATTATAGATATCTTAGTAGAAGTGAAGTGATATCTCCTTGTGGCTTTGGTTCACATTTCCCTAATGATTAATGATGTTGAGCATCTTTTTTATGTGCTTTTTGGCCATTGTATATCTTCCTTGGAGAAATGCCCAAATTCATTGCCCATTTTTTAACTGGATTGTACTTTTTGTTGTTTTTTAGTTGTTAGAATTCTTTATATAGTCCAGATACAAGTCCCTTACCAGTTAGTTATATGATTGACAAATAATTGATTTCATTCTGTAGGTTCTCTTTTCACTTTCTTGATGGTTTGAAACACAAAAAAATTAATTTTAAAGTAGTCCAACTTAAGCTTTTTTTTTGTCATTTATGCTTTTGGCATCATATTTAAGAAACCATTGTTTAAGGAGAGGGGTAGAGCTCAATGGTAGAGCACATGATTAGCACGCATGAAGTCCTGTGTTCAATCCTTAGTACCTCCATTTAAAAAAAATCTTTGATACATTTTGAATGGGTTTTCATATATGGTGTGAGAAGGGGGTTCAACTTCATTCTTTTGCATGTGGATATCTAGTTTTCCAGAACCATATGTTGAAAAAACTGTTTTTCCCCCACTGAATTGTCTTGGCACCCTTGTAAAAAAATTGACCGTGAGTATAAGGGTTTATTTCTGGGCCTTCAGGCAGCAGTGGTACTTAGTTCCAGTTTCAGATTTTTCTCCACACTCTGCCTCCCACCTTCTCAGAGTCCCTGGGACTGGCTGACTGGCACCCTTCCTCCGAGGCCTTGGGCTGGTCAGCCAGGTCCTCTCTCCAAGCTCATGGGGCAGCAACACCAAGAGAGCAGATTTGCCTGGGCTGAAGAAACTGCCTCGTCCAAGGTCATGTCTTTTTCCAGGGACAGTCTGTATCCAGTGACTGATCAATGCGGACCATAAGGACCCGGCTCCTTGCCTCAGCTCAGGACAACTCTGCAGGGCCATCTCAGCTCCAGAGCTACCTTGGGGTTGCCTGAGGCCTGTAAAGGGACTGCATCACAGCTCAGCTCCTCCTCTACAGCTAAGTTATCCTCTAATTTCTTATAAATGATACGAAGTAGAAATAGCACGTACCACTTTTGGAAACTCCCTCTAATGTGTAGAGACTGCCCCACTTCAACCCTGTCTTCCTTCTGGCTGGAATGCAAACGTGATGCTGGTGCTTCAGCAGCCATCTTGGACCATAAGCCACGTGCTGAGGGTGGTGGAGCCATAAGCTAATGGGAAACTGAGTCCCCAGTGCTGTGGAACTGCCACACCAGCCCTGGGCTGCCTACCTTGAGGGCTTCTTCACAAGTGATAAATTAACTTCTGTCTTGTTTAAGCCACTCTTATTTTGTTGTTGGTATTTGCAACTGAAATGAATCCCAGCTGGTGTCCCCACAACAAATGGTGTCAACACCAACCAGTCATGGGATGAGCAAGAGGCCAAAACAGTAAAAACTGCACTGAATCTAGTAAAAAGGTTATAAAAGGACAATTTTGCAAAAAGCCTTAGGGTACTGTGAAATGTGCATGCAGTTTGAATGCAGAATAAAACTTGTGTTTCTACGAAAATACACTACCATTCATACCATCGTGAAATATTTCCTAAGGTCTAATTTTGTTGGTCTGAGAACTAAGAAACCACAGGACTTCTGCTGGTGAAGGGGTCTGGCTTTAGAATTAGACATACCTGGGCTGGAATTGCCAGGTACTGGCTGTGTGGCCTTAGGCAAGTCTCCTAACTTATCTGAGCCTCAGTTTCCTCTTATGTAAAGTGCGGACAGTGTCCTCCTCACAGGGGTGAGGTGAATGAAATCGTGGGTAGAAAAGTGTCTACTGCTGGGCTTGGGGCAGAGCAGGAGGGCAGGAAGTGCCAGTTCCCATAGAGGCTTCTTACCCACAGCCATTCCTACCTCCCTTCTTAAAGGAACTCTGATTTTCTTCAGTGCTCAGATGGCTTTTGCTGTAGATGAAGTTGGACCCTTCCTAGTCCTGGGGGTGATTCTCAATTGGTTTAAGCCAGTCCTGGTCATTCCACTCCCTTTGCTAGTGATTGGAGCTGGAATGGTCACGTGATGCTATTCTGGCCAATGAGAGTTAGGGAAAGTCAGCTGGAGAAGGGGGCTTCTGGGAAAGTTTTCATAGACACAGGGGAGGAACATTCTCTTTTCTGCTTTTTTTGCATTAGTGCCTAAGGGTGTGATGCTTGGAGTAGTGGCAGCCACCTTGAGATTATGAGGGGACAAGCTTGAGACTAAAAGTCAACATGCTGGATCCTTGAAGATGTGAAGACTTTGGCGAGCTACTGAATTAAGCGACCCTGGAGGCATCCTATCACCAGATTCTTTGTTGCTTGTGGCAGGAACTCTGAGCTGTCCTCTAGTGTCGAGTCTTCCTGCCATCCTTTTAGTAATAGAACCTACTGAGTTTTGACTGGACATTTGGCTCCCCCAGCTGTAGACTACACTTGCCAGCATCCTTGGCAGCTGGGTGTGGCCATATGACTAAGTCCAGGGTAATGGGATGTGAGCAGAAGTGATGTCTTCAACTTCTGGATTATTTCCTTAATGCCCTGGGCATTCTCTATCCTCCTTCCCACTAGCTGGAAAGTAGCAACAGCTGGAGCCTTTAGGAAGCCCCATCCTGAGGATGGCTGAGTGGCCCCATCGGCTTTGGAGCACTCATCTTGGGGCTGTGATGTGTGAGAGAAACAGTCTTCCACCTTAATTAAGTGACTCTCTTTTGGGGTCTTTTTGTGATAGCAGCTTCCTGAGTACCTTAGCCAATATATCATGTGGGATAATCAAAGTCCTCCTGATTTCACTCACTTGAGTTGTTTCTAGCAGCCAGGGCCTCTTCTCTGATCTTTCTTTCCTTGGAAGTTGGTGGGGACTGGGGCTGGGTTTCTGATTTTTGTTGGTGATGGATCATGGCTGCGAGGGATGTCCTCCTGTTTGGGAGTTCCCTCCCCTCCCCCGGCCCCACTGAGTTTAGTCTCATCTACCACCTTGGTTCCCTCCTGCTGCTGTCCCCAGCCCCAAGGAAGTGGATGCTCTCCCCACCCCCCACCCCCAACCACGGTAGCCTAGATCTCACCTGAGTCCAAAGCAGTGTCCTGTCCTGACCCCCAACCTCATGGCAGATTTCCCAGCATGCCTTACACTGGCTGGCCCACTTTAGGACAAACAGATTTAGGAACAAGTGAACCATGAAGCCAGACTTCCAGGAACGTAGTCCTAAGCTACTCCTCATCTTTGTTCTCACATGGAGGACATTCCAATTTAATATTTAAACAAGAAGTTGAATATTGATACAGCAGCAAGGGGGAATTATTCCCCTACCCCAGCGCCGCTGGAAAATCTACTTCCTCGCTTGCCTGGTCTTGGCCAATCGGGAAGGTTCATTAAATAATCAACAGCAAACTTGCTTCAGGCCCCTGCTGGGTTACTCGCTGCCCCCCAATAAAGGGATGGGTCCTCACCTTCTTCCCCAACTCCCAGACAAAAACATCTGTAAACACCCCCTCCAGAGCCAGAAACAAACAACAGCGTTCCTAGGATCTGATTACTGTCCCCAGGGCAGGCTTCCCGGGAGCCGGGCCCTCCCTTCCTTCTCCTTTCCGAGAACTTAAGAAATCAGTTGCCCAGCAAATGTTCCAGCTCCTACTCCAGAGCGGGGGTGGGGGGTGTTGGGGAGGGGAGAAAGGGTTGGGGGTGGGAGGTAGGGGAGGGGGGAAGAGGAAGGGGTGGGGGTGGAGTGGGGTGGGATGGGGGATGGGGGCAGAGGGTGGGCGGATAGGGGGTGGGGCGAGGGTATGCGGCAGAAGAAAGCACAGAGTCTCTCTGGAATCCGGCCAGGGCAGAGGAACCCAGGGAAGGCTCCGGCCTTTGGTCTGTGGGTGCTGCACAGGCAGGCGAGGAGTCCAAGCTCCCACTCAGGCTGGCACTGGCGCCATCTCAAGCACCCTCAGCCAGCCTCCTTCCTGCCTGAGCTTGTTCCTCAGGACAGCTGAGGCCTGGGTTCAAATCCCAGCACTTGCTGAGCCTGTTCCCCGGATAGAAATGGGGGTGTATTCTGTATAATATGTTCCATGCCAGGCACCATGCTGGCTCATCTAATATCTTGTCACAACCAGGCTAGGAAGTGGGTACCATCCATCTCCTCTTCGTAAGAGGCCACAGGCACAGCTCTGACCAGGGCACACAGGCCAGGAGGCAGGAAAAGGTAATCTTTGGGCTCCCCTGCCCTGCCTGGGGCTTTAGGATGGTTCCTCCCAGCCCAGAGGAGGCACAAGAACATAGCACCAGGCCAGGCGAGGCTGGCGTCCTCAAGGCTGGGGTTAAGCGCAGCAGGGGGCACCTTCTGGCCTCATGGCCTGGTGATGAATCAGCCTTTCTCCTGTTACCTCGGCGCTGCCCGCACCCATCCTCCAGCCTCTATTCCCCAGGATGCTGCTGTTATTTCTGGCCAGCTGGTCCTGATTGGTTTACAACTTGCTGCATTAAGAGGCTGGGCATGGGGTGGGGCAGCCTTAGTGAGGGGCAGGCTCAGCGAGGGACAGCCCACAGCCATCCTGGCCATTGCATGGAGGGTCCTTACTAGAATGTGGAAGAGAAAAAGTCATCCCCAATCTCGGTGCCCCCTCTCCATACCCCTCTGCCCACTTTCTCAGGGACAAGGATGCCAGGAGAATATGAGAGTTCTCCCATTCTTGGAGGGCCCTGCCTGGTATGATGTAAGGAGGCTCTGGGGCCAAAGCTGCCTCCCTGACCTCATTTCCAGGTCGAGGTCCTCTGAGAAGGCCTGGAAACGTTCGGCCAGCCCTCCTACAGAGCTGGCTGCAGCTGCTCTGGCTTGGCCAGGTCCTCTGGGTTAGACAATGTCCAGGGTGTCCGGGAGCCCAAAGATCTCTAACTGATGCTCCCAGAGAGAGAGGGTGCAGAGCTGGTCCCTCTGGGCCTTCAGCTCTACATGGACTGACGGGAACTTCTTGAGGTCTCTGCAAAGCTACATGGATGTCCCCTGGCTAGGAGCCCCTTGGGAATGACTCTGAGAGAGGTTTGACATGGATCTGGCCTTCAAGATCTTTTGGGGGACAGACCAAGAATTCAACGGTCATGGAGGTTGCCTAGACGCTGTGGGACTGGGGTAGGGGTGGCGGCGGGCAGTCAGGGAAGGCTTCCTCGAGGGGACATCAGCCTCATGGGAAGGAACAGGAGTTTGTTGGTGAAGATGGTGGGAAGGCACTGCAGGCAGCAGCAAAGGCATAGAGTAGCAACCTGTGGCCATCAGAGTGGGGAGGAGAGCCAAGAATGTGGTTTAGTGTCCAGGAAGGCAATGCTCAAGGCTGGAGAGGGAGGCAGGGCCAGATTATGGAGGGCCTTGAATGCTGGGCCCAGGAGTTAGGCTTCGGTGTCTAGGCAACAGGAAGCCATGGAAGAGTTTAGGGCAAGGGAGTGAGGTGTCTGTTTCATCTCTGCATGCTGCCTAGTAGGCACTCGCTATATGACGTCCAAATGACTAGTAAAACCGTGCTTCACCCGAAGAGGTCATCCCACTTGCTTAACTATATACCATTGTATATATTTCTATTATTAAAATAAAATCTACTCATTCTAAAACAATTTTAAAAGATAGGTGAAGTGATGTTGTGGTTGGAGAAATAATTGAAACAACATTCATTGTTTTCATCAAAAACATCACCTGCTCTTGAATACCGCTGGAGCCAGGGGTCTCACCTCCTTACCAGGCTTCCCAAGATCTACTGCCGGCAGAATCCAGAGGCCTCTAAACACCTCTCCCCTTGGCTTCCAAACTGTAGCCGGCTGAGTCCCAGGGGCCCTGACAGCATCCCCGGTCCCACAGGAAGGGTTTGTCCCGCCCGGCTGAAATGCCCAGCTCATACCGGCAGCTTCCTTCCTCCCCACAAACAAGCTGGAGCCTTGCCCTGTGGGGAGCAGATTTTCCTCTGGCCCAGCCCTGGGGCTGCCAACATGGCACTTCTGTCTCTCCTAGGTTCTTAGCCAGATGGCCCGGGTGAGGCAGGAGGGACCCCACAGGCCCTCACACCTCCCTTGGGCCTCCTCTGTTTGATGGCAGCATGCCCCCACCCTGGTGGTGGGCTCATTTGGCTCAGTTCAGGGTAAAACAGATTCGGGCTCATTATGGGGTGGGGGTGGGGGTGCCAGTGGGACCCAACTGAGGCTGTTTGTGAGCCTTGAAAAGTGAGGTGGGAAAGTGGGCTTCTCCCATTTCCCACCGCAGCTGCTCTCTGGCACCAGCACCAGGGCTGTGAGCCTGCCCAGCTGCCAGGTCCCCAGGCCCCTCTGACCTTGGCAGGTCGTGTGACCTCAGACAAGTCACCACCACCACCAGCCTCAGCTGCTTCCCCAGCTGCAGAGTGGGGCTGACAAGGGCTGTGCGAGTGAATGCATTTCATAAACCAAAAAGCACTAGATGTCAGTGAGTCACTTTTATTGTATTTATTATTCTCCTGTGTTTATCACAGGCACAGTAGGGAGTGATTTCTTTAAAATGCTTTTCCTGAGCCAGAAGAACTCCAGCCCCTATGCCCACAAGCAGGCAGCTGGCACATGTCACTCTTGCAACATCTCTAGAAAGAAGGATGGGGTGGGTAGGCAGGGTTTCTCCCAAATTGCTCCCGGGGCCGGCTCTGCCCGCCTTGGCCCCTCTGAAAAAGAAACCAAACCCCCCAAAGCTCCCCACCCCTTGGGCTCATGAGGCTGGCTTTGCTTCCCCACTCCTGCACAAGCTGCCTCCTCTCCCCACTCTCTACCCTCTTTCCTTGGGCTTTGTGCTCCCCTCATGGGCACTTCAGCCCCAACCTGCCTGCTTTCCATGCTGCCCTGGAAGATGCTTTCATGTTCACTGGGCTTGCCTGTTGTCTATAAGACTCCAGTTGATTCTGGCTGAGCACCTTACCCCCACCACTAGTCACCTGTACCCTGTGACAGTGCACTGGCCTAGGGACTGTCCCACCAGCCTCACACAAGCCTGAAGGGAGCAGATCCCAGGGCCTGCAGCACGTCCTCCAGTAACACCTCTTGGGCTGACAGTTTTCTGCCCCAAATCCTGGGCTGCAGCAGCTCAGGCCTCCCTCTCCTGAGCCCTCCCATCTCGCCTCCCCAGGAAGGGTGGCCGAGAGCCCTTCTCCAGGATGCTAGGTGGGGGAAGGTGGCCTGGCAAGCCCTTCACAAGTACATCTTCATGGCCTCATGCGTCGTGGGGCAGTAGCGGGAGTGGAGCTGGGCCAGCAGCGCCCTGGACGTGGCCTCGAAGCTAGTGCCCTGGCTCTTCTTGTTCCACACGTGGACAGCGTAGGTGGCATTGAGCAGCCGGGACAGCTCCTCGGGGGTGATATCTTCAAAGTACTTCTTCCAGTTCTGCCAGGGGATGGGGTAGAACGCCTCACAGGGCAGGGTGGTGACGCCGCGGCAGAAGTGGCTCTCGCCCAGGCTGCGGATGGAGCACCACTTCTTGAAGACCCGCGTGAGCAGCTGAGGGCCCTGGTGGCCCCAGATCCAGCCGTTGTAGTGGGCCACGAAGTCACGCATGCACAGCGCCATGAACTCATGGTGGCGCTCGAAGGCCAGGAAGGCGCCGTTGAGGACGTAGCGGGACTGGGTGCCCAATGCATTGGTCAGGTTCCTCAGGTTCTTGAGGACGATGAAGTCCGTGTCCAGGTAGATGCCTCCAAACTTCCACAGGAGCGCAATCCTGGAGGCATCGGAGAGCACGGGCAGCAGGTAGGGCTCCCACCGCTGCCGCACGGCTGCGTACCAGGCTGCCAGGGGCGTGTCCCGGAACAGCTCCTCCAGGTCCAGTGGGAGGATCCGCACGTTGGGGAAGCAGCCCAGTAGCGAGAGGCCCAGGTGCCGGGGTAGGGAGGCGTTCCCGCCAGGCAGCCCCTTCATCAGGACCACCACCCGCGACTCGGGGTGGGTCCGGGCTGCTGACTCCACTGAGCACATGAACAGGAAGTTGGGGTTGGTCCGGTCAGAAGTCTCCAGGAAGAAGATGTTGCCTGGAGGTGGGGTTCCAGAGGCTGGTGTGGGGGGCACCAAGTGGGGGCAGGGGATGTCGGCAGGCAGGTTGGAGAAATGTCCTTGGCCCCTGGGCTCTCCCACGATGTGCCAGTAGATCATGACGGAGACAAAAACCATGAACTTGAAGCTGATGATAAACAGGGTGCAGACCCGCTGTCTTGGGGCGCCCCGGAGCAGCCACAGCAGCCAGTCGGGGGGCCTGGACAGCATCTCCCCAGGTGATGTCAGGAGCCTCCAGCAGGAACTGGCTGGTCTGCAAGAGACGAGCACCACACTCAGGCAGGCTGCTGGCATCCCTGACCCAAGAAACACACCCCACAAACACCAGCCACGGCTCACACCGGCTTCTAGAGCCCGCAGACCTGCCAGCTGCCTGCTCAAAGCCCCATCTCCTCACCTGCAAAATGGGAGCACTGGGCCATGGGCTAAGATGTACGCAGAGTCCGACATTCTGTGACATACCTGTGAGTTCCCCATGGACTGGGCCAGTGCCACCTACAATGTGCGGCCAACACAGGCCCAGGGCAGGGTCTGGCACGTGCCAGGGCTGTCAGAGATCATGCCGTTGCCACGTGGCACACAGGCCTCTCTTCCTGGCAAGGCCTGTCCCACTCAAACTGCCAGGCTGGCGGCCTATGATTTGAGGCCCATTCAGTTCCACAAACCAGGCCTGGAGGTGGTCCAAGAGGAAGGACAGCCAGCAGCCATGGGCACTTCCAGCCGGAGGCCTGGAGCTCTAGGGGCCTGGGCGACGGCAGGCAAGCTTGCTCAGAAGCAGGATGGGTGGCACGTGGGCATGCCGCTGGATCCCGAAACCCTTGGCCTGGACACAGCAGGATCTCCTGGGCCTCTGGCTGCCCCAGTCCCTGACTAGAAGGGAAAGGGATGGGGAGTTTGTGCTATATATAGTCTGTGACCTTGACTAGTACTGTTGCCCTTGGACCCTCGCTCTTTTGTGGTGCCCACATTGGAACATTCTTGGGTGCCCTCGAGGTGGGACTGTGTGGGACCCCAGGTCTGCCTGAACCAGCTGGACAGTAATAGCATGTCATACATATTAATTAATTAATCACTTACAGCCACCCTGTAGGGGGGAATCATCACCCTCACTTTACATGTGAGGAGACTGAGGCACAAAGAAGTCCTGTAATTCATGCAGAGTCCCCTGGCCAGGGCCAGGGTTTGAACCCAGGCCACCTGGCTCCAAAGTCTGTGCTCTCAGCACTGCACCATCCTCGCTGGCAGAGAGGCGGTGCGAGTTGTGACTGTGCCTGGCACTGGACCCAGTGTACGCTGACCTGGACAGTTCTCACTATTAACAGAATCCTGGCCACCATTACTGTCCTGAATCCAACCCCCTCTGGCCCTCAGTAACCTCAGGGGCAGCTGCATTGTTCCCACTCTGAGGCCTGGAAGTTTGGGTGTCAAGTGGAGGGGGACCGAAAGCAGCCTGGGGGCCAAGGGGAGCTGGAGTAAACCCCTCCCCAGGACAGAGGGGTCTCGTGGCCTGAGGGAGGTGCTGGGAGCCTTGAGTTGCTCAGTTGGGCCCCGCCCTCCCTGAGGCTGAGGCAGGGAACTGCACTCACGTCATGCACCAGAAACTGACCAGCCTGGATGGCCCATGGCGGCGAGGTGAGGATCTGGGCGGCCCGGCTGGCCTCCTGGAGACACGCCCTGGCTCAGCAGCCAACCGTCTCTGCCAACACGGTCCTTCCACATGCTCTCCACGCCCACAAACCCATCTGCAAAAGATGGTGAGAGACAGTGAGGCCCGTTCCCCAGCCACACAGGCCAGGCAGGCTGGCCTGGGGCCCACATGCTCATTATTCCTCTCTCTGCCCCTCAGGGAACAGGCTTGAGAGAAGAGAAGACTTAGGCGCAGCCCTGCCCTGGAGGAACGCTCAGCCTGAGGGGAGACCATTTGGAAAGAGACAAGGATGATAAACTCGAGGATGGCTGAAATGGAGCAAAGGGGCCAGCGGAGGGGAGAAAATGGCTTCCTGGGAGAGGTGACACAGGATGAGAAGGGAGTTAGCCAGACGGACCTCCACAAGCAACATGGGGACCTGCACACCTCTCTCCCCAGTGCCCGGCTCAGTGCCTGGTACACAGTAGGCACCCAGGAAATGGACACACTGATTCACTCACTCAGCAGCCAGAGGGGTGCTTTAAAAACACGTCAGGTCAGGTTGCCCCTCTGCTCAGACCCTGAGTGATGTGGGAGGCCCAGATCCACCAGGTGCTGTGAGTCCCCACACCCCGACCCCCCACCCACTTCTCTCCCCATCACCGCCTGGCCTCCTCCCCCGTCCTCAAGCCCACCACCCAACCCTGCCATCTCAGGGCCTCCTCACCTGCTGTTTTCCCTGATTTGTCTCCCTCCTGCAGGTGTTCACACTGTTCATTCCCTCACCTCCCTCTCATCTTCACTCAGAAATCATCTTCCCATGGGGCCTTCCCTGGCCCCGCTAAAATTCCAACTCCCTATCACTTCATAGCCTCCCACTCAAGTTTATTCTTCCTAGTACTTATTCTAACAAACATACTGTACGGTGTTTGCACTCACTTGTTTTGATTACTTATTTGGAACATAACCCTATGAGGACAGGTATTTTTCTGTGTTTTGTTCAGCATCTAGAATAGTGCCTGGCTCTTGGTATGGAGTAAATAAAAATTGAGTGAGTGAGTGACTGGATGAGTAAAGGAGGAAGTGAGTGAATGAAGGAGCAAATCGATGAGTGAGATCAGTGAGTGACCAGGGAATTGATGAATGAAGAAACGAATGAGTAGGCAAACCATTGAGTGATGAAATGAGCCAATGAGCGTGTGAGTGAGGACACTGGGGGTCAGAGGTAGGGTGAGCTGCCTGGGACCCCCCAGAAGGGGTCGTGAGTGGTAGAGCTGTGATGTAAACCAAGAACCCCATGTTCCCCTGGCCCTAGTTTTCCCCTGCAGGGAGAGAGGCTATTTCTGTCCTGAGTATTTTTAATCCACTGTGAACCACATTGATGAGTGCAGACAAGCAGATGGAGCGAGGCCCTGGCTGCTCAGGGCCCGTGGTGCTGGGATGAGCTGGCTTCCCTTGATGTGGGGGCGGTATGAGCCTGCTGAGGATGTGCCCTTGCTGGCCATGGATGAAGGTGCCAGACATGAGCAGCACCATATTTGGTGCCAGAGCCTGAGACCTGGGAATAGGAACTGTGTATGGGGCTAAGCTGGCCACAGCCCAATACCCGTGTGATCTCAGGCCTAAAGCATGCTCGTGGTCCCCTGGATGGGCCTCACAGCCATAGTCCAAGTCCTGGCTTCTGTCAGTGGAGCCTGGCACATTGTTGCCACCTCCTCCTGTCTCCCTGCCTACCACTTCCAGCCCTGGCCTGGGGAGATATTCCCAGTTAGCACTTAACTGTGGTCATATCCCTGCTCTAAGACCTTCTGTGGCTCCCCGTGTCCCTATGATCCAACTTGGGCAGGAAGTGAGGATGGGAAGTGCAGGGCTGGTGGAGACAGGGGGCTGAAGGTCTGACCAGACCCCTGTTGGCCCAGCCCCCAGCACCAGTTCTGCGGACCCCGCCTCGGGAGCACAGGTATCAGGGGCCAGGTTCAGGTGCCTAGAAAAGGCTCCCCTTCCCGGCGCTCATCACCCCTCCATGGCCTGCACCCGCCTCTGCCCCCACAGTGGGGGCACTCCACCTCTGACCCTCTCTGGGCTTCTGCGTCCAGCCCATGGCAGGAGAGAAGGGTTATAAGTCCCCTGGGGAGATGGGGTGGCCTTCGGGTGGTTTTGCTCGCCCAGCATCCATTCCCACTTCTGATCACAGCACCCCAATTTCCTTTGGGGAACCACCCCTGCCCCACAGACTTTACTCCCTAGCTCTGGGGGTGGGCACGTGATTCAGGTCTGGCTGATGACTGTGCGGCATCCCCGGCCACAGCGACCAGCCCCAAGCTCTACTCTCAGAGCCTGAAGGTGCTGGGACTGCCGGTGACCTGCCCGCCAGGAGAGGACACGTGTAGGACCAGGTGAACATGGGACAGAACTCTCTGGCACTTCCTGGGTTTAGGGGCCTTAGACGACCCCAAATGAGAGACAACCCGGCCCAATCTCTCACGCTTGCCCCATGCCAAGAAGAAACCGGGATTCATTATGTGCTGGGAGATATGGGGCTGGGAACCCAGTGGGGGATGCGGTGGGTGACAGAGGAGAGTTCGCTGCATTCTTCTGCTTCATGAGGAAGCAAGCAACTAACGGGGTCCGGAGGCCCTGGCCCAGCTCCAGCTGGGGTCAGTGAGGGGTGCCAACTACCAGTGAGGGGTGCCGGTATTATTCCAGCTAATCCCAGTCTCTGCTCCCTTGTTTAACTTTCAGAAAAAGTAACTGACTCATCCGAGTGGCCATAGCTGGCGGCACCGGGCTGGTGTCTGCTTCCAGGGCGGCCCAGCCCTGCTCGACCTGCTGTGTGACCTTAAGCAAGTCACTTTCCTTTTCTGGGCCTCAGATTCCTTCTGCACGATGGGGAAGGGAGAGCAGGACTAACCAAATGTTCCAACTGTGGGGACACAGGGCATGTGCTGATCAACCTCCTTGATAAGTTAACATCTAAGAGATACCTGAGGCTACGTGCTGAGGGACCCAGGGGAAGGTGACCTGGCTGGGAAGTGGAGTATAGAATTCAACCCCACTTCCCTCCAGACAGTTTCTGATCTGCCACTAATAGGCTATGTGACGTTGGGCCTGTGCCTGTCCCATACCTTCTTCATCAATAAAATTGGGGTCGGGGGGCTCTTTGGTCTTAGAACTCAGACCCTCCCAGGTATGAAAAATCATATCTGGAACTTCCAAACTCTGCTTGGAGGGTCTGCTGTCCAGTCCTCCCATCAAGCGCACGCTGACTCTTTCAGGGCGTAAATAAATACACGAAGTCTACTCAAGAAGTAAGAGTGACAGGTACTAGAAGGCAGCGATCCTTATAAAAATAGCTGTTTTCAGACCAGAAGTTACAAAATGTTCCTTCTCCAAAGGCTGCAAGGTATTCCAAAGACAGAAGTCAAGTAGACAGAGGCCTGCTCTTTGGGGGATATTACAAACAGAAAAGTTAGAGAGGTGGAGACCTCTATTTCCAATAGGAATAAGGCAGATTCTTAGTTCGGAATCTTCCCTCTTCCACTGATGTCAGACAGAGCAACAGGGGAAGGAAAAAATAAACCACAAGCTACAGCTTTAGGGAAACCAGGAGCAGGAAAAACCCATAAACCTCAGGTCACATGTTAAGAGTGGCACAAAGCACCTGAGGCCAGCAGACACGGCAATGAGGGGGGAGAATGGGGTGCAGGGGGCACCCAGTAGCATAAGATCGCAGAAATCACCACCTCTAAAAGGAAGATGAACATGTTAGGAGACAGGAGCTGGGAGCTGAATGAACCAGGAGGGGTCAAGGTTGGAGGCAGTGGCCCCTTGAGCCAGGTTGGGTCCTGAGAGGCAACAGCAGAGTAGATTCAGAGGAAGGCCACAGTTTAAAGGAACAGTCCCTTCCCGTGAAGACAGAGGAGGGAGCCTTTCAGCAAAGAAATCTAGAGAACTATCCTGGCCTTTCTCCTAGTTTCCACCAAAACCTCCTGTTAGTTGCTGGTCCAGGAAAATTCAACTAATTCAAATAGAGGGGAAAAAATTGTTAAAGGAATAAACACAACATCCGTACAAAGATGCTACATGAATAAAAAGAGAGGAACACTGATGTTCTCTTATGTATAAAGACGATTCCACCATAAAAATATTGCCATAAAACAAATAAAAATTATAATCCAAAATTACAGCACAAATTTAAAAAGAAACAAATAAATAAAAAACCTTGAGAAAAGTAACCCCAGCCTGAAGGAAGACCAAAGGGTAGAAATATAAGAACTGGAGAAGAAATGGATAGAAAAAATGATGGCAAGACATGAAGATGATAGCTGACAACTGACAGATCTCAGGAAAAAACTGTAAGAAAAAGACAAAAACATTTCAGAAATGAAGACCGAACTACAAGAAATACAAGGGAGACAGACTCCATGCCAAATACCGTAAGAGCTTTGGCACAGCAAAGGATACTATCAGCAAAATGAAAAGACAACCTACAGAATGGGAGACAATATTTGCAATGATGAGACCAACAAGGGACCAATTTCCAAAATATACAAACAGCTCATACACCTTAATATCAAGAAAACAGGCAGCCCAACCAAAAAATGGGCAGAGGACATCTTCCCAAAGAAGACATACAGATGGCCAACAAGCACATGAAAAGATGATCAACATCACTAATTAACCGTTAGAGAAATGCAAATTAAAACTACAATAAGGAATCACCTCATACCAGTCAGAATGGCCATTGTTAAAGAGTCTTCAAACAATAAATGCTGGAGAGGGTGTGGAGAAAAAGGAACCCTCTGATACTGTTGGTGGGAATGTAATTTGGTCCAGCCACTACGGAAAACAGTATGGAGATTCCTTAAAAAGTTAAAAACAGACCTACCATATGATCCAGAAATCCCATTCCTGGGCACATATCCAGAGAAAAATATAATTTGAGAAGACCCATACACCCCAGTGTTCACAGGAGCACTATTTACAATAGCCAAGACATGGAAACAACCCAAAGTCATCCATTGACAGATGACTGGATAAAGAAGATATGGTATATATATATGATGGAAGACTACTCAATCATTAAAAGAATAAAATAATGCCATTTGCAGAAACATGGATGGACCTGGAGATTGTCATTATAAGTGAAGTAAGCCAGAAAGAGAAAGAAAAATGCCATATGATATTGCTTATATGGGTAACTAAAAAAAAAAAAAAAAAAAAAAAAAAAAAGACACAAATGTACTTATCTACAAGACAGAAACAGACTCAGAGAAAGACTCACAGACATAGGGAACAAACTCATGGTTATCAGGGGATATAGTGGGTAGGAAGGGATAAATTGGAAATTCAAAAACTGCACCTCTTGGGGAATGATGGAAATGTTAGCTGTCTTGATTGTAGTCGTGGTTTTATTGGCATAGACATCTATCAAAATTCATCAAATTGTACATCTAAAATATGTGTAGTTTACTGTACAGGAACCATATCACAGTAAAGGTGTTAAAAAATAAAAATAAATACAGTAAGAGATATAGAGATTAAAATGAGAAAAGTGAACAAAATCAAACAGCAATAATCAAAGAGAACAAAGAACTCAAGAAAATGAACAAAGAGAAGATACGTAAAGGAGATCCAACAAGGGTATAACTGGAGTTTCCAAAGAAGAAAACTAGAACAATTGACCAGAAGAAATACTTAAAATTACAATTCAGGAAAAATTTCCTGAAATAATGGAAGGCCTGATTTCATGAATTGTAAAGGTACCCCATGCCCTAGAGAACAGTGACCCAGAATGGTGAATCCCAAGACACATTCTAATAAAATGACGAGAACTTTAAAGACATAAAAATAAATCTTTGGGCAGCTACACAAAAAGATGAAGCCATCTATGAAGGAAAGAGGATCAGGCTTGGGTCAGATTTCTCAGCAGATCTTCAATGACAGAAGATAGTAGAGCAACACCCACAGGATCCTTAAGTTAAGAAAGTTTTGAGCTAAAGATGAATAAATGGTTGTCCCTTGGTATTCACTTGGGAAATTAGTTCCTGGGCCCCCGCAGCTACCAAAATCCATAGATGCTCAAGTCCATGATATAAAATGGCGTAGTATTTGCATATAAGCTAGGCACGTCTTCCCGTATACTCTAAATCTTCTCTAGATTATTTATAATACCTAATACAATGAAAATGCTGTGTAAATAGTTGCTGGTCTGCAGCAAATTCAAGCTTTGCTTTTTGGAACTTTCTGGAATTTTTTTTTTTCTTTTAATATTTTCCATCCATGGTTGGTTGAATCTGTAGATGTGTAACTCATAGATACACAGCGTACAGCCAAGCTGTTCTTTTAAATATAAAGGTCACATAGCAATAGTTTCTAAGTATGAGGTAGCTTAAATGATATTGTTCCGATGAGGAAAACTGAGGAAGAAGCACAGCCAACCAAATGGTGCCTGGAACAACTTCAGTAACAGGACCGAATATATTTGACTTGAGCTCGCCTCCCTCACTACTCCCCTCCCCCTCCCCCCAAAAGAGGTAGGAATAAGGATGACAGAATGGAATGACAACGTTATCTAGTCAGACAATGTAAAAATGATACAACTAAACAAAAAATTGGTAGGCCAGGCTGAAAGAAGGTGGAAAACAGAACAACTCAGTGGTGGCCTCATCTTTCATTGCTAGGGGTAAAAGCTAAAATATCAAGTAGTCAAAGTTCAAGCATATTTAAAGTACAAAGGTGACAGTGAGAAGGGTAATACTACCCAATTTTGTTGCATCTAATAAGATGCATCTTTATGCTACCTGCTGCTAAAAAATGAAAATGCTGCCTAAGTGATGTCGCTTTCCTTCCTTGTTATGCAGAATTTTTATTTTGCAAGAATGTTTTGGTCAGATTTTTAAAGCACCAATCATGCCTCTGTGCATACATAAAAAGGAAAATAAGTGAAATAAATTGAGCAAGATGTTCCTGAAACTTCACCACACATAAAACCTGATTCTTCTGAATGACTTCAACTCAGTGTCACTGATGTCTGTTTTCCTACATGGTACCATCAAGTCCATTTTATATAACACACTTGAGCATCTGAGAATTTTGGTAGCCAGAGGAGTCCTGAAACCAATTCTTAAAAGAGTGCTTCACTCTTGTCTCCAGAATTTTCTTCCAAGTTGTGGACACCTCTTCAGGTTTGCATGTCATTGTATAAACAGACAGCAGCAACACAAGAACACCATCTGACCAAGAGCTTCTAGAGGCACTGGGATGGAAAGAATATATGCCTTAATCACTCAACACAGTACCAGCTGAAATGGGGTGGTGACAAGAGAAGGGGGAGGATGAAGAAGAAACAAGTTAAATTTATTGTTTTTCATAGAAAAGAAATAGATATCATCTAAAGAAAGAAGGAACTGAGAGTATTACATAAAAGATAAATATAAATGTAGCCACTAGAACAAATATACAAGCTTTCCTAAATATCAGGACTAATTTTTTTTAAAAAGCAAAGAAAACAGACCATACAGTAAAAGAATAAAGGATATAGTCCTCTCAAATGCACCAAGACATATTTACATACATACGTACACAATATGACTGAACAGATAACAGACATCTGTCTTATCGATAAATATAAATAGACTTAACTCACTTATCTTTACAAAGAGAAAGATTTTTAGTTTCAATCCGAAGTAAAACCCAACTCTATCCTGTATTCAAGACACATACATCAAAAAAGTGGTATAGAATGGTTAAAAGTAAAAGAATGAGCAAAGGTTTAAAGATAAATATGAACAAAAACAAAGCTGAGGCCATGACCTTCATATCAGACAACAGAATTGAAAACAAACATCACTAAGTGAGCCAGAGAAGGACCATTTGTAATGCTAAATGGTGTAATTCACAATCACCAAGAACACTGCAGCAATTTTCAGGAAGATGAAATTACAGGGATATTAGGATAACTAGATTGAAACACACTAATAACAGATTTTAATTTACCTCTCTCAGCCCAAGACCCAAGTAGATCAAACATATATGAGAATTCCGAAGACCTAAATAAAATAATCAGAAGGTACTAGGCTGCGTCAAACTCTCCATCCTAATCATAGATAATGCACTTAAAAAACAAATTGAATTACAGTCAGTTACAATGTGTCAGTTTCTGATGTACAGCACAAAGTCCCAGTCTTGTATATACATACATATATTCCTTTTTATATTCTTTTTCATTAAAGGTTCTTACAAGATAGTGAATATAGTTCCCTGCTGCACTTTCTTTTGAAGAGCTGATGAAACATTTGTGAAAATTAAAAACCTCAACAATATCCAAAAATATAAAAAAATAGATATTTTATAATCATAAGGCCATATGATTAAAAGTTAATTTAAGTCAGGAAATTAAAAGGGAAAACACAATTTAATTTGTAGGATTTCTAGAAAACAACCATAATCAAACTATCATGAATCTAAATCTATAGGCTACAGCTGCAGAAATAATCAGAAGACTATTTATAGCCTCCAATACATGTGACAAGTAAAACAGGACAGATAACAATAAAGAAAGAAAACACCAGTCTAAAAATGTTTAAAAAAAAAAAGAAACCCATAAAATAAATAGAAAGAATAAGGAAAGAATTAAGAAAGATTAAAGCAGATATAAACTAAGAAACAGATAAGCAGTAGAACTAAGAAATAAGGCCAAAAGCTGGCTCTCTGGAAAAAAATTCAATAAATATATATAAATCACCATTAGCCTAATTAAGAAAAAAAGGGAGTAAAAGGAACAGGATAAAGCATCCTATGCAAACTAAGAAATGCCAAATGGGAAAGTTACCAAAGAAGTAGAGGAAAACTTTTTCTTTTTAATCAAAAGAGAGTACTTTGCAAATAAAATTTAAAACCTGAAAAAAATAATTTCTAGACGAATGTAATATATCAAGACTGTTCCCAGAACAGACAGTCTGGACAGGCCAACTTTCACATAAGAAATAGAATTATAAAAGATCAATAAGAAATAAAAGCAACAGGGCAAGACATTTTTAGAGGGGAATCTCGCAAACTTAAATAACAGAAAATTCCAATGCTTTTAAAACTGTTCAATAGTAAAATATGAGAAGGAAAACTTAAAAGAAATTTAAAATATAACATAGATACCAAAACCTGACAAAGATTGCACAAGATACCCTACTGACTGATATCACTTATGAATATTATTGTAAAAATCAAATAACTAGAATAAAACAAATAACTAGAACTCAGCAGCACATTAAAAGAATGAAGCATCAAAACCAAGTGGGATTTATTCCTGGAATGCAAGGATGGCTCAATATAAGGCTATCATTAATATAATTTATCATATTCAAGATTCAAGGAGAAAAATCTTACTGTCATCCTCAAAAAATGCTAATAAAACACTTGACAAAACTTCCAACGCCCTTTCTGGATAAATTAGGAATCAATGGATACTTTCTTAACAAAATTATATATATCAACATCAAA
Source organism: Camelus dromedarius (assembly GCF_036321535.1). Classification (NCBI taxonomy): domain Eukaryota; kingdom Metazoa; phylum Chordata; class Mammalia; order Artiodactyla; family Camelidae; genus Camelus; species Camelus dromedarius. The sequence continues at coordinate 5,616,303 of NC_087446.1, read as the reverse complement.
GCCAGGAGCCAGCTTCATACTCTGGGGAGCATGCGTACACAGCTTCATATGTGACAGAACTCCTGTTGAAGACAGGAAAAAGACAAAGGTGCCCAGCAACATCGTGGACACTGAAGCAATTCGGCAAGAAAAAGAAACTAGAGATATAAAAATTGAATAGAAAAAGTTAAAACTACTGCTATTGTCATATGGTACTAATGTATACCTGGGGAAGTCAAGAGAAACCACTGAAAAGCTACTACTAATAAAAAGAAATACTGGTATAGATATGCATGCCTGGGACACTGTGCTGGACATGAGAAATTGATACATTGTAACTGACTACATTTCAATTTTAAAAAAAGAGAGAAAAAAGTATAAAAAAATACTGTAAGATGGTGGGACACACACACACACACACACACACAGAAATATAAACAACAAGCAGTTACAAGCAGAAGATGAAAGGAAAGGAAAAGACGCCCACTTACAACCACCACCACCACAATACTTGGGGTTACACTTGACAAAATATGTTCAATATTCATGTGAGGAAAATTTCAAAGCCACTGAAAGCACAAACTAAACTTGAACAAATAGAAAAGCTGTCTTATGTTTTTGGAAAGAAGATTCAGCCTCATAAAGATGTAGATTTTCTTTAAGCCCATTTATAAATTGCATGGGATTCTGGAATTAGACAAATTGATTCTAAAGTTCATCTTGAAATATAAACAAGCAAGAATCTACAGGAAAACTTTGAGAAGGAGGCGCACACGAGGAAGAACTAGTCTTTTAGACATTAAAATATATTATAAAGCCCCAATAATTAAAAATACGTAGTCTTAGCATATGAACAGACAGGGTAATGAAACAAAATAAATCACAGAAATAATATGGTTCTTGCATATCCAATAAAGGCAGCCTCTCCAATCAGTAAAGCAAAAAAAAAAAGATCTTTTAATACAGGTGTTGGGCAAGTGGAATAGCCACTAGGGAAAAAAATCAGCTGGGTTCATATCTTAGAACACGCCCCAGGATAAACTCTCAATGTAAAATAATAAACGTTTAGAACAAAACATCGGTGAATTCCTTTATAACCTTAGAGTTGGGAAGGTTTTCTTAAATATGTGTGAAATCCAGAAGCCATTAAAAAAAAAAAAAGATGAATAAACCTGACTCCTTGAAAGAACAAACTTCTCCACATCCTTCCTGCAAACACCAAGAAAGTCAAAGTACCAGTGACAACCTGGGATAACTTCTGTGCCTCTCAGATCCCCAGTCTAATTTTTCTACATATAAAGAGATCCCACACATCAAGGAGAAAAAACCCAAGAGTCCAAAAGAAAATGGTCCAAGGACAGTTCACACACACGCAAAACAGGTAAGCAAGATCAGGGAGCTTTTTGTAGGTAAGAGAAACGCAAGTCAAAATACTCAGATAGCATCTCTCACCTGTCAGATGGGCAAGAATCCAAAACTTTGACAACACATTCTTCTGGCAAGGCTGTGAGGAAACGGGCACTCCATATACTGCTGGTAGGCAGGCCAAATGGTCCTGCGCATACAGTTACCCTTTCACCACGCAAGCCCACTCTGAATTTATCCTACAGATAAGTGATATTTGTACCAGTCACAGGTTTGTTGGCAATTGCAAATGACTGGAAACAACCCAAGGTCTTTCTTGAAGGGACTGATTAAATACACAGTGACACTGACACACATGGAAAACAGCAGCAGCTCCCAGAGGGCAGGGCCCAAGGCCACTCACTGTCTCGTCCCCCGTGGCCAGCACAGACCCTAGCACATAATAGGTGCTCAGTACATATTTTCTGAATGAATAAATGATCCCTAAACTGCCCAGAAAGTCAAGATCAAATGTGGCAAGCAGCCCAGGGCAGTGGCATCTGCAAACTGTAAACCCTGAGTGGATGCAGATTACAAAGGTTAAGAAAGTGTAACTGGTGTGTCTTGCCTCACCATCCTGAGGGTACAAAATAAGGTCACATGCTGTAACCTTCATATTAAAATACCTGGGTGTTCACCAGTCCCAGGAGAGAAAAGGTGACCTTCCCAATACTGCTCAGCTGAAGAAACGCAGGAGCAGGACTTGCCCCCAGGGATGTCTGCCCCTAAGTCTCAGACCCTCCTTTCTTCCCCAAGGCCATCTCGCCCTCCCTCCCAGTCAGTCCAGCTCTGTAGTAGAGCCTGGGCTTGGTTTCTCAGGAGCAGGGTGAAGTCACCCTCCTTGAGCTTTCTGCTCAGCTGAGGGAGCTGTAAGTCACCATGAGTCTGGACACCCACACATTTGCTCTCAGGGAAACTGGACTGGGAGGTGGGGTGACGCTTTATACAGAATGGTTAGGGATGGTCTCTCTGAAAAGCTGACATTTGTGCAGCAACTGGAAGGAAATGAGGGCACAAGCCATATGGATATCTGGGGGAAGCGTGTCCAGGGAGGGAAATCAGTAAGTGCAAAGGCCCTGGGGCATGTGTGCCTGAGGTGTTGATGGATCAGCTGGGAGGATGAAGGTACCAGGAGAGGAGACAGGACAGATAAGGGGACACTGGGCCATGGGGGGCCCTTGAGGGACACTGGAGGATTGGATTGCTGATTGGGAGGGGGTGCCATTGAGAGATTTTGAGGAGGAAAGGGCTACCAGGTGACTTACGATTTAAAGAAATCTTTAAGATCTGGCTGCATTTTGAGACTGAACCACAGGGGACGTGTGGCAACAAGAAAGCAGTTATGAGGCTGTTGTGATAATCCAGGGAGGGAGGTGCAGGGCAGAGAAATAGGGGGAGAGCCCCTCTCTGAACAGACCCCCCACCACCACCACTCCCTCATTGGTGCCACGGCCACAGCCCAGATCAGCTCTCTCCATCTCGCTGTCTCTTTGTCCTGGGACCAACCACCTCAGCCTCCTCTCCCTGGCTTACTGCCTCAGCTCCAAGCAGGCTCCCAGACCCCACATTGCTGAGGCCTTGTGGGCACTTCCCTTCAGCCCTGACCCTCTCCAGGCCCAAGACTTCCAGACCAGCCAAGCTGACATCCACTGTATTGCTCAAACCATCAGGCTCCGGGAATTCCAGGTTTCTGCATCATGCTAATTTCTCTTCCAGAATGTCCTTCCATGCTCCCCTGCCCAGGAACTTCCTAACCATAAGAGGAGGGAAGTTTGCTGTCTGCCAAGAACACACCACATGTCAGGTGCCCTACGAGGCATTGCTCGTCCTTCACCTTACTGTGTCTTCAAGTCCACCACGGTGGCCCCTTTTACAGACAGAAAACTAATGTGCAGAGGAAAGGTGCTGCTTGGCTAGTAAAGGTGGGAGGCAGGATTTGCACACAGGTATGTCTGTCCCCAAGTCTCAGACCCTCCTTCCTCAGTCTGCTCTGACCTAGGTGAGTAGAGCAGCCACCTCCAGAATGTCACCTGGATTTTGTCCCAGTGGACTGGGTCCCCATTGCTGCATACACTGGCACACGGTAGGAGCTCGTGGCTACCTTCCAAAGGTGTGTGTGTGTGTGTATGTGCATTTCACCCACAGCCTAGACCCGGGCAGACCTTCAGAGCCCCAGGGTGAGTCCTATGGGGAATGACTAAGGTGAATTTGGCCTTGGAGTGAACTGGGATCAGAGGAAAGTGGGCACTGTGTCAGACACTGTCCACCCTGCCTGAGACTCTAAATGGCATTAAATTAGGGAGGGCCTGGCACACAGCAGGCACATCATAAATGTGTGCTCACCAGATGAGTGGGGAGGGGTGAAGGTGAGCTGTCACAATACCCTCCATGCCTTTGCAAATGATGGTGAAAACCTTAAAGCAAAACCAACTCCTCCCTATTGCTCAAGCCCACCAGCTCTGGGAATTCCAAGTTTCCGAAACATGTGCTTCCCTCTTCCAAAATGTCCCTCCACCTTCCCCTGCCCGGCAACCTCCTAACCACAATAGGTAAGATAAATTGCCATTTGCTAAGTATCCACCAAAATGCTGTTGTGGTTTTCTTCATACCTCTGACTGTTGCCTATGTATTTCCACGATGTATATGCAGACAGAGCACAGCTGGCGGGGCTGCCTGCTCCCAGTCTTACGAGGGCTGACGTGTATTTGCAGGTTTGGGGAGATGTCCAGTCCCCACCCCGCAGCGACACCTCCTGCTTTGCTCTCTGTCTTGTAGACAGTGTGGAGCCACTGAAGACGAGGCGAGGGCATGTGACGTGTCAGCATTTTGCTTTATTCTTCCCAGTCCTTCCCAGTGTGATACCCACGCCCCCACTCACAGAGCGGTGTTTACACAGAACCGCGGGCAGGAGACGCACAAAAGGCGATCCTATTACACACACTGTTCTATGCCTCATTTTATTTTTCACTGAAAAATACACAGGGGCCCTGTAGCTGCACTACCAGACCCATTTCCTAAAACTCATCGGACTGGATGCTTGCAATGACTTGTAAATCACACCTGAATAAAATTGTTTGGAAATATACGCGATGTCCTTCATAGTAAGTCTATAAACTCAGCTCTACACCCTGACTTTCTGGGGCTACATTGGACCTTGTCACCCGGCAGTGCCATCCTTCATTTCACCTTGTTCCCATCTTGGCTCCTGGAAACGTGACTTCTGTCTTTTGGCTTACATGGACAATACCCATGGTGAGCATCTTAGCACTTACATCTTTGAACACATCCTTAATGACTTCCATAGGACTGGTTCCTAGAAATGCACCCCCTGGGTCAAAGGAAATGTAATTTAAGGTTTTAGATACAGATCCCTCACTTGTGTCCAGAAGGGTTTAGCAGGAAGGGTACAGCTCAGTGGTAGAGCATGTATTTAGCATTTACGAGGTCCTGGGTTCAATCCCCAGTACCTCCATTAAAATAATAAATAAATAAATAAACAAACAAACAAATAAATAAATAAATAAAAACCTAATTACCTCCCCCCTAAATTAATTAATAATTAAAAAAAGAAGGGTTCAAAGGCATCCAAAAGGTCCAAGTTTTCTCCATGTCAGGACGGGCTCACCTTCCCATCCTCGTCACAGGAAGGGTTGGATGTGGTTGAGTCAACATTTATTAAAAGCTCCCTGGCAGGCATGGGGTCATTTTGGTTTAATAATAACAATAGTGTATCTTTTCTGAGGGCTTACCACACACAGCCATTAGTCAAAGCAGGTTTCATTCAGTAACTGGTTTAATTCTCCCAATAGCTATGTGTGGCAGGTCCTCTCGTTATGAACTACAGTTTAAGAGTTGAGGAAACCGAGGCACAGCTGGGATTCAAACACCCTCTGCCAGGTGAAAGGAGTCTGCCTGCAGTCCCGCCAAGTTCGTCAGGGCTCAGGTCAGGCAGGCCACTGCGGCCGGGGGCTCAGATCCCACTGCGGTCAAGAAGAGGCTCTTGACTCTGAGTCTCAGTCTCCTGATCTGTAAAGCGGGAATGACAGCACAGGATGGCCCAGAGGGTAAAACAGATCAGGTAACAGTGTCTGGCACCTAGCAGAGGTTCAGCCGATGGAAGCCCGCCCTCGACCCAGGGGGACTGCATTGGAGACCGGCAGGAAGAAGCAAATAAAAATTACACACAACTGTAGGGTCAGGGGGGAGGCTGTCTGGGCTCTGTATCTGGGACAATGGCTTCTGCTCTTTCAAATCAATTCTGTTCACGGAATGTGAAGACCACTTTGCCGGTTGTACTGTCACGTGACTGTCCACCTAGCAACTCAGACTTTGCACAGGTGTGATATCCAGAAGGCTGTGTGCTCCTGCTGGAGTTGGCTCCTGCTCCAGCGTGGGCACAGGGGAGGGTGTGCGGCACCGGCCAGGAAGGGAAGGGGCTCTCCTAGTCCTTTGGCTGACTCTGTGGAGCTGGAAGCTCCGGACTCACTGGTTTCTGTCCAGAGGGAAGACAAACAGAGGCAGACAGGAGAGGAAGGGACACTCACTCACCAAGTGAGAGAGAGTAAGATGGACACTGCTTCCTGATGCCTACTGGAGATGGAGGCTCAGAGAGGAAAGTGATTCCCAGAGGCCTGCGGTTAGTGCTGGGGGAGCCAGCCCTGCCACTCATCACCTGACTGACCCTAAGCAAGGCACTTCCCCACCCTCTGGAGTCTGTCAGTGGAGGGTGATAAACACCTGCTACCTCCCAGGGAAGCAGGGAGAGCTCAAGGGAATGAGGCTGGCAAACAGCACAGGGAGCTGGGGACCCAGGTCCAGAACACTCTCTCCACTGTGAAGATCAAAGCCAATTCATAAGGTGCCCTCCCAGCGCCCTCCCTCACGCCTCCTGTCCTCACCAGCTCAGAAGGTCCTTCTAGACCAGTTCCAGACCCCTCCTACCTCCTGCATCCTCTGGGACCTCATTCTATTAGCCTGCCCTTCCTTCTCTGGGGGAGTGGGGAGCTGCAGCCACTCCTTTTTCTGGCTCTTTCCCATCAGCTTAAAAATGCAGCCAAGTCTCCCTTATCGAAAAGCACACACACAGATAAAGTAAAATAAAAATTAAAAATGCACTCCTCAAATACACACACCATCACGCAACAAAAATAAAGCCAAATGATAACCTGGGAGATCTTTGCTGCAAAGAGACCAGACAAGGGGCAAATATCTCACTGATGAGCTCAAACAAATAACTAAGAGACACACAAAGATCCTAGATGTTCACACTCTTTGACCCAGTATTTCCAGGAAATAACGAGAAATGCACATTCACAGCCGGAGGAAGTACGCAATGGTACAGGCCCTCTGGAGAGCCAGCTGGCTGGCTCTAGGTGTGACCATTTTAGAGGTTCATATGCACTGACCACCAGGTAATTCCATTCCAGAAAAAAATCTGGCAGTGTATAAGTTTATGTATAAACTCCATGTAATATAATCTAAAAGAGCCAAATATTTTTTAAAAATCCCAAACCTAAATGTCAAATGAGATCCAATAACTAAATATGATGTAACAATACCTAAGCATTGAAAAATATTAAAAAATAATGTTTGAGAAAGGTGAGGAATTTGAAACATTTATATGGACAAGATATTTAAATATGTACCAAAGTGATTTTTTAAAAGCCTGACAAAAAAGTAAATTTTAACAATAGTTATTCCCAAGCAACGTGAATATGGAATTTCTTTCTCCTTCTTTCTGTTAATTCATTCAAGCAAAATATCGTGAACACCTACTCTGTGTCAGGTTGGGCACTGGGCTTCAGGCAAGTTTCCTCCCTCCAGGATCTTCCAATCTGGAGAGCAGATGTGAGACAATGAAATGCAGGTCAACCAACAGGAGTCGAGGACACACCTAGAAGGTACCTGGCGGGGGGGGGGGGGGGGGGTGGGGAATGCATTCCAGAGAGCACAGCCTGCACAGCTTGGGTGGCCAGGTGGAAGGTGGAGCCATCCCCTAACCCAGCTGGAAGTGCAGCAGCTGGGGGAAGGGGTTGGGGGAGGGATTTTGGGAGCTGCTGGCTCAGACAGATTCAGTGATGGGGTGGGTCACAACTTCCTGATGTTCTGAGTAAGTCACCTTGAAAGATTCTGCCAACCCTGCACACACTGGGGACGTGGGACCCTCGCACTCACCGGGAGCAAGCCCACTAGCCCAGGCAGCTGCAGGGCTTCGATGGGTACAAGGAAACAAAACACATTTTAAAGAATTTCCACTTCGGAGTTTGTTCTCTAATACTGAGACGCCCTAGCAGACAAGCAGGGACAGGCACCCAATGCAATAGCAATGTGTCTGGGAGAAGACTGAACAATGGATGGGGTTCCATCTTGATTCTCCTTTTCTTTTTTATTTGGGCCTGATTTGCAGACTCTCCTAGAGGACCTCGCTGTGGGAACACGGAGTGCAGGCATGGGCATGGAGGGGATAGTCCTGGCCAGCCTGGGCCCTGCTTCGTCACCCTGGGCAGGGTGGCTCCCCCTTCTTTGGGAGGAGGTAACAAAGGGGAAGTCCTTGGGCAACTGGAGAAGTTGGGGAGGGGCAGGGAGCCAGAATGGGTGCACCGCAGTGCTCCAGGGTGTTCTGATGAAGGGCTTCCAGAGACCCCAAGGGGCTTTCACAGAGCAGTCACTCAGTATTTGGAGGAGACAGAAAGGGTGTCCTGAACCTGAGAAAGGGTGGGGGTAGGGGAGGTGGCTTTTAACCCTCTCAGAGCTATTGGCTCAGCTGAGTCTGGCAAGGAGGTGGGACCTTCTCCCCGCAGGTGTCAGATTCTGAAACTGAGGCCAGGAGACTCCCCTAGCAGGAAGGGCAGTGGACTCAGAGTGGACCTCCCAGCCAGAGCCTCTCCCAAGCACACCGCAGCTCCCACTCGGACTCAACTTTCCCATCCGGAGAAGAGAGAGGGAGAGAAGCACGCCGGAAAGGGGGTGGTCTGCGGATCAGGACCCTGACAGGGGGTGCTTGGGCCCGACTTTCCCCACTTCCCAGGTCGGACCCACGCAGCCCCTCCACCTGGAGGCCCTTCCTTCCCCCTTCTCCGCACGTCCAAAGCCTCCGCACCCCTAGAGGCCCAGGGGACGCCTCCAGCCCCGGCGGTCTCCCCTTCAGCCGGCCGCTCCCCACCTCTCTCCCCAGCCGCATTCCCTCCGGGGCCAGGAGCGAGCGGAGCCGGCGGCGAGGCGGCCCGAGGCGATTCCATGCCCCTCAGGGCGGAGCGCCTCGCGCCAGGGCGCCGCGCGGGCAGGGGGAGCCCGCACTCGGGCTTCTTGCCCCCACGGCCCCTCTCTCCCACTGCGGGGGCCGGGCCCGGGCGGAGCTGCCCCGAGGGCTCCGGGGCCGGGCGCGCTCTCCCCACTGCGGGCCGGGCTCCCGGTCCAGCCACTGCGCTCAACTTCGGGCGAATCTGGGGAGGAGGCGGCGGCGGCGGCCAGGGGACCAGCGCGCCCAGCTGGCGCGCACACAAACGTCCCTCCGGAACAGGTGGCCCAGGCGGGCGGCGACCAAGCCCTCCCCGCTCCTCCGCAGCCCCTACCCCTTCCTTCTCGGAGCGCCTCTCCCCACCGGTGCCCCGGGCACCCCAGGTCCGCGTCCCAGAGCTCGCCCAGCTGCACCCTCGGCGCGGGCCCCCGTACCTCCGGCTCCCGCTGCTCCGGGCGGAGGACAACCGGGCCCCGCGGGCCGGCGCGCGGGCGGCGAGGCGGCGGGAGGGCAGAGGGAGCCCTGCGGGAGGCAGCGCCGCCTCTCCGGCCCGGGGCGTGGTCAGCGCCGTCCCGCCCCGCCCCTCCGCTCCGGGGTCCCTGATCCCCCGGCCCGCGAGTCCTCACCGCTCCCGGCGCCCGCCAGGCGCTGGACCATCACCAGCCCGCGGGCCAACAGGTATGAAACGCTCCCCGGGCCTCCCTGCCGCCTACTCTACAGATTTATAATCCCATTCCCCCCAATTAACAGATGAGAAAAACGAGGCTCAGGGGGTTAAGTAACTTCAGCTTCAAGCAACTGAGAAGGCACAGTATCAGTATTTGAGCTGGGCCTGCTTGAGGCCACTGTACCCCCTCCCCCCAACACAGCGTGACCCGTGCTAAGCGTTTTGCCTGCATCACCCAGTGTTTTACCCTCACAACCTTCGCTGCTTTGTCCTTTCCCCTCTCACTCTCCTCCTGGTCCACTGCAAACTTGCTGTTTGTCCTCACTTCCTCCTCACCCATCAGCTGATGACCAGAGCCCAGGCTTCTGGAGAAAATGCAAACACTTTATCCCAGCCCCAGGAACAGTCTGGCACTTAATAGATGCCAGATAATTATCCTTTGAATGAACGAATCAGAAAGAAATGCCCACTAGCTTCCACCACGTATCTGTCCACCACCTGAGATGGCTCCCAACCTCCCCTTCCCTCTGGGGACCAGGCTGAACTGGCCCAGCTGGCCTGGAAGCCCCCTCCACTTGTCCACAAGATCTCACCCTTCAAGCCAACACTGACCCAGTGATTCTGCCTTCTCTCCCCTCTCCCCAGTCCTTCCCATCAATTCACATGCTGTTACCTCTCCTACCCTAAAACTAAAACAAGAGAGTGGGGGAAAAACCCTCTTATGACCCTTCCGTCCTCTCCAGCTACTGCTGCCTCACTTTCCCCCTTCTCTTTACAGCAAAAATCCTCCAAGAGTTGTTCTTTCAGGCTGCCTGCAGCCTCTCTTCTCTCCTTCTCCTTTAAAACCCATCTAATCAGGCTCTCGCCCCTCTCCCCACCAATCCCCCAAATCTGTCATTTTGGGTCCCTAGTGATGTCCATGTTACTGGATCCAATCCTGAGTCTCCGTCCTTGTCTTACTGGTCCCTCTAGCAGTATTTGTCACTGCTGCCCACTCCCTCTTCTCTGAAGCATCTTCCTCTCAGGGCTTCTTAGACACCACACTTGCCTGGTTCTCCTCCTCTTCCTTGGTGACCTCCCCATTCTCCTTTGCAGCAGCGCACCCCTACCCCACCCCAAACTTCTAAAAGTTGTGATGGCCCCTGTTTAGCTCTTGATCTTCTGGTCCTTCCATACTCTTTGTCCTAATGCTGTCACCCCGACACATGGCTTTGGAGGCTTCTATCAGCTGATGACACTCAAATGTGTCCAGCAGCCTGGACCTCTCCCTAGACTCACAGATCTGTGTGCTGGGGGCATCTTTTATCTTGCTCCATCCAACATCCTGATCATCTCCTCCAAAGTTGTTCCTGCACCTTCCCCATTTCAGTTAACGAAAACTCCATTTTCTAGGTACTCAGGCCAAAAACCAGATTCCATTCTCTGCCTGCCATATGCATACTGCACATCCACTCCAAGAGCAATTCCCATCTGCTCCACCTTGAAAATACATCCAGAATCTGACATTTCTCACCCCACCCCCTTGTCCAAGCTACCAGCCTCTCCCCAGGCAGAATGCAGAGGCCTCCTCTCACTGGTGTTCCTGCCTCCTCCAACCCCTTGTCCAAACAGCAGCCAGAAGGATGATGGTAGAATTAGGTCCAGATCACCTCCCTCCTCCGTGTCACTCCCTCCAGTGGTTCCTCACTGGACCCAGAGGAAAAGCCCCCACCCCTGCACTCTGACCCCATCTCCATTGGCCAGACTCTGCCCAGCCACACGGGCCTTGCTGGCTCTCACCCCTTCCCCAGTCACTACCTTTGCTCTTGCCACTCCTCTGCCTGGAAAACCTTGACCACATATCTGCTCACTCTCTCACCTCGTTCAGGTTCAAGCTTCAATGTCAGCTTCTCAGTGAGGCTTCCTTGACCTTCCTCTTTGAAGCCTCTTCCAAGCCTGTCTTGCACTGCCTTCCCTCTTCGATTCCCCCCATACACTTACTAGCATCACCGTGTGACGTGCTTCATGTTTCACTTGTGCATTTATTTTATTGCCAGTCCCCTGCCCTGGAACAGAGGTTCCTGCTGACCTGTTCACTGCTGTGTCCTCCCCTGGAACAGTGTCTGGAACAGAGTAACCAGGCACTCAACAAACGTGTTTGGAATGAATGAACCTTTCACCTCTGGTAACAGTCACAATACTTCTTCTCTATATTGGTGTTTTCATTCCAATGAAAGTATTTTAAAAGGAAACTTTATATTCCTGCACTAGACAGGGTACCACTATCACTAGCCTAGAATAGAAGGTAACAGTAAAAATGAGAGTAAAACAATGTTCTAAATCTCTGGGGATCCATTGCCTATCTAAGGGCTGAGCCACCTCCCTCCCTCACCTTGGGAAAAAGTGAGATTCACACGGTAGAGAGAAGTAGTAAATACAAGCCAACACCTAGCAGAGACCTGCCCCTGGATATGCAGAGAATTTTTTTTTTCAATCCAGAACTGAGAACCCAATGGCTTTCTTCTGGAAAGCCCATCTCTTGGGCTATGCTCAGCCCCACAAGCGCTTCCTGACTCTCCCAGAAGTATCTGCCTCCTGGCAGCTTGATTAACCTCACACAAGCCCTCTGAGGGCCTGCTGTCATCACCCCGTCTTACAGATGAGGAAACTGAGGCTGAGATGGGAACTTGGCCCAAGCTCACAGAGCATGTTAAGATGGGCAGAGACTGGAATTTGGAGTTTGCCAAACCCCAAGCCCTGGATGGACTCTGAGGCCAAATCCCGTCTAATCTGGAGGAGCTGCAGGGGAGGGGATGACAAGGATGGAAGAGCCCACAGGCCTGCCCTGCACTGGCCTCAATTTACCCATCTGTAAAGTGCTGCCCAGGAAGCACAGCCTGGCCATCCTGGGGCTTTTGTTGAAGTCTGGGGGAGGAAGGTGTCTTCCTTCTTCTGTGTGGGGTCTGGTGTACTCTCCTTCTTCTGGGCGAGGAGTGGGGAGCACGCAGACTAGAGCCTTATGGTGTCCCACTACCACACAAGGGGAGAGCCTATCTCAGAATAGAGCCCACCACCAGGGAAGCCGAGCCCTGGGACATATCTGGGGGAACTTGACATCCCTGGGGCCAATGTGGGCCTGATCTGATTGGCCCTTCAACTTCTCCATTATACAGTTTGCTTTAACCAGATAAGCTGGATTCTTTTTCCAGTATGTAGAGAATCCTAACTGATACAACCTTTCACTACAGGCACTTTCTGCTCCACCCATAAGAAAGCTGGAGCCTCTCCTATTTTAATTAAAAAGGAAAAGAAAGGAAAACAAAGCCCTTCCTTTTATCCCATTACTACCTCCAATTCTCTCCAGCCTTCAACCACATTTGTCAAGAGTCCCCTCCACTTGGCTGTTTCTGATCCTTCCCTTCCTAGTCCCTCTTGCCTGTTCTCATCTGGTCCCTGTCCCTTACCAAGGATGGAAGCTCTCGCCAGTGTCATGGTGACCTGCTTGTGGCCAAATCCCATCAATATAGGATTGATGACAACAGTATTGTTAACTTTTGTTAACAAAATCATAGACTTAAAGAATTAATTGTAAACTTAAGACTTAAAAATAGGTATTTCCAGCTTTGTTTCTGGCAAGAGTGACCTAAAAGCAACGGTAGCCCTGGCCTGCTACCCCAAGTCTCAGGAGCACCCTACTGTCCAGATGCTGGTTTCTAAGACCTCTTCCCCTAAGAAAAAACAGTATTCTTTGGAAAAGAAAATTTGAATGATCCAGAATGCCCTGTTGTGGCCAGGAATTAAGGCTGCCCCCAGAAATATTAGGGAAGCAGGGGAGAGACCATGGAACAATCAAAAGTCTTCTCCAATGCCAGCCAACTTGTAATAATACAAGCATCAAAAAGTATTAGTGGAAATAATTATAGTTTATTTGAATAAATTCACTGTGGAAAAGGCCAGGGCTGTAATGATACTCAGAAGAGAAATGTTACTATAATGCATTCAAAGAAGGTTGTAATATAAGAAAGGTGACTGTCATATGACTTGTTTGAATTTTTATTGAGCTTATTATGTTGGGATGTGTTGGTTTGTGTATCTTGTTTCTTTTATTGGTGTTAACTAATTAGAGAGACATGTTTGCTTTATCTGTGTAATCAGAAGAGAATAAACTCAGAGCCCTGGGCTGGAGGCCTGTGGGGAGGCAGGAACCGCACCACCGAAAAGAAGGGCTGCCTCGTGGTGGCCGCACAGAACCACGGAGTAGACGAGGCTCCTTCAGGTACGCGGCATGGGGGTCTCCCTCAGCTGTCCAGAAGAAGGAGCGTTCACAGAGAATGTCTGCAACGGCTAATTAGCCAAGTGTCGCACCAGGGGAGGTAGTCAAGCCCTATGTCCTAGCCAAGGACCAAGGTCAAACATCCAGATGCAGTGACCTCATCTTGTCTTGGGAGATTATCACAGACCTGAAAGGGTATCCAGATTCCATCAGTGAAGCTCTGGGGAGAAGCCATAAATACAGCAAAGTCCCTAAGAAGAAATAAAAGCAAGGATGGAAATGATGATCACGGCCTTGATGTTTTAGAAGAGTTTTGAGTATAAATATTACAGTGGTCTTGTTCTCTGACACAGCCATTAGAAATCTGTAATTGCAGGTTAAACTGACAGAGATTCACTTACTCAAGCTGGTAACCAAGGTTAGAATACTCAAGAAACATTGAATTTCTAGGTTTTGTTTATGAGATAGAAGAGCTTCAGGGTCCATGTAGTTCCAGGGACTGAGATGGCTTGATAGCAGCAGCTCCGTCAGCAGATGCAGAGGGTGGTTTCCAGGCTGCCTCTCTGATCTCCTGCTGGCACTTGGCAGTTGACCAAGAACTCTCTGTGCCCTTGGCCTCCTGCCCCTCTGACTGGTCATCTCTGGTGGACTCTTCCTTCCAGCCTACCCTTGCCACACACAGGAGTCCCCAGGCCCTTTTCCAGCCCCTCTCCCCTTGCCGTGAACGTTGCCCAGGTGCCTTATGCACATGTGGCCTGGCATCCATCCCACCCTGGCCTCCTTCCAAAACTGAGCTCTTGTCCAGCTCACAAAGGAGCAGCAGGTGCTCAGAACCACTATCTGCTCAACCTATTGAAAAGGCAGCATCAACACTCTTGGACCCTCATCTCTTCCCACCGCCTCAGCCAGTCATCCACCAAGTCTTGCCGATTCTCTTTTCTGTCCCCCTGCAGCAGCCCTCACCAGCTGCCAGTCCTTCTTCAGTCCTTTCTGAGCACTCACAATGTTTGAGGTCATGGAAATACAAGGGCCTGACATTAAGCCAGCACTTCTCAAGCCTCACCGTGCACACCATTCCCAGGGGGGCTGATTAAAACGCAGATTCTGATGCTACAGGTCTGGGCTAGGGCCCATGACTCTGCATTTCAAAGGGACGCTGCTGCTGCTGCTGGGCCCATACCCACTTTTTGAGTAGCAAGGTCCTCGATTACACAGGGGTTTTGAGTCTTAACAAACAGAATGGGCAGAGGACCATAGAGGGCCCAGGAAGGAGGGGTCTTTAAACCCAGTTGAAGTTAAATCTTTCTCCAGGGCAAATGCAATAGATTAGTTTCTAGCATCAAATCATCTTCCCTAGGACAGAGCTCTTCTCCTATTGGCTGGATCAGGGAATTTCCCATGATGCTTAGTGAGCTTCTTGCCTCCTGAGCTTGATAATTAAGATACTCAAAGCTGTCACCTGCTCTCTGGAGAAGAAAACAAACACCCGTGTCTTCAACCCCTTCCTCTCATATTGCATCCACCCCAACCTCTGAAAGGGCTTTCGTCTGGCCAGCTCTGTGCCCCACCACCGGCAGCTCCTGATTAGCCTCTCTGCTTCTAAGATATCTGATCCAATTTCTCTTTCTGAGTTTCCCAAAGCTCCCAGGGCTGAGGATGAGGTCCAGCCCCTTTACACTGCCCTCCAAAGGCCACCTTCCTGGACTTCCCCACTGCCTTCCAGCTCCAGATTCACAGGTTCACTCCAACCAAGAGGACACATCCTTTCCCTCCTGCTTCTCTGCTCTCCCCATGCTGGTTCTCAACCCAAGAATGTCCTTCCTTACTCCTTGATTGACCCTCTAACTTCTTAACAGGATTTTACAATTTTTTTACAATTAATTTCTGTACAAGCTTAGGAAGAACATATAATTTTTTTCACTTTATAGATAACAAATCTGAGGCTCAGAGAGGCTAGGTCACTTACTGTAGGTCACACAGCCAAGAAAGCACTGAGTGGGGATTAGAACTAAGCTTTTCGATCTGTCCTTCTGTTGGGCCATTGGAGATTTTTTGTTTGTTTTGTTTTGTTTTTTCATCTTTTGTTTTTAGCATTTCCTTGTGAGCCATACTTTGATGGAGGGTTGTACAAGGTGTGATGTGAGCCCAGAGGAGGCTCATCCACCAGTTATGTGCTGGAGCTGACTCAGGTCAGCTGGAGAGAGCTGATGGTGGACTTCTCTTCCCAACTCAAGTTCAGAGATATCACATTGGTAGCATGAAGTTGGCTATGGTGGGAGTATTTACACCGTGGAAACTGGCAAATATTGCAAATCAGGACTTCCTTCCTGGAGAGCAAGTGGTCGACCGTCCCAGCACCACTGCAGCGCATCCAGGTCTGGGAGACAGGGAGAGCCTCCTGGAGGAGATGGCTGCTGAGCTGAGCCTGGCAGGATGGGGGAGGGGGGTGGATGGGTAGGCAAGTGTTACCTTGACCTGGAATATTCTACCTGCCTGCTTAAGTCTCACACAGGAGTGAGTAAGAGCACATGGTCTCATCTAGAAGGGAAGCAAGCAGTTTCGGAGGAGAAGCATGCTGGGAACGCAGAAAGGATTCTAGTTGGAGGACAGAGCGTGTATAAGGCTCACCTAGCCTTGTGTTGTCACCTGGGGGAAACAGAGTTTATCCTGCCTGCACCTGGAGGCCAGTGGTGGTTTGCGTGCAGGGGAGGGATATGAGTGAATGTCTTGGGGAAAGATCTCCCTGGTAGGGGTGGGAAGGAGTAGAGGATGGCTGAGAGGGGCCAAAGAGGAGGCCACTGAGACAACCCACGGAAGAGATGCTGAGGGCTGTCAGCCACACCCAGGTGATGAACCGCCAGCTGCAACCTCCTCGAAACCCGGTGGCTGATGGGAACTGTGGGGTGGGGAGAAACAAGCATCTAAAAGGATGATTAGATTTCTGGCTTGGGCACCTGGATGCCAGTCACTTGAGATAGGAAACTTGGACTGCGGATGGGTCTCGGGGAGAAAGATGGTGAATTCAAGTTAATGTGTGTGTGAGATGTGTTTGAGGCACCTGTGCCCTCCAGGTGGGAGGTCAAAGGCAGATGGCCATTTTAGCTAGAGCTCCAAGGATAAGTCGGGGCTGGAGATACACAGCTGGAAGTCATTGATACAGTGATGGGCACTCGGACAGAGTCCCAAGGCCTATCAGGAGAGTCACTGGATATTCGCCATCAGGGTGGTGGGGTTTTTTCTCTTAAAAATAATGAGAACTTCTAGTGTCCGGTTCAGCACATGAAGAACTTGGAAGTCATCGCTCCCATTCTCACAAGAAAAAATCCGAACAAACTGAAAATCAGTAACTCTTCTCAGATTCATCAGAAGATTGAGGTCACAGGGCAAACCAGCAGCCTGAAAACTTGAGAGAGAGGTGGATTCAGAGGATCACAGCTGCCCCAGAGCAGAAGCCCACAGCCAGAGCCAGGACTGGTAGGAACACTCACACCGCAGTTGACAGTTGCTGGAGGCTCAGAGTGAGTAGACTAGCATGAGAATTAAAAACTTAAACACCCCCCCCCCCCCAGTCTCCTTTCGTGCTGTGCTTTGGGCAGGGAGAGGCGAAAAACAACCGCTTTGAAATGTATCAGGAGCATCCTGTTCTCTGCAAAGTAGGGGAAGTAAACATTTTCCTCTGCTCTCTTAGGGTTTCCAGCTGGGACTGACATAAAACGGATTAACACCCGAAAAGCATACGGATTTTATTTACATGTAAGTGGGAACCCTCCCAAGAAAAACGAAGACCCAAAGAAGTGCCTGAGGCCCAAGTGCTTATGTGCTAGGTTGGAGACAGAGCAGCAGTTGTGGACAAGTGACTAAAACACACGGGAAGTCTAAAGGGGGGTAGGAATTCTTTGAACAAGCTCTGTTTGTTGTACCGATTTCCCTCCACCTTAACTCCCTGCCTCTGGTGATAGCAAGGCTTTTTCCTCCTGGTACAGAGAGGGCACCTTCCACATGGGAGCTTTATCTCCCGCTTTCAGAAAGAAAAGGGAAGTCAACAGTGTGCCCTTCGTTCACCTGCTGTTTCTCAAGTGCTTCAAAGTCAAAAATAATATGCCCAAGTGGCATGCTGAGGGGGGATGTCCTGAACTCCTTCTGTAACAACGCCAGCCCTTAAAGGCGCCTTGTCCCACCTGGGAAAGGGAAATTAGCCAGCCCCACCCCCTGGCCTTCCGGTCTTCTGTGAGGGCAGGGAAAAAAGAGGCTAAGAAACTTCTCTGAAGGTCACAGCCCAGGGACTCTGGCCCAACAACAACAACAAAAAAAACCACGGAGATTTAATTATAAGATTATAGAACGTTTCTCCCCATAACCTTCCAAACAGAAAGCACCAGGTCCAGACAGCTTCACTGGTGGATTCTACGAAACATTTGAGGAAGAAATGACACAAATTCTCTACAATCTCTTCTGGCAAACAGAAGCAGAGGAGACACTTCTAAAATTCTATGAGGCCAGAAGGTATTACCCTAATACCAAAACCAGGTGAAGACATTACCAGAAAGGGAAACTGTAGACCAATACCTCTCATGAGCATAGGTGCAAAAGTCCGCAGCGTAATACTGAATCCAACAATGCATAAAAAGAAATACACACCATGACCAAGTGGGGTTTATTCTAGGTATGCAAGGCTTGCGCAACATTCAAATATCAATTAATGTCTTCAATTAAACTAAATAAATAAATACTGAAAAAATTCAGTTCATGTAATCCGTCACACTAAATGGCTGGGGAAGAATCATATCATTATATCAATAGATACAAAGACAGCATTTGACAAAATCCAACACCCATTTCGTAAACCGGCATAGTCAGGAACGTTCTCATCTTGATAAAGAACATCTACTATCTGCTAAATATTCTGGAAACTTACAACCGCTCTGAAAAATAGTCTATTAATTTAAAAAATACTGTGAAAAGCAAAACCAAAAAAATTTATTTATTTATGGTTTATTGAGGTGGGTAATCCTTGCATATGGCACAAAATGCAAACAGGGTGAAGGGGAAATCAGTCTCCCTCCCACCCCAAACCCCAGATACCAAATTTCTCTCTCCAGAGGCAGCTGCTATTAGCAGATTCTCTTTATTCTTCTAGAGATACTGTTTGCATATACAAGTGTATCTACCCTTAAAATGTATGTGCACCCACGTGCACGCGCGCGCACACACACACACACAGACACAAACACACAGCCCCTTGCTTTCTCCCTTAAGGAGAGAAAGAAATCCTACCTTGAAGGATTTTCCATGACAATAAGCAGCCAAGTCTCTCAACCAGGTTCACTGGGAGATTTGAGATTTAAGGTCTACAGAAAAATGATGAGGGTAGTTTTCTCAGTAATCCCAATGACAGGACCTTTCTGATGCATAGGAGAGAAGCTAATTCATGGTCATAGTTTCTGGACTGGGCAAGGCCTGTTCCCCCCCTCCATGTGCTACTGCATCGTGTCTCCTGGCAAGGCTGTGTTATGGGTATTTAAATGGTCCCCTGCTTCTGGACATCTTTTAATTCTTTCTTCTTTTTTCAAGGGGGAGTGGCTATTACAAACAGTGCTGCAATGAAAATATCTGTGCATTTTAAGTCATTTTACCTCTGCTCTGTACCAGCTGTGTGATCTTAGGTATGTTCTGTAACCTCTCTGTGCCTTGATTTATTTTCTTTCATTCTTCCTTGTGTGTTAACATAAACAAGTCCTGTCCTTCAGTATACACAGAGCATTGCTTTATCCTGAATCCCAAAGGGCCCGACATGTGCTTTTGTTATTGTCTTTTCTAAATGTTCTGCAGATCAGATTTTGATTTCCTTTCCCCCCACAAGTATTGTTTAAGAGGGTTTAAAATTTTCTGAGTCCTGGGCCTTTGGGGAATTTGTTTATTTTACTGTCTGTTATGGGGAGAATTGTGTCGCCCACAAAGTTCATGAGTTGAAGTCCTGACTTCCCTAGTACCTTAGAATGTGACTGTATTTGGATACAGAGTCTTTCAAGAGGTTATTAAGGTAAAATGAGGTCATATAGGTGGGACCTAGTCCAGTATGACTGGTGTCCTTATAAGAAGAGATTAGGACACAGACACACACAGGGATGACCATGTGAGGACACAGGGAGAAGATGGCCTCAGAAGAAACCAATTCTGCCGATACCTTGATCTCAAACTTTTGGACTCTGGAACTACGAGAACATCAGTTTCTGTGGTTTAAGCCCTCCAGTCTGAGCTGCTTTGTTTATGGTGGCCCTGGGACAGGAATACACCGTCTTAACATGTCTTATTGCATCATGCTCTGCCCTACTTCCCCTTGAGGGCGTTTATGGAGTCTTTCTGTGTCGTCTGCTAGCATGCACAGTTTTTTGTGAATGTCTCACTGGTGCATGAAAGGAAAGTGTGTTCTGTTTTCAAAGTGCAGAATTCAGTAATCTCAATTAGATCAGCCTTACCGACATTTACATGGATTCACTGCTCACTGAATCACGAATGGTCCATTCATGTTCTGGTTGTTGAAACTCATCTTCTAACTGTTTCTTTAAGAAGAGACCATGGAAACCATGTTCTCTGCATTCTAGCATGCTTTAAAATACTTGTCTGTGGCCTTTACACTTCAAAAAGCAATCAGGCTGGCTATAATATTCTGGGGACAGGGTAAGCCCAGTCCAGCACCAAATGCTGCTATGGGGTCTGAGGTCACCCTTACAGGTGACATTATTATTTTGCCTGGATGATCAAAGAATTATTTTGTTAAAGTTTAGTAACTTTACTAAGATGAGCATTCTGCATCAATTTTTTGTGGGACACCATGTGCCCTTTTGTGAAATTTAGTTTTCATTTTTATCTAAGTTACACATGTACATAGTTTAAAGGAAATTAGTCCTATAAGACTTATAATTTAAAACACTAGTCCTCCATAGCTGGGGACTCCCTCCTCATCATTACTCTCCAGAAGCAGACACTTTCAACTATTTCCTTGGATATTTACCTCGGTGGTAGACACTGTTGGCCAGCTGACCCAACTTCCATTTCTAACTCTCTTTTCTTTTGCAATACTCAGTTAGGGTGGCCAAGTGACCAGCAGGCACAGGGAAAAGTCTGCTATGAGGTTTCTGAAAAAATGGTTTCTTTCTTGTCTCTTCCCCTACTTCCTGCTAGAATATGGATGTGGTCGTTGGAGCTGCAACTGCCATTTTGTAACCATGAAGCCTAAAGAAAAGGCAAAGAGAATCTCAAGACATTGGCTGTCATAGCACCAAGCCTCTAAACTAATCCTAGAAGCTGCATACTTCCAGAATTCTTGTTATATGAGGCAGAGAAAGAAAGAGAAAAGGGAAATTTGAGCCTTTGTAATTGGTGTTCGTGGTTTTCTTCTTATTGTTTTTATAGGCAAAGTTTTTTCTAACTGATACAGCCCCCATAATTTACCATTGTAAGTGTATACCGCCATTTCTTATTTTTTTTAAGTTATGGGTAATTTTTGGAAATTGAGGATTTAGCTTTCTTACTCCCCTCCTCACAACACCCAGTTCCCTTCCCCCACCTCCCCAACCTCTGCTCTGCTTATCAGAGGTTCCGCACCTCTTGTCCTGTATGGCTTCAGATTTCTGCAGATATCTGGGGGAAATAGGAAGGATGTTGGGCTCAGTTCTCTGTCTTTCCCTTCTCTCTGGGATCCTGGCCCTCAAGACTCTAAGTTTTGCTCAGAGCCTTGTGTTAGTTTCTGGTGTACAGCATAGTGATTCAGTTATATATGTGTGTGTGTATATATATTCCTTTTCATATTCTTTTTCATTATAGACTACTAC
The DNA here is from genome assembly GCF_036321535.1 of Camelus dromedarius. Lineage (NCBI taxonomy): Eukaryota > Metazoa > Chordata > Mammalia > Artiodactyla > Camelidae > Camelus > Camelus dromedarius. The sequence goes on along the minus strand of NC_087446.1, from coordinate 5,594,932 downwards.
AAGGTATTGAGTAGGACTGTGTTGTTTATTTACTTTATATATAGTAGTTAGTATCTGCAAATCTCTAACTCTCAGTTTAGCCCTCCACCCCCCCTTTCCCCTCTGTTAACCTAAGTTTGTTTTCTATGTCTGTGAATCTGTTTCTGTTTTGTAAATAAGTTCATTTGTGTCATTTTCTAGGTTCCACATATAAGTGATATCATATGGTATTTTTCTTTCTCTTTCTGGCTTACTTCACTTAGTATGACAATCTCCAGGTCCATCCATGTTGCTGCAAATGCTATATATATTATATATATAAAAAAGTTGTTCTATTCTATTATATATATATATAACAACTTCTTTATCCAAACATCTGTTTGTTAATGGACATTTACATTGCTTCCATTTCTTGGCTATTGTAAATAGTGCTGCTATGAACATTGGGGTGTATGTGTCTTTTTGAATTATAATTTTTTCTGGCTATATGCCCAGGAGTGGGATTGCTAGATCATAGGGTAAGTTTATTTTTAGTATTTTAAGGAATCTCCATATTGTTTTCCATAGTGGCTGCACCAAATTACATTCCCACCAACAGTGTAGGAGGGCTCCCTTTCCTCCACATCCTCTCCAGCATTTGTCATTTGTGAACTTTTAAGTGCTCGCCATTCTGACTGGTGTGAGGTAATATCTCATTGTAGTTTTAATTTGCATTTCTCTGACAATTAGTGATATTGAGCATTTTTTGATGTGCCTATTGGTTATTTGTATGTTTTCATTGGAGAAATGTTTATTTATGTCTTCTGCACATTTTTGGCTTGGTTTTTTTTGTTGTTGAGTTATGTGAACTGTTTGTATATTCTGGAAATTAAGCCCTTGTCAGTCTCATCATTTGCAAATATTTTCTCCCAGTCTGTAGGTTGTCTTTTTGTTTTATTTATAGTTCCCTTTGCTGTGCAAAAGCTTATAAGTTCAATTAGGTCTCATTTGTTTATTTTTGCTTTTATTTCTATTGCCTTGGGAGATTGCCCTAGGAGAACAATGCTAAGGTTATGTCAGAGGATGTTTTGCCCATGTTTTCTCCTAGGAGATTTATGGTGTCGTGTCTTGTATGTAAGTCTTTAAGCCATTCTGAGTTCATTTCTCTGTGCATTGTGTGAGGGAGTGTTCTAACTTCATTGATTTAAACGCGGCTGTCCCGCTTTCCCAACACCATTTGCCGAGGAGGCTGCATTTTCTCCATTATATATTCTTGCCTCCTTTGTTGAAGACTAATTGACTGTATGTGTGCTAACTGCTTTTCAAGCCGACATCCAACCACTGTCCCCCTGCATTTTTCGAGGTGTCAGCCTTGCTGGGCTCTGCAGCTTCTGGAATTGGCCACATCAGCATAGGGTTCATCTTCCCTGTATCTATTCAATGAGTTACTTTCAACCATCTGTCATCCAGCTTCCAAAGTGTTGTCACCATCTCCTTTTCTATTATTTCTGTCCTTGAGGATTTATGCTTTTAAAAATATCCTCTTTGTGTCATTTTGATTGAGTTTTGGAAGAAAGTGGAAGTGGTTCTTCAGTGTAAGACCTCAATCTCACCACCAGCCTTTGTAGGAAGGATTTTCATCTTGTTTTACAGATAAAGAAACTGAATCCCGGAGAGGTTACCTGACCCACTGAGGTCTGTGCACTGAATGTGGGACTTGGACCCATGCGCATCTTCCTTCCTCTTTCCAGTTTGCTCAGCAGCCCCTAGTTATGACTTGTTGGTTGGTCAACCCAGCAGAACGTAGAGCTGCTTGCATCGCTGGAGTGCCTAGAAGACATAGGAAGCAGCAGTAGCAGGTGTGAGAAGGGCTTTTGCAGCCTGCCCAGTGCTGTGTGGAGGCTGGTTACTTACTGCACAGAGTTTGGTCTGATGGTTAAAGCCATCAGCCACCTGGGTTGAGTGCTGACCCAGCCCTGGGCCAACCGTGTGACTCTCCCCAGCCTCAGAGGGCGTTGCTGGCCCCACTGCGGGCATCGTTGGAGGAATTGCCTGAGATGATGCAGGTGGAGCACCGACACATAGCCAACATCTATTACAATCTTCTTGGATGGTCCTCTGGACTGCAGGACAGCAGCTTTCCAACAGGAGAGTGCACCAGAATCCCTGGGTTGGCTTGTTACAACACAGATGCGGGATCCCATCCTTGGAGTTTCTGATTCAGTAGATCTGGGTGGGACCTGATAACCTGCATTTCCAACAGTTCCCAGGTGACGCTGCTGCTGCTGACCCCGGGACCCCACTCTGAGAACCACCAAGGAAGACTTTCTGGTTTGTATCAGGTTCAGCAGCCTGGCATTGGGCCATGCTGGGATCTGGCATCCAAACCCCCTACTCAGCTCATGCCGACCTTGGGTCTACCCCGGAAGATTAGAGAAGAGGGCAGGCTTATTCTTGGGGGACTGTTTGCTCTTTCTGAAGAAGGTGAGGGGGACACAGGGGACTGGCAGCTTCTACCCTTCTGTCCTGGCTGCTGCCTGATGGAGATGCTCCCCCACCAGATAGAGACCTGGAGGCCTGAAACCCGTTCTACCCTAACCCCCAAGGCCCCGTAGTTTCCCGATCCTCTTCTGCCAAGAGTGCTCCTGGCCCTGGAAGATGAGAGGCCTTTGGAAGGAGTTCTGGGGAAACCCTGTCTAGGGCAGCTCTGGGCCAGGAGGCTGAAACTGGGGTTTGTCTTCCACAGTGGGTTTGGAGACCGCAGTGGGCCAGTCTCCAAGTTCTTCTTGGACCCCAGGGCCTCTGGCTATCTGCCCTGCCTGGCCTCTCGCTGCCCCAGTGTGGTCCTGGTTAAACAGTAGGGGCTTAGTCTACACTCTCCCCTTTTGGCCCCACTTACCAAGGGCTTCTGGAGGGCATGCCTAGGTTCAATTCAAACCAGGGCTCAGGCAGTGTTGGGTGGATGAATGAATGAATAAATGAATGAAAGGAGGCTTCTCAAAAAAAATCAGCTCAAAGTGCCTTTTTATCTCTAAGTGGTTTGGTTTTGATCCCTTCCAGTAACTAAGAAAGAGAAACCACGATCCCCCCTGAAATGACGGGATCATAGCCCTCATCTGACTTTCAGTTCCGCCCAGGAAGCAGGTGAGTCGGAGGTCACCGTCCCTCCGTGATAGGAGACTATCACTGGGGGGTGATGTGACTGCCTCAGGCCTGCTGGGCTCCTGGCAATGCCCCTCCCTGCACTGGGCTCCTCCAGCTCAGATAAAGGCATTGCCCGAGTTGGTAGATGCCAGCACTGCTGAAATCTGAACAACTACAAAGGAGGGAGTGACTGTGTCTGCTCTAGAGCTGAGTCTCGAAGCATGAAAGGCATTTCGTCCATAGCCAGCCAGTGTGGCGAGGGCGCACCTGGCAGAGGGAACAGCTGTGCAGAGGCACAGAGGCAGGACAGCTGCTCAGGGAAAGATGAAGAGTTCAGTTTTGACCTGTTACACCTGGGCTGTGTCTCCCCTCTCTGGAAGGCACCTGTGAACCCGGAGGTCAGCAGAGCAGGCTAGAGACGGGATTTGGTGGATACAAATGCCTTGGGGGCCATGGGGAAAGGTCAGGACAGAGCCTCTGGGCCCTGCAACATTCCAGGGCCAGCGGGGAGTGAGGGAAACCGCCCTAGCTCACAAAGAAACCAGCAGAGGCGAGATCTGCCGGGAAGGAGGGTGTGAGCAGCACTGGACCCTGCAGCGGTCCAGGGGGATAAGGGTGCAGCGTCCCTGCAGGTGGGACTGTGGGAGGAGAGGCCAGAGGGAAGAAGGGGAGACATCTCCTGAGACGTGTGAATGCAAAAGGGAGGCAGGAAGGGCCAGGAGCCAAAGGGAAAGAGTAAGGTTTGGTTGTGTTTGTTTTCAGGTGGGGAGGCCTTTGAGACTGAGCTAATCAGGATTCTTCCAGTTGAAAGTGTCAGAAACCCAATTCACATTCTCCTAGACACAAAGAGGATTCATCGGCTGGTAGAATATGCAGAAGATTCCAAACTGAGGGATGGGAAAACTTGTCATCCTCTCAGGTGCTATGGACTGGCCTGAGAGTTCCCTGACATAAGACAGATGAACAGGAGAGAAGCACGTGCTTTGCTTAATATTTTTACATGGACATAGGCGTCTTCAACAGGAAAATGAAGCCCCCAGCATACTCTTAGGGCCCAGAGCGTACGTGCCTTTTTACATAAAGAATGACAGGTTATATTACCTCCCTCACCCTTCTTGCTACACACACAACAACAAAAAACAAAACAAAACAAAACAAAACAAAGAATAAAAAAAAAAAAGAACGAAACATTTGGGGATGTGACAGGATGAAGGGGCAGGGGCCGGATTAGAAAGTTGTGGAACAGTGACCAGGAAATATGTGGGGGAAACTAATAGAAAAATAAGGGTTATTTGAGTAGGTTTGTTTGTACAGATCCGTTTCAGCATCGAACCCCAGTCTCTGGTGATAAGAATGTTCTCTTCTTGGTGCAGGGAGGGCACCTTTCTCTTGGGAAATTTATGACCTGCTTTTAGGTAGAAGCGGGAGGGCAGAGAGCCCTCCCTGCAGCTCCTGTTTCTCAAGTACCTTCACCTCAGAGTAATCAGTATTCCAGAACAGAGTGTTTTGGGGTGGCATGTTCTGAACCCCTTCAAAACCAAATCTTGGGAAAGGCAGAAATGCTTCAAGCCTGGGGCTCAAATGCCACCCGCCTCCCCATCAGGAGAAGAGGGCTCCCTGCACCATCCCCACCTCATGCCTTTTTTCTCACCAAGTGTCCTGATCTCTCCCTGGAGACCAGCTTCATCCACGTGGTCAGAAACGGCTCTGACAAAGGCTTCCAAGTTGCACCTGAGACATTTCCCACCCCTGGGAAACATTAAATTCTCTTCCTGGGCTCCAGTTTGCAAAATCCCAGATCTGGGTTCTGACTGGTCCTCCTGGGCTAGGGGCCCCGCTGTGAGACAGTCAGCAGGGGTGTGGACAGAGGTTCCTGCTGTGGATGCTGGGTGGCTTCACACCATTTCCCTGTTTACACCTCCAGGCCAGGTGCCTATGATTTGGACACTGGATGGCTGGTCAGAGCAACCTCTCTCTCTGGGAGGACCCTCCCCTTAGTGACCATCTGGTATAACAGGAAATTGAAAAACCATGAGGGTCTAGGCCAGGGGACACTCAGACTGGGCTGGGGCCAGAGAGGCCTCAGTCCTGGGCTGTTGACTGGCTTCTCAGAGGACCAACACTTCATTTTTGATTATGTCAGTGCCTCCAGGGAGCTCCAGTCCTGCCCACCTCCTCTGTTGGAGTCTTCAGGAGATTGGAGTGGGCATCTGGGGCCACTTCACCGACACATACCCCTAGAGCCTGGGGTAGGAAGCCCCTGGTGGAGTGGGGGTTAGACATTTGGAGCCAAGCTGAGCCTCGGCCCTGGGGATGGCCTGGCAGGCGGCCCATCTGGCCTCCCCTCTTGAGGCCTCTTTCTTTCTGTTGTTTGGCCTTTGTTTGCCCCCAGTTTCCTAGGAAATTTGCTTGGGGGAAATTCCAGCTGGTCTCAGCTGAACCAAGAGTCCAGTCTGTGTTCATCCCTCAGGTTTGTCAGACTGGAGCCTGGGAGCATCCCTGGATGCTGGGTGGGAAGAATAAGGCCAGGAGGAGGTGGGCAGGGGTACTAGGGGACTGTGAGAGTGTGAGAGGGGGAAGAGAGGATGAAATAGTGATGAAGAGACACAGAGAGAGGACCAGAGATGGGACAGAGAGAGACAGAGAAGGTCAGGAGGGAGGAGGGAGACCAGGTGGGAGAGGAGGCCTTGGGAGGGAGCCCTAGAGATGGCCCCACTGCCCCACCTGCACTCTGTCCCCAGGGGCCTGAGGTCAGTCTCAGCTCCAAGCAGCTTGAGGCATTTTGCTATCTGAGCCAGAGGCAGGAAAGCCCTGGGGGTCCCCTTTGGCCCTGCAGCTGGAGAGAAGGGAGTTGCGAGCTGCTGCTGGGGCCCTGGGCCTCCTGGGACGGACACATTTGGAATCCATCCTCCCAGGCAGTACCATCAACACCACGTGGGAACACTTACTTGACTGAGCCAGGCCACACGCTGCGCGGACCACGACCACACCACCCCCGGGCACTGGCTACAGGCCCGGGGCTCCCTCATTGTGACCACACACTCAGAGGTCGCTGAGCGCAGGGCTGTGGCCACAGTCAACAACAGCCCAGGGTATTCTCAGCGGCAGACCCACTCATTCATCCAGCAACCCCCTCGGAGCACCCCAGAGTAGGCTCTGCGCTGCCCCCTGGGGACCTGGCCACTGGAGGGGCTTGCAGCTTAGGGGAACAGGCCAGTCAACCGTCTTGGGGCCACAAGAGCCCAGCAGAGGTGTCTGACCCAGTGAGGCACATTGGGGAGGCTTTCTGGTAGGAAAGGAGAAGAGGGAAAGTTGGCTGGAAAGGGTGTTCCAGGCAGGGAAACAGCCTGAACAAAGGCCTGGGGTAGGGGGGGAAATGCGAGGCCTGTGGGGGAAGCACGGAAACTGAGGGAAGAGCCAAGTCACAACCAGGCACAGAGCAGGCGAGTCCCGTGGCATGCGCGTGCGGAAGGGAGCCGAGAACACCCAGCACGATCGTCTGGGCGCAGGAGGGACAGCCTGGCAGGGTGCGAGCTGAGAGCTGGAACGAGAGAAAGGGGTCTCCTCGAAGGCAGACGGTGACGGCCTCTCCCTCAGGCCCATGTGGTAGGAAGAAGAAACTAAACCCATTACAGCCACATGAAGCGGGAATTTTCAAAGGGCACTGAAGTCCCAGGTTAGTGATGACCGTGGCCCCTGGCTCCTGGAGAAAGCAAGTGGGAATCCTTCTTGGAGGAAAGCGTCCCCAGTTTGGGCTCTCTGGATTTCCAGATTTAGTTCAACAATATATGAATTTACAAAACACAGAGACACACACATGGACACACACACACACAGTGAGAGCTGAAATAACACATGAGAAATGTAGGCATAACTCTTCCCACACCAAGAAATATAGGTAGTTGATATCACACTTAGAATGTAAAACCACCAAGTTTCAAATGTTTAGAAATATAAGAGATGGAGTGAAAAATAGTGATCAGAAGGGAGGGTATAGCTCAAGTCATAGAGCGCATGCTTAGTGTGCATGAGGTCCGATCCCCAGTACCTTCTCTAAAAGTAAAATAAATAAACCTAATTATCTCTGCCCCCTAAAAAAAGTTAAAAAAATTAGTGATCAAGGAACGAGAGGCCATCCAAAGCAGTCAGGCTGATTTAAAATGAAACCAAATGTGTAGACATTAAAAATACAAAATTTTAAAACAATTTTTTAAAACACTTTTGGGTTTTTTTGTCTGTCTTTTTTTTTGGTGGTGGGACAATTAGGTTTGTCTGTTCATTTAAATGGCGGTACCGGGGATTGAACCCAGCACCTTGTGCATGTTAAGCACACTCTGTACTACTGAGCTATACCCTCCCCCACAAAAATACAATTTTTAAAAATTAAATTCTCAGCAGAGAGGGGCTTAAAAAGCAGATTAGATACAATGACGAGTTAGCTGGAGGGTGAAGATGGAAGAGAAATATGAAGAAATTACTCAGCATGCAGCAGAGAGACAAGGAGACGGAAAACGCAAGAGACTAAGAGACAAGCAGGTAGAGTGAAAAAACATGGCAGGGTCCAACCTGAGTCCCAGAGGCTGAGGCTGGAGGAAAGGGAGCAAAAGGAGAGATAATGGCAGAGAATTTTCAGGAACAATGCAAGTCGTGAATCTACAAATATAGGAATCACAACATATATTGAGCAGAACAAATAAAAATAATCTAAACCTAGGTATGGTTTGAGAGAAGTGCAACATTCAGACACCTCCTCTGAGCTCCCATGCTGCTCCCTTGGTCAAGGCCGGCTCCTCCGACTTCATAGCCGGGCTCAGGGACTTGCAGGGCTCACTCCGCTGCTCCCCAAGCCCCAAACTCTCCTGAGAGCTGCTTGTCCTCCCCCCTCCCCCTCCCTTTGGAGGCCCGGTGGCTGGCCCTTACCACCCCCTGCACCACTGCCCGGTCCCCAGATCTCACCAGGCTCACTCTTGCAGCCTCTCTGTCCTCAGCCTCAGGAGGCCTGGGTGCAAGTCCTGCCACTGAGCCTGAGCGGTCCTGGCCAAGTTCCTTGCCCTCTCTGGGCCTCAGCTTCCAGCCTCAGTTTGCTCCCCACCCCACCTGCAGGAAAGGCTGTGGCAGCTGCAGAGTGCAGCCCACCCCGAGGGAGTTTTGGATTCTTTGATGGAGGAGGAAGGAGGAGTCCCTTGGGTCTTAAAACATCTCCCTTCTTACCCTGAGCAAGTCCTGTCTTGCTGGGTGGTTCCTCTAGGTGCCCAACTGCTGCTGTCAAAGGCTAGACCAGACCCAGCCAGGCCTCTCGTGGGCACCCTGAGTGCCCTGCCTGGGATATAGGCCCGTGGCTGACCAACGACTGATGGCCTCAGCCCAGGCTCAGGTCCTTCATCACTAATGTCAACAATATAAAATGAATCAACAGTGGGGAGGGTATAGCTCAGGTGGTAGAGCACATGCTTAGCATGCATGAGGTCCTGGGTTCAATCCCCAGTACTTCGTCCAAAAATACATAAACATAATTACCCCCCTCCCCACCAAAATAAAATAATTAGATAATACAATAGAAATGGAAATAATACAATAGAAATGGATAATACAAAGAAATGGAAAATTTTGCTCATGCCAACCTAAGGATTATAATATGGGAAAGCTCTGAGGACTGTTTGGCCCACTAGAGGTCAAAGCCCAGTTACGCAAGTTTTCAAGACAAAGGGTTTACGTCAAACGACGTGTTATTGACAGTTTAGACAATGCAGATCTACGTGTGCAAAGTGAGCAGTGGGTCATGGGTCACCGTGGCCCCTTACAAGATGAAGACGGGAGGTTATTTCCTAAGGAGCAGTGACCCTCGATGAGATTAAGAAGGAATGCCATCTCCTAAGGAGGTCTGGCCAGTGCAGCTGCACAGCTCACGCTGCAGGGGAGGGAGGAGGCCCAGGAGGGCAAAGGAAAATTTAATGTTTAAATTTTTCTCGTTTTGCCATAAAATAGGAACTTCACTTCCTCACTGTAAGCTACGACCCTGTGAGTCTTGCTCTCCCATCAGCCACCGCTCTGACTCCTGCCATGTATTTATGACTCTTGTCCACTGAGCACCCACGGTGGGGCTGGCTCGACTCCAGAACCTTCTGGGACTCTGTTCACCAAACAAATGAGTCTCCAGGAGGCAAAATCAAGAACAAAGGGGAGAGAACATGATGGACAGGTTGCTTCGCTCTCGCCAAGCGTTATCAGGTGGGACCAGACAACTGTCTCCAAGTTGCAGCCAGGGAAGAGGGGTGGGGGCTGCAGCCAGTGAGGGGCTGGCAGCAGGGGCTGCGCTGGGCTTTGGGGCCAGGCACCGGGACGCCAGGGCTCTGAGAAAGGCCTTCTTCTCCACCAGGTTTGTGCAGCTGGGCCCAGACCCAGCAGGATCAGGACAACGTTATCCCACGGCCAACGATTCACAACAGGAAATTCCTCCTGGACAGGTGAGGCCTCCCAGATGGTGGAAGCGTAGAAAACTAACAAGATGGCTACTGAGTTGTTCAGGCCTATGCTCTGAGCTCAGCTGATCTTATGACTAACAGGCTCCCCTCCCTCTGCACTCTTTTCTTAGAATAACTTAATTTTTTTCACTCTAGAGGTCTTGAAAAGGTCATGGACTGAACCTCAAGAAAATGGGCAGAGCCTCCTAAATTCCCCCATAACAACAGCAAGTTCTTATCAAGATGAAGACAGTGTAACACCCTGTAAAATGCCCTGATTGTTATCACCATTCCTGTTTCATTCAGGTTTTCTATAAAACCTCAAGACCCCAACCCCAAGATGGGTTCACAGTTTCCAAGGCTGATGTGACTCCCCTTTGCCAGGCAAAGCAGTGAAGCTGCTCTTTGCTTTGCTCTCAAAGCTCTGCCTCTGAGTTGGAATTTGCTTTTCAGGGTGCAGAGGCTAACAAGGGTGAGGCCAGGGTGAGTGGAGAGCTTGGAGCCCCATCTGTCTCTGTGGGTGGCCTGGGGCCGGGCCCGCGGCGCCACGGGTCTATCAGTGTCTCGCCAATCGGCAGAATTCAGCTGCCCTTGGGTCGGATCTGACTTTCTCTGACTATCCCACTCTAAGCTGCTTTGGCCTGTCATTTGAAGTAAAATAAAACAATCAAGAGATAGAACTAGTCCACTAATCAACTTAAAAATGGTTCCCCAGAAAAGCAGGACGAAGGACAGTGCTGCCCAGAAACATGTCAACCACTTGGGAACCATGACAGAGCTTTAAATTGTGCCTTGAATCATAGACACACGTGGGAGGGGGGCAGGCGTCCCCCATACTCGCAGCATTGAGAGCGGGCTCCCTGGACTGGAATCTGTCTCTGGGTCTCCTTAGGGGTCAAGGGGAGAGAAGAGGGGCAGAAATGCCAGGGAGCCTCTGTCCCTCTAGGCCAGAGGAGGAAGGGGCTGGGGCCAGGGTGGACTCCCTCCCCACCTCCAACAGTCTCCCAGCCTTGGGCTTGCCTGGGTGCAGCGTCACTCAGCTGCTCATCCTCCAGGAGACTGGGTCACTCGGAGCCTCAGTTTCTTCATCCTCAAAGTGGAAATTATACTCATCTCTCCCCCCAGGTTCAGGGTGAAGTGCTGTTCACCTGGGGGTCTGGGCAGGGAGGGCACCATGGAGGTGCACGGGGTGACCCCATCAGCCATGAGGGCTTATGGCTCAGTGGCCCGTGGCCTCCCTCCCTCAGCCCTCCCTGGACACTGGTCAGGCTTTCTGTCCACACAGCTTTTGCCCAAACCAAATTATCTGGGCATCTGGCTCCAGTTCCAGCAGACTCCCTTGCTACTGCACCCTCCCCAAATGGACAAAACCAGCAGATTAAATATCAGTTATGTTCCCATAACTTGCAGCTGGGTTTTCCTGGCCTAATGTGGCATTTTTCTAAGTGAGAGGAAGAAATCAAAGAGGCAGACTCCTGACATTTCCAAAGTGCCTTCGGTGCTCTGGTAAGTTCCAGGGAGACTCTCTCACTTACCCATCTGCCCAAGCCCTATATACACCTCTTCCAGGAAGCCCCAGAAATGTCCCAGCTTCGGCCACTCCAAAGTACGTCCCCTCCTCAAGTAGGATTGTCTTTCCCTTTGGGCTCTCAGTCCCTGTCCTCCAGCTGAGGCCAGCCAGGAGCAATGGACCAGACAGCCCCTCCCTGGATGTGCAGGATGGTCTGAGAACAGACTCAGCATCCTTATCATCAACATCACCATCATTTCTCCTTCAAAACAGCCTTAGAGCTGGACCTGTCCCAGCTCTGCCACTTGGGTAGTACCTGCATGCTTTGGGGAAATCCCCTGGCTTCTGCACCTGTCTCCTCCCCTGCAGAATGGTGGTAACAGTGGACAATAGGCCGGGTGAGCTTTTAATAGGGAAGTGAGCATATGGCCCAGGCAGTGCCAGGCACACCACAGGGCTCAGCAAAAGGGGCCAATTTCATGGTGGCCACTGCCCAGCCCCTGCCTGTCATTCCAGCGCACATGTGGTCCTTTAGTTTTAAGTAAATTTTAAAGAAAACTCACAATTGTTGAAATAAGAGAAATAAAATGTAGGAGTTCAAAAACTAACAATAGTGACAATAACACATCTTTAATAAATGGTGTAGAGTCAATGAGATATCCATACGGATGTAAGTGAATTTTGACATCCTTCAATTCTCAGTGTATTAAGAATCAAACAATGAGAAGGGTAAACAATAAAGCTTCTAGAAGAAAACAAGTGACTATCTTCACTGGGTTACATAAATCCTGGTTTTTTTTTTAATTTTTACTTTTTTCTGCATTGCTTTGTTTTTGTTATTTTGCTTTGATGGGGAGGTAATTAGGTTTGTTTTTTTCTGTATGTATGTATGTATGTATGTATGTATGTATGTATTTAATGGAGAGACTGGGGATTGAACTCAGGACCTCATGCATGCTAAGCATTCACTGTAACACTGGGCTATATTCTCCCCCAAAGATTTCTTAAAAAGCACATAAAAAGCGTTCATGTATAACTGAAAAATTGTCCTCTACCCTGGAATTTGACACAACATTGTAAGATCACTATAACTCAATAAAAAAAATGTTAAAAAAAAAAAAGACCACAAAAACAACAGGATAAAAAAAAAAGAGCACACAAAAAGCACTAACCACAAAAGAAATGGTGAATAAACTGAGCTACACTAAAATTAAGAATTTCTGTTTATTAAGAGAGAGAAAAAGGTAAACTGCAGAGTGGAAAAAGATATTTGCAGTATAAATTTATGAAAAAGGTCTGTGTCTAGAATATACAGGAAACTCCTACAAATCAACGTGGTAAAGAGGATCGAAACAGGAATGAATGATTTCACAGAAGAGGATCTGGAAGTGGTCAGTGCTAAAAGCACAGCTGTATTAGTCACCAAGGAATGCGATTAAAAGCATCCTGCCACATTATAGCACTGCTCACCGCCCAGCAGGGCTCAAGTGAAAAGACAGGAGCCACGCACAGCCGGGGAGACTGTGGCAGGACTCGGGTGCCCAGGCGCTGCTCATGAGTGTGCCCATGGCTACAGCCTCCTTGGAAAACCTGATGGCAATATCTTCCGAAGACACTCATCCCACGACCTGGCAATTCCATCCCCGTGGTACATGCAACAGAAAGTGCATGGATGGTCCCCCCAAATCTTGTACCTGAATGCTCACAGCAGCTTCATTCATAATAACCCAAACCAGAAACAACCCAAAGTCCATCAACAAGAGAATGGATACTTACCTGTGGTGTATTCACAAAATGGAAAAATACACAGCACTGAAAACGAGAAAATCACACCACCACAACAGCATGGACAAAGCTCACCAATGCAAGACGGAGTGAGAAAAGCTAGACACACAGAAAAGGACAAACGTGGGCAGTGCCGGCGGGGGTTTGAGAGACCTCGTGATGGGAGGCCGTGGCTGGGAAGGGCCCAAGGCAGCTTTCTGGGGCTGGTTTTACGGTAGCATCACTTGTGAAAATCCATCCTGTTGTGTGTATTTTTGTTGTCATGGACTACTTCAAGAAATTACTTTAAAAAAGTAACAGTAATAATTCAAAAATCAACTCCAAATCCTGTCCCGGAAGAAAGCTGACATGGTGACAGTTTTCCCCAAACGCATCTTTACCTGGGTTAGGATGCATGTCACGCCATACATCCCATGTTGTTTCCTGATTCTCCGTTCCTACTAAACTGGAAGATCCTAAAGGCCGCTTGGCTTGACTGCCTGTGATGATCAGTTTTCTGTCAACACGGTTGGGCTATCGACACAGTTATGCAATCAAACACTCATCCGGGTGCGGCTGTGAGGTGTTTTGTAGATGTGTTCAATCTCCTATAAAGGAGATTATCCTGTATAGTGTGGGTGGGCTGGCTCCCACACATTGAAAGGCCTTAAGAGCCAAACCACTGGTTCCCCAAGAAGAAGAAATTTCGCCTGTGGCAGCACTGTCACCTGGTGGCCTGCACTGCACATCCCAGACCCTGACTCAGGTCAAACCTGGGCTCAGACGCTGGGGGTGCTTCCCCAGGAGGCTGCGGTGTGACCCCAGGTGCTCTATGTCTCTGGCAAGTGCCTCTCTGCTGGCATCTGGCTTTGGAGGTTTCTCCAAATTCTGCCATGATATTTAGAAAAACTAATGACGCGTCATTGACTTAATCCTGAGCCCAGTAACAAAACGAAGAGGCGGCACTCACGCCGTGGAGCCAGACAGCCGGGGAGCTGTCCCGGGTCCCCACTTCGCAGCCTGTGACTGTGAGCAAGTCACTGCACCTCTGCGGCCTTAGCGTCCTCACCTGGAAGCCCAGGTAAAAGTACCTGCCAGAAAACTCATTGTGAGGATTGGAGTGTGAACATGCAAGGTGCTTAACACAGCGCATGGAAGGACGGCTTCGCTAAATGCTGGCTAAGATGATTATTATTTGGTTTTTGTTACAGTAACCCCCCCGTTATCTGTGGAGAATACGTTCTAAGTACCCCGGTGGGTGCCTGAAACCACAGAAGGTACAGAACCCTACATATACTGTGTTTTTCCTGTGCACATGTACCTATGGTAAAGTTTAATTTATAAATTAAGCACAGTAAGAGATTAACAATAATAACTGATAATAAAATAGAGCAACTATAACAGACTGTAATAAAAGTTATGTGACTGTGGGCTCTTTCAAATATCTCATCATACAAATTTAATGACATTTCCCACCCTAACTACGCACTTACACGCTGTGGTTGTAACTTTTGCAGTTTGAGGTGCGACAACAAAACAACCTGAATTTCTTTTTTCTTCTTTGCAATTTCACAGACAGTGGATTTTTTTTTCATACTATAGATCTTAGCAACCTCATCATACGATTTTTTTTTCTTTCCTTAAGCGGAGAACTTAATTTGGTTTCATTCACAACTCTCCTTATCTCTTTCACCACCAAATCAAATCAAGGGGTGTACTGTGGACCCCAACAGGTCTCTGAGCAATGGGAAGGGTGGAGAGACATTCGTGCACAACCTCTGTTACTGCAAGGATGCTGCACGTGCGTTTGGTGCTCCCTCAAAGCTGACGTCACCTTGGCTTTTCCTTGTGGGGAGGGTATGGCTGAAACTTACCATGCACGAGGTCCTGGGTTCAATCCTCAGTACCTCCCCTAAATATAAATAAATAAATATACCTAATTACCTCCCCTTCATAAAATGTGGCTTTTCCTTTCTATGATGAAAAGGCAATGGGATAGTGGCTGCACCAATTTACATTCCCACCAACAGTGTACAAGAGTTCCCTCTTCTCCACATTCTTGCCAAGATTTGTTATTTATGTTCTTTTTTGATAATGGCCATTCTGACAGGTGTGAGATGATATCTCATTGTGATTTGGATTTGCATTCCTCTGATATTAGTGATGCTGAGCAACTTTTCATGTTCCTGTTGGCCGTCTGCATTTCCTCTTTTGGAAAAATGTCTGTTCAGTTCTTCTGCCCATATTTTAAATGGGGTGGTGGGTGGTTGTTTGCTTTTTAATTGAAGTACAGTCGATTAAAAATAAATACACTTTAGAAAAAAAGAAAGAAAAGACAGTGGGGCATTTACACGCACACACACCATCTCTTCTCCTGAGCCTGGGTTTTCGGTGATAAACAGAGTGGAGGCATCAAGCACATCCCCCTGCTGCACACACTGCGGAGACATCAGTGGTTCTGTTCAAACATCAAAAATATCTACAAGTCCCCGTGGGCGGGCTTTACTGCTGTCCCACCTGGTGTGCAGCTTATGACGAGGAATTCTGCCAACTGTATGTCACACTTTCTGAATGCAGAGCCTTGGGCAGTGTACTCGTGTACAACCAATGCCACACACTGGGCTGCTTAAACAACAGAAATTTATGTTCTCACAGTTCTGGAGTCCGGGAGTTCAAGATCGCTGTGCTGGCAAGGCCGGATCCTTCTGAGGCCTCTCTCCTGGGCTTGTAGCCCACTGCCATCTCCCTGTCTTCCCATGGTCTCCCCTGTGTGTGCGTCTGTGTCCTCATCTCCTCTTTCTGTAAGGACAGCCATCACAGGGGATTAGGGCCCCACACCCCATGACCTCATTGAACTGAACCATCTCATTAAAGACCTTATCTCCAAGTACAGTCACATTCTAAGGTGCTGGGGGTTCAGACTTCAACTTATGAGTCTGGGGAAGAGCAGGGACACACACTTCAGCTGATAACAGACAGGTTTTCCTACTTTCTTAGCAACAGCGTGACTGGCTTCTCTTTTCTTACGAGAAGAAAGAGCACGTTGAACGGCTTCTCTATGGTTTGGACATCTTCTCTGCCTTTATTGTCAAAATTCATCAGTTTTGTGCTTGAAAGAATTATTATCTTTTTTTGCTTGTTCCAGAAATAGCCCTATGGGTTTACCCAGTATCATCTTTGAAAATGAGCTCCCACCACTCGTACACTAACTGACAAAAGTTGCATCAATCACTGCACTGGGATCCAGGGCCAGATGGACCTGACAGAACCACTGTCCACTCCGCATCGGCATCCTTCCTCCTTGCTCCTTTCTTCTCTAGCTGCTTTGTGGAAGCATCGCACCTGCGGTTTTGCTGGCCCTGAACATGCAGACCCACACACTCTCTGCCTTTGCATTGCTTTCTTACTCCTGTATTTATGTTACAACATCATTCTGGGTTAGAATTAGAATTAGAATTTACACGTCTTATTGCATCCTGACATTTATGCCTTAGTGCATTGCTTTGAGCCATGTATTCCATCTCTGAGTTTTGGGGCTATAATGCAATACCTCAGTAACAAAGAAAATGCAAACAACACGTGTAAACTCTAACAGGCAAATGATATGAAAATGCGCCAGCTGAGGGGAACTGGCCACCAGCGCTCAATTGCGGCCTTCAAGGACCTGATGATTATTAAGAACATGGGGAGATTTCTGTGAGTCGTCATCATCAATCTTACATCACACATTGGTGAAATTTATGGAACAGATTTGTATTTGTTGCTCTTTTCTCTATCAGCGTAAACTCCCCGAAGGACCCTCGGATAAGCAAATCAGAATCTGCCCAGACTCAACTTGGGAGCAACCCTGTGCTCCGGCGATGGGAGGAAAAATCCAGAGTGGCCTCTGCCTTCAAGGTCTTACGATCTTTCATGAACATGTGCACTGCAAGAGAGAGGCTGTGAAGATGAGGCCATGATGCAATGGGGAGTGGGGAGCGGGGCGAGCCAGGCTTTGGCATCCAAAGACCTGGGTCCTAATCCCAGCTCCACCATATACTAGCTGTGTCATGAACTCCCCCACCCAACTGTCTGGTTCCCACCGAGCACCAGCTCTTATGGGACCACCCTCAGGCTGCTCTTGATTGTCAAGTTGGGTGGGTCCTGAATGGAGCAAAGCCAATCAGAGCCCTTTCCCGGGAGTTTATTCGAGCCTGAAGCCAGGAGGGCTCATGGAGAGGGAGCTGCAAGATGCAGTGCTCAGAGCCTTCTTCCTGCTTCTGTCTGGCAAAAAAGTCACCTGGGGTGAAAGAGGATAGAGCCAGGTGGAGGGTGACATGAGGAAATTCTGCTGGCCCTAGAGAGCCTACTTCCAGTTTCTGAGGCCCCCTTGCATCTCTGTCCTCTCCGTATTTCAGTTTCACTGCCCAACTCTTCCCTGGGGACTAGTAGGACCCCACACGGCAGCCCCTTCTCTCACTCACCCTGTTACGGAAACGACAGGCCAGTCAAGACACAAGCACCACTCGGAGGGCTGGAGTACTCAGATGTATTACGCCGGCGGGCTCAGAGGGGCTTCTGCTCCGAAGCTCTGAGCACCTCCAAGACGTGCGCATGAGGTTTTATTGGGTAAAGTACAAGCTTGGGGTATTCGGCCAATAGGCATGGAACAGCTTTAGCAGCATTATCATCACAAAAGTGGAGGCGGGGAGGCAGCAAACCAACATTCCAAAGCCAGATATGTATCTTTGAAAATCCAGCTGGCTAGCAAAAAACATGAACAGCAAACCAACACTAATTAACCTAGATCGACAAGTTAGTCCAGCAGAACTCAGATCGGTATTCCAATACTTAGATTTGTGAGTTATCTTGTTAGCCCAGCCCAGCCTCTCCTTCACATTCCTAGACTTGTGAGTTATCTTGTTAGGCCAGCCCGGTTTTTCCTTCACAACCCCACCTGGAGGACGCCCTCAGCATTTGCCACAATCTCCCTCCCCAACCTCATTAACAAAACAACAGTTTTGGTGAATAAAGCTGGTTTTACAGGACATTCACAAAGTGAGATGGCAGCCAGCAGTCATCCAGTTTTCTGTTCTCTCTCTCTCTCTCCAACACCCCCAGCCCCCAGCCCGCACCCCCACGGACCCTGTCCCAAGCTCTCTTCACTCCCTGTACCACCTCCAGAGTCTCCTCCTTTTATCTCTGTGTCCACGTGCAGCAATCCAGCTGCACAAGGCCACTGCCACAAGCCCCAGAGTCCCCATAGTGACTGCCTGTGGTTCTCCATCGTGACTTCAATCAACTAAAATTTGGACTGTATCAACTTTTGCCCCAATTCTATGCTGAATTCTCCTCTGCTCAAGCCCCTGCATGAATATCCACATACCTTTAGCTTAAAATTTCCCGTTTTGCTATTCAGGGAGACACTGATTTGCGAAAGGTCCCTGGTGTTCTTGCTTGCTGCAAGTAATAAATCCTTCCTTCTCTCGGTCTTCGGCTTGGCTGTCTTGGGCTCAACACTCATCAGGAGGTGAACCCAGGTTTTGGGTAGGAGTGTTGCGGAGAGATCGTCCCCGGCCCCTGATGGGCCAAATAACCCAGAGACAAGGTCTTGGATCTTAGAAGAAAAGAGGCAATTTCATGCTTTGCTGGGCAAAGGGGACTCACAGCAGGCTAGTGCCTTCAAAACTGTGAACCCCCCTTGGGGATGGAGTGGGGTGGTTACATAGCCATAGCTCAAACAATAAAGCATTGATAACAATCAACAGATTCATTTTCTCATCAGAAGACTTAGAATGGCGTCATGATGCCTCCAGGCGACCAGTTCTACAGAGGCCAGCAGTTAGATACCTTCATCTCGTAAGCACTCAAGGTGTGGTCTTCTTGGTAATTCAGGCTATTTTGTAAGGTTACAGTTCTGTGACCTTCTCCTTGGAAAAGGACTCAGAAACCAAGCATGATTATTACTTTCAATTACTGGAATAAAATAGAAACAGTAAGATCAATAGCTTTAGTGTTAACAACGGGCCTGGAACTGTGAGTAGCAACTGGTCAGTCAGGTCAGTTGACTGTTTTGAGGGCAAGCATAAGAATAAGCAATCTGTTAGCCTAAGTGTGGCCATTTTATTAATCCTCCCTCAGGAGCTCCACACAGAGAGGCCGTGCAGTGTTCCCACAGGCACCTGTGGCCCTCCCCCGGCCCCCCGGTACATATGGCTATGCTGCCCGCTGGGCCCGGCTCAAGAAGACCTGTAGCGGGAGAGCCCACCCTGACAGCCCAGTCGCTAGGGAGTCTCAAGGGGCCAAGACACTTGTTTCTGTCAGGGAGTCAAATACAGTTGGGGTCAATCTTGGGAGTCTTGACCCTGATGCAGGAAAACGGATGTGGGCTGTGAGGAGGGCCATGTCCCAGGTCTCGGTTGAGCCCCTGGGATGTGCCCCGCCAAGTGTGGGTCCTTGGCTTCGCACAGGAAAGAATTCAAGTGCGAGCCACAGTTCAGCAAAGGTAGATTTACTTAGAGAGAAACACACTGCATAGAGTGTAAGGCAAGAGAAAGGCAAGGAAAGAGGGGTGGGCATTGGGTGCTCAGGTTAAAGCAAAAGTAGGTACACACTCTATAGACAGAGTGAGGGCCATCTCCAAAGAGGAGGGAGTGACAAAGGGTCTCTAGGCATGGTGTTGCCAGTTTTTATGGGCTCAGTAGGTTCACATGCCTACAAGTGGGACCATTCCAACTGTCCTGGGAAAGGGGCTGAGATTCCCAGGAATTGGGCCACCGCCCATTCTTTGGCCTTTTGTGGTTAGCCTTGAGACTGTCATGGCGCCTGCAGGCATGTTATTTATCATGCTGTTACAATGAGCATATAATGAAGCTCAAGGTCTGCTAGAAGTCACACCTCTTAATCCTTAAGGCCAACTAGGAGTTGAATCTTCCATCATTTTGGTGAATCTTCCACCTTTTTGGTGTTAGATTGCTGTCATTCTTCGAGTGGCTGTGCCCTGCCCCCTTCCCTCCCGTCTCAACCCCACATCCTGGTGGCTGGGGCCTTCCCTTAGCTCCTGAAGGGCGACTCAGGGTGAGGCCTCTACGTATTGCCCAGTCCTACTCAAAGACTGGAACAGGTCATCATGTCCTCGTCCCAGTCCTGGAATGCCCCCCTTTTGTCCCTAAATTTGTCTCCCCACCTGCCTGCACAGCCATGACCAAGCCCGCTCCATGGGGAGGGACTTAGGGTGTCTCTGGGATGTCTGTTGGGTGGGGACCAGTCTCCAGGCCAGACCCTGCCAGCCTCAGTGCCACCAAGGTCCACCTTGATTGCAACCCCTGAAATGCAGTTTTGTTCTCACTCAGCAGCCCACTGCCTCTCACTTCCTCTTCCTCTTCCTAAATTAGCCTTATTTAAAATGGAAGAGGACCCTGTGGGGTCCTCCCTGGTACAAATCCTTTCCATCTCCCATTTCTTGTTTGTAGGAAATACATTTCATTTAGCCTCCTTGATCTTCCCCAGTTTCCAAAGGGCAGATTCAAACAGCTGCTGATTAGGGAAGAGAAGGAGTGCTGAGACAAGGGAGGAACATTCAGGAAACAACGGTGCAGCCTCAGGGCAGGTCCTGTCTCTTTCTCAAGGGATACTCGTAACAATATCTTTGAGCTCTTCTGCAGGAACTAAGGCTCCCTCTGAGGTGGATGATGGCAACTTTAGACTGAGTCCAAGATTCTTGGAGCACTGCCCTGTAACCTCACCACTAACCAATCAGAAGAGAGTCGCACACTCTGCAGCTCTCACCCCAGATTTTGCCTATAAAAACTTTTGCCCAAAACCCATCAGGGAGTTTGGGTGTTTGGGGCACCAGCCACCCATTCTCCTTGCTTGGCCCTGCAGTAAACCTTTGTCTGCTCCAAACTCCATTTCTGTTTGGCCTTACTGTGCGCTGGGCACAGGAACTTCCGTTTGGTAACACATTGACGAGGGAACTTCAGGAGTTAGGTGGCCTCCTGACTTCTGGTAAAGTCCAGTTTCCTAGGGAAGTTTCTCTCTAAGCTACTGCCCCCGGGTCACCTTCTGCCAGACCCGGTTCTCCAAGTTGACCCCACCTCCCCACCTCCTATTATGCCGTGGGGCTCCCAGCAGGAAAGAGAAACCTGTGAATCCCAGTAACTCCCAGTGCTGGCATGTCCTTGCAAGGGCTGTTGGGCATTAAGCCCCAGGGACAGGGCTTTGTGACTTTGAGTCTCGAGACCCCCAGTCCTCCCTCGGGGTTTGTTACTAGTATACCTCTGAGCCCTGTCACACAGGGACATTTGGGGCTCAGGGAAGGGGACACTGAGTCGCCTCTCCAGGCACTCCCCACCACCTGTGCATGATTCCAAGACCCACCTGAGTTTCCCAGCAATCGGCCTGGGTAGGGGGGTGCTGTCTTGGTGGCATCCCAGGCCAGCCTGAATCAGTAGCATTGTCTGCTGTTGCTCTCCTGTGCTGAAGTCAGACACCATGTTGTCTGGATTCAGCTCAGTCCAGGATATTATGGGGAAGTTTCTTGAACTTCCTTGACAAGTGACTATCCCCAGCACTGAGCCAGAGGGGCATTTATACAAAGCCCAGGGAGCTTGAAGCTTGTAACAAGCCCTCGGAGGTGCCCTGAGGATGCGTCCACGTGGCTGGCCGCTTTTGTAACATTTGGGAAAGTAAGACATTCTTTTTGTCATCAGATAAGACCACTGGCTCTTTCCACTCTGACCCCATCCCCTTCAACATCACCTCTGTGCGTGGGGCTGGCTTTGGCCTCAGCGTGGGCATTTTGGAAATCCAGCTGTAGGAATGCTGAGTTGAAGGGTATTTGCTTTGGGTTGAGTGGAATACATTTATGTGGTCTGCGTTCCCCACTGGGTGTCCCCAAACACAGCCACCCAAATAGTATCCTATGGCGATCAATGGACAGGCCATGAAGAGAAGTGGGTAATGGGGGGGAAAGTACAACATTTAACAATGAACAATGGTTAACAAAGGTTGAAACCATACAAGCCAGAACCTAGATGGTGAAACATTCTTCCAAACACCAGGCAGGTCAAAGAGTACACAGGGAATCTGATCCTCATGGATGTCTGGTCCAAACTGTCTGTAGTAAAAACAAAAAATTTCAATTAACCATGCTGGAGGAAAGGTGGAATTGACGTTCTAGTCTCTCAATGAAAAATGGTATTACAAATTGTCATTTCACAAAGAGGTGATCAAAAAGTACTGAGGGGGAAGTAACAATGGAAAAAAATACACTAAAAAAATAACTAAAGTGTTATGTTAAGTTTTTGGATCTAATTATGCTTATGCTATTTATTATATTTTTAAGTTTTGCAATGTGTCCTGATTTCTTTACTCTTAATATTCACTTTCATATTTAATTTTATATTCACAGGTTTTTTTTTTTTTTTCACTTAAAGTAGCATCTAAACAGTCCACTTACTGTCCAGCTGTCCCCCTCCTGAGGGGACACTGCCAGTCTGGGGGTAGTTCCGGCCATTTACCTGGGGACAGGGGTGTGTGGGACCCCCAGGGTCAGGTGGGGCGGTCTCCCTCCATGTTGCTGACAGTTACAGGGAGGGCTTGCTTTTGGCTCAGTGCCAGCGGGCTTGGTTTAATCCAAGATACAGCTGGGTGTTACTCAGGAGTTAAAACTCCCAAGAAGCCCCGAGTGTAATCAGGCTTCGTGAGGCCCCGTGGGCAGCCTGGCCCGCTGCTGGCCCCCCCGCCTGCTCCAGCTGTGAGACTCCCTTCCTTCAAGAGACACAGGGCAGGAGGTGGGCTGAGCCCAGAACCACGTAGCTGGCGCCGGCTCTGCTGCGCTCCAGTGCCCGTCCTTGGGTGCCTCCTTGTGCCTCGGTTTCCCTTTATAAAGACAGATGGTGGTGTTCCTCCCACACAGAGCCTTGTGAGGGTGAGATAGGTCAGTGATGCCTGGTACCTGGCTAGCTCTGCAAGACTGCGATAAACAAATGCTCCATGAGTTAACCACCCTTATTGACCCTTCAGCGGGATGAACCCAGGACCCCATGCCTGCTGAGCTATACCCACACCCTTACTTTGTCTGTATTTCCAAGAGCTTCTTCTTGTTCTCTAATAGTTTTGTTTTATAGATTTCCATACTTAACAGGTACAGTATCTTTTCCTTCTTTCTGAGGATTCTAATCATAGTTAAAAATTTTTTTAATCTCCTGCATGATTTCTTGCCTCTACATTGCCCTGTTTATAACTGTTTTCTTGGTGTTCATTTTTCATATTATACTCATGCCTCAAATGTCTGGTGAGCCTTAGCTGTCCACTTCCATTTAAGAAAGAAGCACCAAGTTGCTTGGACACGATGCCCGCTGCTGGGGTTATTGGTTGTGGGAGTCACTGTATGGTAGACCAGTTGGACTGTTTTAATGGGAGCCCTGCTGATGCCAGTACCTGTGGGTCTTTTCTCTTAGGTCACTCAGATTTCCAGAGAAGGACATTACAGTGTCCTAGGTAGGGGACAGCAATCTAGGAGCCAAGGGGGAGGACGATGAGTTTTATGCAAGGTAAAATGGTCCCCAAAGATGTCCATGCCCCAATCCCTAGAACTTGTGAATATGCTATGTTACAAGACAAAAGCAACTCTGCAGGTGTAATTAAGGTTATGGACCTTAAAATGGGGAGAGAGATTTTCCTACATTACCCAGATAGGCCCGATCTAGTCACACGAGCCCTTACACACAGAGGACTTTCTCTGGCTGGAGGCAGGAGATACACAGGAGATGTCAGAAAGAGTCCCAGTGTGAGAAGGATTCGATGCGCTGTTGCTCTGAAGGAGGCGTCCTCTGCCGGGACTGGGGAGCCTCGAGTTGCTCAGGGCAGCCCCCGCTGACAGCCAGCAAGACAGCAGGGCCTCCGTAAGGAGCCCTCCCACACTGCTGGCGGGAATGTAACCACCATGGAGGACAGCATGGAGGTTCCTTAAAAAATTGAAAATAGTTACCATACGATCCAGCAATCCCACTCCTGGGCACGTATCCACAGAAAACTCTAATGTGAAGATACATGCACCCCAATGTTCAAAGCAGCACAGCTTACAATAGCCAAGACATGGAAGCAACCTAAATGTCCATCCACAGATGACTGGATAAAGAAGATATGGCATGCATACACACACACACACACACACACACACACAAATATTACTCAGCCATAAAAATGAAACAATGCCATTTGCAGCAACATGGATGGACCTAGAGATTACCAGACTAAGTGAAGTAAGCCAGATAAAGACAATGATATCATATGATATCATTCTATATGTAGAATCCAAAAAAAAAGTACAAATTTTATTTACAAACCAGAAATAGTCTCATGGACATAGAAAACAAACTATGGTTACCAAAGGAGAAAAATGGAGAGAGGGATAAATTAGGAGTTTGAGATTAACATACACACACTACTATATATAAAATAGATAAACAAGGACCTACTGTATAGCACAGGAAACTATATTCAATTTCTTGTAATAAGCTATAATGGAAAAGACCTGGAAAAAAATGTGTGTGTATATGTATAACTGAATAGCTTTGCTGTACATCTGAAAGTAATGTTGTAAATCAACTACACCTCAATAATAATAATAAAAAAAAACCCTGGAGTCCTATAGGAGTCCTGTGGTCCTATAACCACAAGGAAGCCGATTCCACCAACAACCTAAATGAACCTGGAGGCAGACTCCTCCCCAGATCCTGCGGAGAGGAACGCAGCCCCGTTCAGCAGGCGTTAGGCCACCTCCAACATCCCTTTGACTTACATGGGGGACCAGAATATGCCACTTTGGCATAGGGAGTATTTTGAGCTGGAGGATCAACAGATGCAGAAGGATGTCCTCCTTGGGCCTCCCTCAACTGGCTAAAAGCAGAAACTTCTGAAAAGTGGGGCGGCGAATCCCCTCTCCCAGGGAAGTTTCACAGACACAAAGAAGATGGAATGTCCGCGTCGAGGTGGACCTACAACCTCGCTCTGTTAGTTTCCCCTCCCACAGTCTGTCACCCTTGAAAGCCCCTTTCCTATGTCACTTCTCTAAGGACTTATTATTTTGTTGTTAAGCTGCTATAGAAGCCCTGGTCCTACCACAGGTGTCCCCAGTTCACATGTTAACACGCTGCTGTTTGCTTTTCTCTTGTTTATTTGCCTGTATTCAGTCTAATTTTACAGGGCCCTAGCCGGAGAACCCAGGAGGGTAGAAGGAAAAAGAATTTTTCCTCCCCTACACTTACCACACTGAAGCTAGAGCCGTGCTTGGGTCTGTCAGAGCCTCGCCTCCAAAGCCTGAGGAACATGGGAAGTGAGCGGGACAGAGGTCCATCTGAATGGTGATTGCGTTTGGGGAATGCGAGGGGCACAGGGAGCCTGCTGGGGTGCTGGAGGGTGGTTACACGGGTGTGTGCTTGAGAGCACGTGGCAGGTGTGTCAGCGAATGAGTGAGACTAGTGTAGCGAGGCCACATGGCAGCGGGAGGCCCCAGGCTAATGCCCCTCGCCCCCACCAGGTACCGTGTGGCTCTGTGCCTCTGCTGCTTCCTCCGTGAAGGGGCAGTGATGCCTCATCTGCCTGCGGAAGACAACCTGCCTCCCCCAAGGGTCCAGGGCCTCACGCCTACTGTGTGCTGCAGGCCCCACTACGTGCCTCATACACTTTCTGTGATTCCTTCCAGTGGCCGCGAGGTGGTGGGCGCTGCTCTTCCCCCGATTTGGATGACAAAGCCATGAGACGATCATTGCCCCTCATAGCCTGTCCACCTCCTGAACCAGCTCTTAACTACCACCTGCGAGGCCTCCTTCCTGGCAGAGGGGCCCCTGGGGAAAGGCCCAGAGGAGAGACAGAGCCTGGCTGCCCTGGGGCCTGTGAGGGGCAGGGCGGGAGGAGCCCTGAGGGTCTGTGGGTCACTCTGAGGAGCTCAGGACTCGGGAGAGCAGAAGGAGCTGGTGGAGGGAGTCGGCTGGGAAGACAGGAGCCGCCTGCGCGTGTGAGCGGGCAGCTGAGGAGGGGCCCCCGGCTGCAGAGTCCTGGCTGGAGACAACGGGGGCTCCGGTCAGGTGGAGGAAGTAGGGTTGGGGACACTCAGGAATTAGGGTCTACAAACCGATGTCTGCTTGCATGTGGAAGGTGCGGGCAGCGGCAGGGTGGCCAGAGCAGCCGGGCAGGTGCCTGGCAGGTGCTGCCTCTCACCAAGGCCCCAGCAGTCTTTGGAGGACCAGGTGGGGAGGTGAGGGAGGAGGCTGCCTGCACATGTGGGGTTGCAGGGCCTTGTTTGAGGGAGGGGTGTCTGGACATTCCCCAGGCCTAAACTCAGGCCAAGCCCTGGGTTCCTCCGCCCCAAGCCCGCCCTGGGCCACCTGTGCCTGTTGTGGGCACAGCCTCAAAGGAGGTCAGCGTCTATGCCTGCGGTGTGTGGTGCAGACTGGGGCCTGGCTAACCAGCTGACGGGAAGGTCAGAGGGTGCAAGAGAGGGACGGGGAGTTCCGGAGACCCAGACCATGTCTGGTGCAGGTGGCAGAGAGGGGACGGTGGCAGAGAGGAGTGTCCTGGTGCTGCAAGTCAGCACCAAAGCCTAGGGGCAAGGCTGGGATACCAGCTGTCAGGGGGCCCATGACCCAGCGCCTCAGGCATGGAGAGGGACCAGCACAGAGGGAGGGAGGCCAGGGGAGGGAGCCTGTGTGGCCAGAGGGACCCTGGTGTCTCCGTCCATCTGTCCATCTGTCCGTACCAGGCCCACGGCTGGTGTTCCTGCCACTGTGCTCTTGTTTTTGGTGCAACAAATAACTTGCGCAAGTAGAACGATAAGAACTACAAATAAAGGGAAAGGGGCCTGAAATGGAAGGGCCAGGAGAGCACAGGTGCCTTTGTAAATGGATCACACGACTCATTGCAAACAGCGGTATCTGAGCCGCATAAACACGGAGAGCAGAGCCATTTTCAGGTCTGGGAGGAAGGTCAGCAACCCCACATCCGAGAGCAGGAGCACCGCTGGGAGAGGGCTGAGGCCTCAGGGTCTGACCCTGGGAGGTCAGTCACCCCAAGTCCCAGTGGCAGACCCAGACCCCAAGGCTGGGTTTCCCAAGTCCTCTTGCCCCACTGCCACCACCCACCACGCGTCCCAGGAAGTTGTCACTCGTCTGCCCACCTTAGCAACCTGCTTTTTATGGCAATGGGCCTGTCGGGCTCTCGTGGGCAGGGAAAGGGTCATGAACAAACCAAAACAAGTGGAGGTGATAGATGGCTGGGAAATGTGCCTCAAATAGGGAGTGTGAGGGGTTAATGGTGCTGGGTTCGGGCTCCACCCAGTTCCTGGTCTGGCGTCTTCTCCTGCCAACCTGCACAGCACCCTCCCCAGGGCGGGGTTGGGAAGACGAAGCTCCTTCATTCAAAGTGCGTTCTGGGGGCGTGCCAAGATGGCGAAGTAGGGAGACTCACAGCTCGCCCTCTCCCACAAATGCACCAAGAATTACATCTACAAACCCACTGAATCGCACAGAACACCTACTGAACTCTGGCAGAGTGTCTCTCGCTTCGAAATACAGGAGGATTCTCACAAAATCCAGTAAGAGAAAAAAGAAAAAGTAAATTGGTGTGGGACCAGTCCTGCGGGGAGGCAGCAGCAAAGAGAGAAAGGCACCCTCACGCTGGGACGCCCCCCTCTCCAGCCGAGAGGTCAGCAGGGACAGAGCGGAGCTTCCCAGGCTCGGAGGAGACAGAACTGAGGGAAGCTGGCCTAGTGGAGGCCCTGTGATCCCCAGCCCTAGACGCAAGCTGGCAGGGACCGGCTGCTGGAGATGGTGAGGAGCCCGGGCAGAGGGCTGCGGCCCACTGCACAGCGGCAGCCTCAGGGAGCTGGAGGGCAGTCTGAGCGCTGACGAGGGGTGTGTGCGGAACAGAACAGCCCGGGGCCCCCATAAAAAAGCACCAGGGCTGGTGTGCGTGAGGGGGAGGGGTGCAGCACAGCTGCTCCACAGCCGTCTCCGCTTGGGCCAGTGTGGGTGTGTTCTCGCGAGAAGAGGGGTGGGGCTTGGTCATAGCCATCACTGCTGCGTGGCTAAAAGCTGAGGCCATGCCTAGTGGCTCTGGAACGTCACAGGCAGGACAGATCTGTTTACAGCCCCAGGCGGAGAGGGCGGATTTGCTCTCTGGACCGTTTGTGGACCATTTGTGGACCCGTGCGCCGGTACAAACAGGCAGTGAGTGGAGTTCCTGCGCACAGCGGGGGTGAGTACGGTATCTACCACAGGCCTGCGCACCGCGCTGCATGCGGAGGCGGGGCCGGGGTCTGCCGCTGTCCCTGCTGGCGCACCACGGATTTAGGCGTGTGACTGCACGCTCCCTATGGCAGGCCCTAGCGCCTGTCATTGGCAGATCTGTGCTGGTGGTTCCTGGGTCCCAGAACCTGGGGGACACCAGAGTGGGAGGCCAACATTCCCACCGCTAAGGCGGGGACAAATGCAGCGTCAATAAAGAGTACTTTCTAAGCCCACATAACACGTGACAGACAACACCAGAGGGCACTTCCCAGTGGACATCTCCAGCAGAGGTGCACTCAGCAACTCTTCTTCCCAGATGAAGCGCTCCAACCCTGCCTACCACACACCACAGCTCAGAAATGGGTCTAGGAGCTTCTATTCCAGCAACAAGGGAGCAGACTGGGTCCTGTCAAGGCTGTGACAACCACAGAACTAAAAAGGAGGCCAAACTCAACAACAGTCAGGGCAGGCTCTGATCACAACACCAGCCACACCCCCAATCAAAGAGGTAACAGCCAACACACGTGGAAGACAGACGTGGAGACCAGCCACACTGAGAACAGCCCTCGCTACAAAACTATTATGCACACAGTCTACACAGGAATGCTGCCACTTCAAATACAAAAAATAAAACAGCCCTTCAAGACCACAGTAGGTGACTGACGCTTCTCAATCCACAGAGCCAGAGAAATATAAGTAACATGAAGAAGCAGAGGAACCTCTGCCAATTAAAAGAACAAGAGAAGTCCCCTGAAAGAACGAACAGTGAGATAGACCTTGACAGTCTACTAGGTCATGACTTCAAAAAGGGGGTGATAAAAGCACTGAAGGAAGTAAGAGAGACTATGAATAGAGACAGAGAATACTATGAAAAGGAAATAGAAACTATAAAGAGGAGCCAATTAGAAACAGAAAACTCTATGGCTGAGTAAGAGCTGAGCTGAAAGCTGTCAAAAGCAGACCAAATAATGCAGAGGAACGAATACGTGACTTAGAAGACAGGATAACAGAACTCACCCAATCAGAACAGCAGATAGAAAAGCAAGTAAAAACCAACAAAAGCAATATAAGGGACCTAGGGGATAACATAAAGTGTGCCAACCTACACATAATAGGGGTCCCGGAAGGAGAAGAAAGAGCAAAGGGGATTGAAAAGGTATTTGAAGAACTCATGACTGAAAACTTTCTAAACCTAAAGAAGAAATCAGATACCCAAGTACAGGAAGCACAGAGGGTCCCAAACAGGAAGCCAAACAGACCTACATCAAGACATATTATAATTAAGATACCCAAAGTTATGAAGATAAAGAAATGATTCTAAAGGCAGCAAGAGAAAAACAAAGAGTTAGTTACAAGGGGCCGTCATAAGGCTTTCAGCTGATTCTACACAAACACTGCAGACCAGAAGGGAGTGGCAAGATATATCCAAAGTCCTGAATGAGAAAAAGCTGCAACCTAGGATACTGTATCCGGCAAGACTATCCTCTAGACTAGAAGGAGAGAGAAAGAATTTCACAGACAAGCAAAAACTAAAAGAATTCAGCAATACTAAACCTATCCTAAAAGATGTATTGAAAGGTCTACTCTAAATGGAAAAGAAGCAGGAAGCTATAGAAATGAGAAAACCATAATGGAAGTGTGATAACTACAATGAGTTGCAAGAGAATAAATATGAAGATGTGAAAAAAAAATAAGGGTTTCAAAATCATAAAAGGTGGGAGAGGAGAGCAAGTAAATACAGATTTTTTTCTCTCTTTTTTTTTTTCTTCATTTTTTTTCTTCATTCTTTTTAGGATGTGTTTGAGCCTACATGGCTACCAGTCTAAAGCAAACAGATATGGTAAGGTGTTAACATACTTGAAAAACAGGGTAACCACAAATGAAAAGCATACAATAGAGTCATAAAACCCAAAAAGAAACCAAGCTAATACAAAAGAAAATTATCAAACCAGAAAAATACCATATGACATCACTTATATGTGGAATTAAAAAAAAAAAAGACCAACAAACTTATTTACAAAATAGAAACAGACTCACAGACATAGAAAACAAATTTATGGTTACCAGAGGGGGAAGGGGGTAGGAAGGGATAAATTGGGAGTTCGAGATTTGCAGATACTAATATATGTAAAGTAGATGAACAACAATTTCATACTGTATAGTACAGAAAACTATATTCAATATCTTATAGTAACTTATAGTGAAAAAGAATATGAAAATGAGTATAAGTATGTTCATGTATGACTGAAGCATTATGCTGTACATTAGAAATTGACACAACATTGTAAACTGACATACTACGATAAAATATATGTAAAATAAGAAAAAAACAAAACAAAAAATACCTTAAGGAACCTCTAGGTTAGTATGTATTAGCCCCTGTCGACTATAAAGCCCTCCCTCCCTTAGGTGTTAATTACCAAGATTCAATACACATAATTCTAATTTTAGACTAAGGTTATTGGGAGTCAGGGGAGAGGCAATTTTTATCAAATTTACCTTGACTTCTTCAACAGAATTCCACCAAATACAAGACTTATTTTTGAAGTGGAATTAGTGGATATTGACTGAAATAGTAATGCTTCAGCTCTAAAGACATCAGCAACAATAAAACATAGCCCTGAAGGAAACTTACGCGTCTAATTAGAGCTGGCTACTATTATAAGCGAAGAGTCAGCTGGAAAATTCAAGAAGTTAGAGCTTGTTTACTTGATCCCCAACTTTTAAGAATTATAATCTGTTACAAATTCTTGAAGTTTAAAATATTTTCCTACAGCTGTGTAAACTATTGGCTAAAGAGAACTGATTTTCCTGTTACCTCGTGCTGTAAACTAAAAGGCTCAATAAGAATTTATCCAATAAAAAATAGTACTAAAAATTACCAATATAGGGATAAATGACAGAAAGGCGTCCTTGCTGGGAAGATGGGAGGTTTATGCTAAATAAATGCACTAGCTTGCAACATGTTGTATTACTGCTTTGCAGATCAGAAGCGGTCAAAATGTTATAATTTCACATGGTTCAAACTAATGCATAACCATCAGATCCTTTATGAAAATGCTTTTCGAAAGTTGTTTTCTCTGAGTTAAAAAATAATACACTTGTACTGTAGAAAGTGTGGGGAAAGATGAAAATGACGAATGAATATAGTAAAGATCACTCATCCCTCAAACCAGAGATGATCATAGTTAATATTTTGGTACATTTATATCTACTTTTTCCTAAAATGTGTACATGGTATATTTTTCAAATATCTGAATCATGTTGTAAAGTGGTTTTATAGCTTTATTTTATCACTTATGAGTATGAACATTCCCTCTGAAATTGGAATCTGGATCCAAATCCCAGTTCTACCATTCATTAGCTGTGTGACATCATGCCTGTTACTTCATCTCTGTGAGTCAGTTTCTTGGAAAACAGGGAAAGAAGCTTGAATTCTACCGCAAATTAAGATGATTATTTAGGACATATTCTCCATCTGCTGGCTGTATATATATATAGAGAGAGAGAGACAGAGACAGCGACAGAGACAGAGAGGGAGGGAGAGAGTCACCACAGTTTCTGGCAGACAGTAAATACTTAATGTTAGCTATCACTAATAACTAGTATTTGGAAACATTTCAAGGCTACATTGTATTCTTTTTTTTAAAGATTGAAGTACAGTCAATTACAATGTGTCAATTTCTGGTATACAGCACAATGTCCCAGTCACGCATATACATATGTTCATTTTCATATTCCTTTTTCTTAGATTATTATAAGATTTGAACATAGTTCGTGTGCTATACAGAAGAAACTTTAAAAAAAAATCTATTTTTATATGTAATGGCTAGCATTTGTAAATCTCAAACTCCCAAATTTATCCCTTCCCACCCCTTTTCCCGGGTAACTGTAATATTGTGTACTATGTCTACATTTACTATGTCTTACTATTCTATTTTGTAGATGAGTTCATAGTGTCCTTTTTTTTTTTTTTAAGATTCCACATATGAGTGATGCCATATGGTATTTTTCTTTCTTTCTGGCTTACTTCACTTAGAATGACAATTTCTAGGTCCATCCATGTTGCTGCAAATGGGATTATTTTATTCTTTTTTATGACTGAGTAGTATTCCATTATATAAATATACCACAACTTCTTTATCCAGTCATCTGTCGATGCACATTTGGGTTGCATTCATGTCTTGGCTATTGTATATAGTGCTGCTATGAACATTGGGATTCATGTATCTTTTAAAATTAGAGTTCTCTCTGGATATATGCCCAGAAGTGGGATTGCTGGATCATATGGTAAGTCTATTTTTAGTTTTTTGAGGAATCTTCATGCTGTTTTCCATAATGGCTGCACCAAACTACATTCCTACCAACAGTGTAGGATGGTTCCCTTTTCTCCACACCCTCTCTAGCATTTATCATTCATGGGCTTTTGAATGATGGCCATTCTGACTGGTGTGAGGTGATACCTCATTGTAGTTTTGATTTGCATTTCTCTGATAATCAGTGATACTGAACACTTTTTCATGTGCCTATTGGCCATTTGTACGTCTTCACTGGAGGATTGCTTATTTAGGTCTTCTGCCCATTTTTGAATGGGGTTGTTTGTGTTTTTGTTATTAAGTTGTATGAGCTGTTTATATATTTGGAAATTAAGCCTCTGTCAGTCGCACCATTTGCAAATATTTCTCCCATTCCATAAGTTGTCATTTTGTTTTGCTTATGGTTTCCTTTGCTGTGCAAAACCTTGTAAGTTTAATTAGGTCCCATTTGTTTATTTTTGCTCTTATTTCTGTTGCCTGGGTAGACTGCCCTAGGAGAACATTGCTAAGATTTATGTCAGAGAATGTTTTGCCTATGTTTTCTTCCAGGAGATTTATCATGTCTTGTCTTATAGTTAAGTCAAGTCTACATAATATTCTTTCATACAGTAATTGTTTAACCAAATATTTTATTATGGGGGAATTGGATTGTCAATGTATTTTCATTGTGACGTACAACGCTATAATAACCAAAAAACAAAAAACCAAAAACCAAAAAACCAACCCCCAAACCAAAATGCATTCCAAGCACAGTCTTAGGCACGGGGAGAACCAGTGAACCCAGTGGACCAACAGCCCTGTCCTCAGGGCACTTCTGTCCTAATGGTGCTGGGAAGACAATTAGCAATAAACAGGATGAGGGAGAGGATTGAGGGAAAAGGCAGAAGGAGACGACTGGGGATCACAAGTGCCTGGTGAGGGCTGTAATCTTTAAAAGGGAGATCAGGGTCACAGAGGGGTGGGACCCGCAGGTGGGAGTGAGCCACACTTGCCAGCAACCAGGCAGCTGGCGTGGCCCCAGCGAGTTAGCCTGGAGGGTGAAGGGCATGTCAGGGAGGCAGGGGAGCTGGGCCACGTGTGCGAGGGCCCCTGCAGAGCGGAGGTCTGGATGGGAGGCCCTGACGGATGGAAGGGCCAGTGAGGAGACCCTGGGCTGTGGTGCCGCAGGATTTGGGGGAGGGCCGCATCCAGAGACGAGCAGGACTCGGTGGGCAGAGCAGGTGTCCTTGTGGAGGTAAAAGTGCCTGCGGGCAAATGGGAGTGGGGAGTCTTGGCTGAGATCCTGGGATCCCGTCAGAGGCCTTCAGGTCACTCTGCTTGGCCGCCCAGCGTCACCCAGGCCACCAGGCTCCCCCCGTCCTGGGAGCCCTGTGATTTCACTGTTGGGCTCAAGCTTCCGGGAAAGCCCCCTCCAGGCAGCACCTGCCTCTCTATTCTGTTTCTCTACATTCCAAACAGCTCTTCAGGGTGATGAAAAAATGCTGCATTTTCAAAGAGGATTTGTTCTGGTAAAACATCCCCTTTGCTTTCATAACTCTGCAGAAGTATCTGGGTCTTACTGGGTTTGCTCTCAAGAACAAAAGCGCAATAAATACCTTTTTCAAAGCACTAGTGCTTAACCCTTTAGCCTAGTCTTGGCCAGTTTCCACAGATCCTTGGATTGTCATATCACCATTTTCTTTTTAATCAATAGATCCTGAATATGTTTTGTTAGAACAATTATTAATTAACATCTTTACTATTTGAAGCACTCATGCAAATTGATTACAAAATAAAACACCTAAGGCCCAAGGATAAATGGGCCAGGAATACAAACTAGTCTCTTTCTTTCTCTCTCACACACACACATGCACACACACACACAGACACACACATACGCACACAGACACATGCACACACACACACACACATAAACAGCACACATGCACACAGATACACACACATGCAGACACACACACACGCACAGGCACACACGAGCACACACACACATGCAGACACACAGACACATGCAGACACACAGGCACACATGCTGGGACCGGGGGAGGGGGAGGGGCAGCAGCAGGATGAGCCCAACAGATGGGGCTCCTGCCGCCCGCCCTGCTGTCAGGGAGGACCTTCTGCGGAGTCTCACTCACCCTCTCTGTAAAATGGGAACATAATCTGCTCGGAAGGCCTCCCGGCGGTGGACTGAGCCCAGGCCCCAGCCTGGATGGGGCTAAGCCAGTGTGGGAGTTTCTCATGGACACTTGAGGACTGAATTGTGTCTCCCTAAAGTTCCACACAGTTGCATTTGGAGGTGGGCCTTTAAGGAGGTAATCAAGGTTCAATGCGGTCATAAGGGTGGGGTCCGAATCCCACAGGACTCATGCCCTTATAAGAGGAAGAGGCGACAGAGGGACCTCGGGCTGTTTCCGAGGAAAGGCCAGGTGAGGACACGGAAGAGAAGGCAGGGGTCTACCAGGTGGGGGAAGAGTCCTTCCCAGAAACCGCCCCCGATGCCGCCTTCGTCGTGCACTGCTCACCTCTGGAACTGTGAGAAAGAACACTCTGCTGGTTAAGCTGCCCGGGCTGTGGCGCCTTGTTTGGGCCGCGTCTTGGGCTTGAAAGATGTCACTCTGCACACCCTTTTTTTCAACACGGGCTCCCGCCCTGCCCCTGGACAGCTGCCTGTCAGGCTCCACACACTCAAAACACCTGTGATTGTATCCTAAACAAATGCACACCCATGTTATATATACCACAAGCCCGGATTTACCACTCATTACGAAAGCTTTCGTAAAAAAGCAGGCACAATCTGCTGTAACTGTTTATTATATTTAGAAGTCTACAAATTTGAGCTTTTAAGAAAAACTCACAAAATACTCAGCTGAAACCACATTTCTGGTTCATCAAATTTCAAATATATTTTACTGTGCTGAACAATATATTCTAATGCTGTCTAAAACACAGCCAAATTATTTTTCTTTATTCATTTGTACACATTCTGTAATTTTTTGAAAACCAAGATTAAGATAAAAAATATTAAGAAAACTACCCAATTACAACGACTATTTTCTCATAAACTGAAATCCTTTCTGTGGGTGCATCTTCTCACCTTACTCATTTTGACTTCTGTACACTATATCGATTTACAAACGCACTTAGGGAGTTCTCACCTTACATTTCTCATCAATTCAAACAGCAAACATCTTGTCAGAAGATTAATTTGCTTAGCAATACAGAAGCTTAGGCTGTTAAAAGCACTCACCGAAGATTATTTTTAAATTTATAGATCATACAAAATAAACAATTTCAAAGGGACAGACGTCTTTAAACATTATTTTGAAATCACCTTAATATGTGGAAGTATATGAAGCAGTCTGTCAAATTAGACACCAGTCATTTTTGGTCTTTTTTTATTTTTTGCCCCCTTTTTAATGAAACGTATGTGGTGAATTTTGTTGCGCCAGGCCCTTCTTGCATCAGCTGATTCCAGTAGCCCTTAGCCCACGAGTCTCACAGCACCGAGATCCTCCCACGAAGGCTCAGTCCTTGGAGAGGTGGGAGGAGCCCATGTCTCTGGAGTCCCAGCTGTTGGAACCAAAGATTCCAAGAAAATAAAGCAGGGATGTGCACGGATGTGCCAGGAGGAGGGTGTGTGCAGGAAGTAACGCGGAACAGAAATACAATAAAGCTTCTACTACATCAAACCTAAGAATTTCTCAAAAGAAATGTTAAAAACCAGTAATGTATATATACCATGTGAAAAAGTTGCAAAACAATCTGTAAAACTGGCTGGTCTTCACTGCGGTCTGTGATGTGGTCACTGGTTCACTTAAAGAGGAATCTTTCCAGGAAGCACGTACTGAGAGGTCAGTATTAAGAACCGTAGCGATCCTAAAGAGAGAACCAACACTCAGCATCACTTCCTCATTCTCAGCATCACCAAAACTGTCCGCAATGACACGGAGCACCAACTGCCAGGCCGCGGGGCAAACCGGCGCCGAGGGTGCCAGGAACCGGAAGCATCCAGCCCCCGCCGCCCCGCGCTGTGGGTCGGGCTGAGGGGCACAAGGCCACGCGGGGAGCCCTCCAGGAGGCAGGTGTGAGGGGAGAGAGGAACCCATTTGGAGTCTGAACCCTGAAACTGGTTGCAGCAGCAACCTGACCTCTCTGTGCCTGTTTCTTCATCTGCACAAGGGGGAAGTAAAAGGGGACAAACTGTAAAACGGGGACAATCACCTCTAAGATAGGGGTGTCACCTCCTTGGAAGGACAGATGTGGCCTCAGCTGAACGAAGGGACATGCAAAGAGCTCGGTGAATTCTAACCAGAGGTTGTGTTACCAACAGTAGGAGCTGCAGGGCTGAGGAATCCTCCACGGTGGGGGCACCCTACACCTCGCCAGCCTGGGAGACCCCCTTAGAGGCACCCAAGTCCACGCTGATTGGGTCCTACCCCTATGGTCGTGTTTTACGTTAATAATCGCACACTAAAATCACTGGACGTGAGCAAGAAAGTTCACGAAACAAGCCTTCATAGAATCAGAGCCAGCCTTAAAGTGTCATTCACAAGCATGTTCCATCCTCGCCTCATTTAGAAGTTGGAAATACAACCTAAACACCCAACTCAGGCAATAGTTAAATACATTACACGTATTTTCACTCAACAGAATGTGGTTTCTGGGAGGGGAGGGTATAGCTCAAGTGGTATAGAGCATGCTCAGCATGCATGAGGTCCTGGGTTCAATCCCCAGTACCTCCTCTAAAAGAAAGTAAATAAATAAATAAAAAATAAATAAAATGACCTTACCTCCAAAAAATTAAAATAAAAAAAAAAAAGAATGTGGTTTCTGAAGAATTTTTAATTACGTAGAAGTGCTTGTAAAAAAACATCATGAAGAAAGAGAGAATATAAAACCGAATATACAATGTAATCCTTTAAAAATTTTAAACAGATATGCATAGAAATCTAGAATTAAAATAAACCAAAATACTAACAGAAGTTTTCCCCTGTGAAATGGGATTGTGGGTAATTATTTTCTTCTTAATATGTTTCAATATAGGACAAAAATAGATAATGATCATGACATTCCTGTAACAGTTCCTCTACAGTCATAAATTAGAAAATTTAAACAAACATGAAATTATCATTTCTGATTTTCTTGATGTCCTGGGTTACACTGTAGCAAACATATAAATCAATAATATAAAATCTAATTTTCCAGCAACTGAAGAGTGGTCCAAATCTCATTTTCAGAACTATGAACCCACCATCATGCTCTGTTAACGCCATCCCAGCTTCACTGACCTGAATTGAAGTCATGACTCCGTTAGCAAAGACGGAGAGCTTCCCAGCAACAGATCTCACCCCCTGCTTGAACTGGGCCATGTCGGGAGCCGTGGGCAGCACGCTCGTGAGGTTGTAGTTTCCTGCACACAGAGCACACGCTGACTCATCACTCTAGCTCAGCAACAGCACAGCCGGCGCCCCCTCCCCTCCTGCTTCCCACAAGCAGCCGCTGCGTTTAAGGGAAAAGGACCCTGCACTGGGTTTCAGCACCAGCCTGGCTACGAACCAGCTGCAAGACCTCATGTGAGAAGATGCAGTACTAGGTCTTCGGACTGTCACAGGTTCAAATGCTGGCACTGCCACTTCCAAGCTGTGTGCCTTTGGAGAGGTTTATTACCCTCTCTGGGCCCCTGTTTCCTCCAGGTGCTTAACACAAGACCTGACAGGTAAGTACTCAGTAAGTGGCAGATGGGCAGACACCTGTGGGTTTTGTGGGCTCAGCGTCCCTTCCCCTCTTTATGTAAAAGCCCTCCTCCCTTCCTCTGGGAAAAATCCCTTCCCTCGACCCCCCCAGCCGCGTGTGGACACGTGACCCGGAGCTGGCCAATCGGAGCCTTCCTGGGACTGCAGTATACTCAAGGGGGAGGAGCTGTTTGCTTGCTCCCTGGTTAACAGCGGGGATGAGTTATTGGCAGGGATGAGGCACCGCTGTAACTGGCTGTGATCAGGGCTGTCCCCCCTCCCACTGACTCTCAAGGAGGGAAGGAGGAAGCCTGTCGCGGCAGGAGAGAATGAGGCTCAGCCAGGGAGGTGAGCCAGCGTCAGGTGAGGCTGTTTGGAGGCTGTTAGCTGACTCTGAGCTCACTGCCAGTGCTCCAGGCCCGGGGGCTGACCCCTCACCTTTACTGAGGCTGGCGTCAGCTGGGTTTCTGTTGCTTAAGTTTTGGTTGTCCCAACACAGACATTAGCATGCTGAACCAACACAGGTGGAGTGTGTCACGTTATCACACATAAGGGGTCCCCAGAGCTGACAACCGGTCTTGCGTGGTGCACTTTTGTCACATAGTTATAATAAGGCTCGGAGACTTTGTGAGTGAATCCAAACCCTGCAGGTCCTCCAGGGAGCCAGCCCAGTTACCCCTTGGCTCCACACATGACCTGTTTACACCTGCCTGTCCCTTACGCAGTAGTAGTTCCTTCCAAGAACAAAATAGAAGGGACACCACCCAGAAAAGACAGTGATTGCCCACAGTGCTGTTCCCATGCCAACCATGCAGGAGGGGCCCCAGGTGTGGGTTCTTGCCTCTTTGCCTCCCCCCTGATTTTTTCAAGTTCTGTAGCCCTTTGCCAATGACGGAGCGGCAGCCCAGCCCAGTGACAGGACTTGGGTTCAAATCTCAGCATAGCGGTGTTGCCAGCCTGCAAAATGGGTCTTGGAGGAAACAAGGAGCTAGTGTGAGATCCTGAGTGCAGAGGGCCAGCATCACAGCTGCTCTATTATTTGGAGGGGTCCAGAGTGGCCAGGGAGATGTGGACCAGAGGTCAGCAGGGTGACCTCAGCAGAAGCACCTCACTTATGAGTTTCCAGCTTGAGAAATGTTTAAAGAGAGCACAGCTGAGGCAGGACGGTTATGGGACCACGATCCCTCACCAACTACATTCAGTCCCCAGGTGCTCCAAGTGCCCACATCATTCCTCTCCTCCTCGTCTCTCTACAGGATCCCCAATTTCTAAACCTTACAACAAGATGTGTCCCAGTGACAGAGTTCTGGTGAATGGGATGTAAGCAGAAACGCCTTGCAGAGCTGGGGCATGCCCTTTTCCTTCCTTCTTCCCCCTTCCTGCTAGCAGGGATACAGATGTGATGGCTAGAGCCAGAGCAACCATATTGGGCATGAGGTGAGATAGAGAATGGAGGTCATGAGCAACAAGATGAAAGGGGCCTGGCACCTTGGCCCCAGGGAACACAGCTCCCCAGAATCTGTGACCGAGAAACAAATTTGGACCTGATTTAGCCTCTGCGATCATGCAGCTTCATTCCTTCCTTAATCCTCACTAACAGTCTAAGCTCCTGGGGGTATGATGCGTGGCAACTCCTAGAGGAGGTGACAGGTCCCCAGCAAGGCGGTGCCCTCCCAACCGCCCCTGCAGCTCTGCTGCCCCGGGCTTGATGGCTCCAAACTTGAGAAAACTGACTGAAGATCTCCTGATCTTTGCAAAGTCTCCTCCTTTGGTATCCGGGCGCTGTGTCTCCTCTGAGGCTGCCCGGGGCAGCGGACAGGAAAGGACAGGCGGCAGTAGTTAAAGGCTGTCCAAGTGTGCCCAGGCTACACAATGGGCTCCAGGAAATGACAGCTCAAGCCACTTTCTCAGAAGAGGCTCCTTGACCCATGAACTAGTCAGGTACCCCATGACAGCCACAGGGGGTCTGGTGCAGAGAACAACACAGACCTGCTTTTCCAGAGCTCATCGCCCACTGGGGAAGTCACACCCACAACTGGCAGCACTGCCTGAGCCAGAGGCAGTGGGATCAGGAGCCAACGGGCCTGAGCGTCCTGCGGAGGCTTACACACCCACTGGCAGCGGGAGGCTGGGAAGGAGAGGAATTAAGGACGACTCCCAGGTTTCTGGCTCGAGTTACCAGGAAGATGGAGAGTCCCTTCTCCAGACAGGCCCTGGGGAGAGGGAGGGCAGGCCCAGGGCAGGGGAAGCAGAGCCATGCGGTGCTCAGGGTTAATGTGGAGGCCCTGTGTCTGTCTAGAAGGCCAGGTGACACTCTGCCCCATGTGGGTAGGCAGGCTGTCTGCTCGTCACAGGCACTGGGGATTCAGGCCCATAAGGCCACCTCCCACTTGGAGCTTCCACGGCCACCACATAGGGAAGGAAACAAGAACTTGCACACTGGCTTTTAAAGCTCCAGCTGGAAGAGGAACACAGGGCCTGTGCACCTGTCACTGGCCACGTGGCATCAGAGTTGGTGGAAAGTACATCCTTGTCTGTGTTGGAAGAGGAGCTGGCGCGGTGGGGACCATGGTTCCAGCGCTTAGCCTGATGGAGGGGCCCACTGACCAGTGCCCCGGCTCCGGGAGCTCAGCGGGTGCCCCAGTTCATTCATTACCCATCCATTCACTCCCTCAGCTCCCCCAAGGGCTTCCTCTGCATCAGGCACTGCTGGGCACACAGGGTCCAGAGGTGAGAAGGGACAGGTCCCACCCTTGAAGGGCTCAGGTCCAGTCTGAGGAGACGGTCATCAGACGGCATCACGCCCACTGGATGGAGCAGAAGGGCGGTGGCAGTGCGCAAAGGGAACCTAACCTGGTAAACAGTAAGATATGAGCCTGGAAAGGCCAACAGGGGCCACAGTCCGGCAAAGTGGAGCCGGCGGAGGAGCTGCACTCCAGCCTGGGGGGAGGATTTAAAACTCAGGACGACTGGGCTGGGCTTTGAAAGATCGCCTGCGGAGGTGGGCTCAGTGGGAGCCCAGCCCGGAGGCAGGAGGAAGGCCTGGCCTGAGGGAGGGCCAGAGCGCCCAGTGAGGACGCTGGCAGAGCCTGGGACAACCCCCAGGTGTTCAAACACTGAGTTTAACAGAACATCATGTACCAACGTCCCTGAAATGGAACAAACCAAAAGAAGGAGGGTTTCCAAGATGACACGAATGACAAGCGTAACGTGGAACCAAAGTGCTGCCGTGGCTGCCTTTCTCGGGCTCAGACTGATGAGACGGCGTCTGTGTGACTGAGCCTGGTTGGAGATGCCACCACACAGCTGTGACGTGTGACAAACACACGCAGCAAATAACCAAACAACACTGCCTGACGGCACACTGAGGTCAGTGCTTTGGAGGCCTCATTCCTGGACTCTGGGCCAGAGCAGTGAGGAAAGGAGAGCGTGGCCAGGTGCCTTGAGGGGCCCTCGAGATCCAGGGACAACAGCAAATAGGCCATGGAGCCCCCACGATGCTGGGGCAGTGAGGGTGGAGCCCGAACAGGGGCATCTACAGCATCCTGGCTTTTCTGGGTGAGCATGGTCTGATCCTAATGACCAGAGTGGTTTTCCGGAAAGAAATACACCGAGAGGGGAGCTGGGGTTTAAGCTTCTCTGTTCCAACATTGCTCTCACAAAGCTACCTCTGCTCTGTCACCTGGCACCCTCTGAGGCAGTACCCAGTACTCACTGTTTCTCAGTCCCTCCCCGCAAGACCCTGAAAGGGTATGGCCCTTGAGAAAGGCACGGTTGAACTCGCCCCCAGGAAGGATTTCACTTCATCAGGGGGCATTTCTGATTTGGAACCATCCTTCCCCCAACCCCAAAGAAATTATAAAGGTATCCCATGATCTGCCCAGTGGCATTGATACGGCACAGATGGGGAAACATTCTCAGATAAGGGATACAGAATACTCTCCTACAACCGGCTTTTGCTCTTTGCTGAAAAGGACTCTAAATAAAATGTAAATATTTAATGAGAGTTGTTCAATGCTCTTACATTTAGAGCAGTTATTAAAGGCATCTGATGAGAGATGCAGATGGAGGGTAATCGTGGTCTGAACCATCCGGGCTTGGAATGGAGGTGCTGTGAGCAGCAGAACACGGGCCAGCTGGGGAGGGGCTGAGGGCCCTGGGTGGCCTCACACCCCAGGGTGTCCTGGATCAGCCTCGCACACCAGGGTGTCCTTATCCAGGACAGGAGCTTGTCTGGGACCCATATAGGGAAAAAAAAAAATTAATGGATCTTTGTTCTCTGAAAGAGGGCAGGAAGGTAAACACAGGCAGCGGCAACCTCCTTTAA
Organism: Camelus dromedarius; assembly: GCF_036321535.1. Classification (NCBI taxonomy): domain Eukaryota; kingdom Metazoa; phylum Chordata; class Mammalia; order Artiodactyla; family Camelidae; genus Camelus; species Camelus dromedarius. Next base: position 5,552,451 of record NC_087446.1, on the reverse strand, counting down.
CAATTGGAAAGGCCACTTGCTTAACCTCTAGGAGGTTTTTTTTAAACAAACAATAATGTGCCAGAGCGAAACTTCTAACAACTTGAATTACAAACACACACGTGGCAGGGGGTGAACCTGTTACGTTCTCTGGACTGACCTTCCCCCTGTGCCAGGGGACCCTGCGTGCAAGCGGGGTCGAGGTGGGGCTTCAGGGAGACCTCTGCAGGGGCTGAGCACCCCCTACTGGGCAGGTCACACAAGGGAGTCATCCTGACAGGAGGTCAGGACACTGAGAGTTCCAGATGAGAACACAAGTCCATGAGCCACATCTGCCCCCGCCCACCCCAGCGCAGGAAACACCCAGTCAGAAAGCCGCCCCTCCTGCTCGAGGCCTGAGGGTGAAGCACGGGATGCTCCTGGCCCAGAGGGCAGCACCCAGCACTGGCCCTGGGCCCCGCCTGTGGCTAGAAAGCTCCCTCTCACTGTGGCACCCAAGGGCCACGTGTGTCTTGCAATGTCCCCCAAACTCCAACACAGACGGCCCCAACCCCTTGGGCTGATCCCGTGACCTGCTCTGTTGACGCTGCTTCTGTCTGGGCTCAGAAAGCAGTTGTTCTTTGTGGCTGCAAGGCCAAGTGGCTGCGCATGTGGGTCACTCTAAGCCCAGGCCCAGCTCCTCCAGGGCTGCAAACAAGGAGAGGGAAGGTGGTCCTGGGCCTTGAAGGCCTTGGAGATCTAACCCCGTGGGCTCTCCTGCTGACAAGTGGGCTCCTGAAATGGCTGCAGAGGACCCTGCTCCTTTAGTGCCAGCTGTGACACAAGAGGGACCTCTGTCAGGACAACTTCCCCCTCCAGCAGGGGACGCTCAGCCCCTGTGGAGGGCTGCCTGCCCCTTTCCCCCTGTCCTGACTGAGGCTCGAGTGGGGCTGGAACATGGCTGCCCTACGGCTCAGGGACAGAGGCCCAAGCAGAGAGGGGCACGGTTCCAGGCATCCCTGACGGGCCTGTGCGATGAGGCTCACTCCTGGGGGCCCCCAGGCATCTCCTCATCGGGGTCTGGACCCTGCTCTCCACCTGCCCATTTCCTAAGCCCCACTGTGTCTCCCCAAGAAGGTGGAGGCTGGGGGAGTCACCTATTCTATCTGCTCTGCCTACCACTGCCATGTGCCAGACCCCTAGGTGGCACTTTACATAAAGCACCGCATTTATGCTCCAGTACAAGCTGGTGAGGTAGGTATTGTTCACCCACTATACAGAGGAGGAGACTGAGGCTAAAAGAGACCTGAAATACTCCAGGCGTCACAGTTAGGGTTGGGCAGTGTCACAGGAGCCCAGAGCTGTCACCTCCAGGGCTATGACAGCACACCAATCAGACACCAGGTTCACACCATGCTCGGAAATGCCCAGCTATGACCATGTTTCAGGAGGATGACCTGCCAGGTAACTCTGGGGAGGCTGCTCACATTTCACGACTTAAGTCTCTTCACGAACGAAGACTGAAATAATAACTTCCACTCTGCCTGACTTACAGAGGTGATGAGCCATCAAATAATGGCTGCTAATAATCTTGGAAAAGTAAGAAGTCCTATCCAGAGACAACATATGCATGCCACAGGCGTGCCGGAGACCGACACTGTGAGCCCCCGCCGCTGCCCCCATTACCTGCGGTCTGCTTCCTCTGCTCGTCGAACAGATCCGCTGAACTGATGGACGAACTTGCCGAAAGCCTCTCCAGACGAGCCCTGGTTTCATACTAGAGGGGACCAGGGAAAGGAAACATTAGGCTCCAAAAACCATGAGCAATTTTGCAAAGAATCACTGAGGAGCCACAACAGCCAGGCTGGGGGCTGGCATGATACTCGGGTTGTGAGCAGACAGATCAACAGGAATGCCAGGGCCAAGGACGGCCAGGGGTGCGGGCGAGAGTGACATCTCTGTCACGGTGCTCCTCTCACCCAGATGCCAGGAGGCCACTCCATGAAGCAAGCTCTCAACAGACATTATGCTATTTTGTAACTGAACTTGAATGTTGTCAACTTTAAAACAAGGCACATATTAGGGGGTGGAGAATAGGCAAGTGGCAACTCTGAAGACTCTCAAAGTGCTTGTGGAGGTTCTACAGCCACAAAACAAAATCAGTTCACCTCAGATTCTCTATACTGTGCTGGAAGCCTGGTGATGACACGTATCTCTAAGAGTTTTGCATGAGCACGCTAGTGCTTCTGCATTAGGAGGAAAACTTACAGCTCTCCATCTCCATTTGAGTCTTACTGCTTAGCCGGGCTCCACTAAGATACGCTCATTAACATTTCTGAGAAAAGAGGCAACTACTGAAAAGAAATTGATCCACCTTCAAGAAATATATCTATATACTTCATTTAACTACGGTCACAAAACTACAAGGAAAATTTCAGCTGTATCAAAAATTGCCTGAAATTTATTCAGAAGATATTGAATGGATTCAGAACACTGAGAAAGGAATAAGAGAACATGAGACATAGTCCCCACCTTCCAATCACTCCTCTAGCTGGAGCAGCAAAGTGGGGTGAATAGTCAGTAGGACCTGGGTGTGAGGCTTGGCTCCACACTTGGGGCCAGGGGTCCCCTGCAGCCTGAGTCCGTCTCACTCAGCATCCAGCACCTCCTCCCTACCTCCCTCAGCCCTGCTTGCTTCCTGCTCCGTGGGGCCCCCACGGAAACCTTCTGGACACTTACATCAGCTTGGGCTTGTCTTCCAAAGTACATATCTGAGGAAATGGCTTTGACATTGCCAAACTTCTTCTGGGCCTCATCTGTATTTTCAACTGGCTCATAGTCTGGCTTGCGGCGAGCAGTAGGTCTACAGTTAGAAACAGCCGAGACAGAAATGACATCAGTAAGACAGCGGGACAGGAGTTTCCTCCCATCATCCCCCTGTAGAGAACACTGGTTTTGACAATCAGCCACAGTGGAGAATGCCCCTGTGGGAGTCCAGGAGTCCGGCAGAGAGGTTCCAGCACTGTAGGAGCAAAAAATCCAAGACTGGATGCATTAATCAGGCTAAGAGGAACAGTTTCACTCCTCCTCCAGGGCAGCACAGCTCAGTGCCAAGAGAGATCCACCTGGCTTGCAATTTCTCCCGTGGGTGAGCGGGTGCCCGGTTTCCCCAGGTGTGTGGGACACTGCCAAGGATGCCCACTTCTTTCTCATCCCACCCAGAATACTGAGGTGATCTGCACAGCTTAGGGGCTGGGAGAGGCTGGAAGCACAGCAGCCAGCGCTCAGAACTCATTAAAGGCACGCGGATTCTACTAACCACTTCCTGGACTCCACTGGGTACACTTTGCCTGTGGAGCCCCCAGCTGGCCCATGGGTGCCCTCCAATGCTCTGCATGCCTCACGCATGCACAGCCCCCATAGCTGGCTCCCTGCACATGCCCCCACAGATGGTAAGTGCAAGCCTTTGCAGACAGCTAGTGAGCATGTGCAGAAAGCCAACCTGACTCTGTGGAGTTGGCAGAAAGCACACAAACTTGAGCATTTCAGGGCACCATCCTAGGGAAAGCAAGCAGGAGGCTCTCAGCACCTGGCCCTGCTTTGTGGGATTGAGGGAAGACATACCATCTTAAGAATTCACCCTCCCCCCAAAATACTAAGAAGTGTGGAGTGAGTGCATCCATAGAAAATGTCTGAGACAGCCTCAGCATCTCTGGCAGGGCTCACTATTGAAAGTATTTCTCAAAGCCAGGCAGTAAAGACTGGAGGAGGGGACTGCCCCTTAAAATGCAAAGACAGCAACACAAGACTCCAAGGAACATGAAAAATCAAGGAAACATGATACCACAAAGGGAAGCAATAATTTTCCACTAATTGACCCCAAAGAATTGCCTGACAAAAAATTCAGAATTATTGTTTTAAGGAAGCTCATCAACCTACAAGAACACAGATGGACAACTCAGTGAAATCAGGAACAGAATACACAGACAAAATGAGACGTTCAACATAGAGACAGAAAAAAATAAATAAATAAAAGAACCAAACAGAAACTCCGGAGCTAAAGAATACAATGAAGAAATGAAAAGATGCAATAGAACACATCAACAACAGACTTAATCAAGCAGAAGAAAGAATCTGTGAACTTGCAGACAAGCCATTTGAAATTATCTGGTAAGAGGAGAAATAAGAAAAGAAAAGAAAAACAGTGAAGCAGCCTATGTGAAAGAAAGAAAACAATTACACATTATGGGATTCCCAGAAGGAGAAGAGAGGAAGAAAGGGGCAGAAAGCTTATTTAAAGAAACAGTAGCTGAAAACTTCCTAAATCTGAAGAGAGACATGGACATCCAGGTACAGGAAACTCATAGGTCCCCAGACAGTTTCAACCTAAAGAAGTCTTCACCAAGACACATATAACGAAACTGTCAAAAATCAAAGGCAAAGAGAATTTTGATAGCAGCAAGAAAAAGAAATGCATTCCATACGATGGAACCCCTGTAAGGCTATAAGTAGATTTCTCAGCAGAAACCTTGCAGGCCAGAAGATAGTGGGATGATATATTCAAAGTGCTGGAAACACAAAAACAAAAACAACTGCCAGCCACCAGCCTTGTCTTATAGGAAATGCTACAAGGATTTCTTCAAGCTGAAATGAAAGGATGCTAATTAGTAACACGAAAGCACACGAAAGTATAAAACTCACTGGTAAAGGTTAAGTATGTAATCAAACTCAGAATACTCTAATTCTGTAACAGAGTTGTTAAATCACTTAAATCTAGTATAAAGGTTAAAAGACAAAAGTGGTAAAAATAACTATAGCTACAATGATCTGTTAGTGGACACACGACATAAACATGTAAATTATGACATCAGGGACATCAAATTCAGGGGAGAAGAGTTAAAGAGTAGAGTTTTGAATGCAATCTAAGTTAAGCTGTCATCAGCTTAAAACACACTGCTGTAACTGTAAGGTGTTTCATGTAAGCCTCATGGTAACCACAAGGCAAGAACCTATAGTGGATCCACTGTGGAAAATCATCAAATCACGAAGGAAGACAGCAAGAGAGGAAGAAAGGATCAGAAGGACTACAGAACAGCCAGACAACAGTGACTGAGAGAGCAGCAGTACATCCTTACCCATCAGCAATTACTTTAAATATAAATAGATTAAATTCTCCAATCAAGACACAGTATCTGAACAGATTAAAAAAAATAAACAAGATACAACTACATGCTGCCTATGAGAGACTCACTTCAGCTTTAGGGCTAAGAGTGAAGAGATGGAAAAAAGATATTCCACATAAATGGAAACCAAAACATGTGTGTATCAGCCAAAACAGATTTTAAGTCACAAACTGTGACAAAGACAAAAGTCATTACAGAATGATTAGGGGGTCAATTTATCAAAAGGATATAACAATTGTAAACATTTATGCACCCAACACAGGAGCACCCAAATATTAAGCAAATATTAACAGATCCAAAGGGAGAAAATGTGCTGCAGCAGTAACAGGGGACTTCAATGCCCGACTTTCAACAGTGGGCAGATCACCCAGAGAGAAAGTCAATACGGAAAACTGGACTTGAACCAAATGGATCAGCAGACACATTCAGTGCATTCCATCCAACAGCAGCAGAGCACATTCTCAAGTGCACTGAGAACATTCTCCAGGATAAATCAGATGCTAGGTCACAAACAAATCTGAAGCATGTTAGGTCTTAGCAAATGTAAGAAGGCTGAAATCACAGTAAGTGTCTTTTCCAACCACAATGGTACGGAAATAGGAACCGACAGCAGGAGGAAAAGCGGCAAGTTCACAAGCATGAAATTCAGCAGCGCACTCGCGGGCAGCTGAAGGGCCAAAGCGGAAATCGAAAGGGAAACCAAAGGACATCTTAAAACAAATGAAAATGGAAGCACTTAAGAGATACAGCAAAAGCAGTTCTAAGAGGGAACTTTACGGCCAACAGGCACATGAAATGGGGCTCAACATCACTAATCATCAGATAAATGCAAATCAAAAGCCCAATGAGATATTACCTCACACCCATTAAAATGGCTATTATCAAAAAACCCACAAAAAACAAGAGATAAGTGTTGGTGAGGACTGGAGAAAAGGGAACCTTTGTACACCACTGGTGGGAATGGAAATTAGTACAGCCATATGGAAAACAGTACAGAGGTTTGCCAAAAAAATAAAAATAGAGCTACCATATGATCCAGTAATCCCACTTCTGGGTATATATCCGAAGGAAACAAAATCAGTATCTTGAAGAGATCTCTGCACTCCTATGTTCATGGCCGCATTATTCACAGCAGCCACAATATGGAAACAACCTAAGTGCCTATCGGTGGTGAATGGATAAAGAAAATTTGATATATATACATTCATACATACATATACAACGGAATAATATTCTGCTACAAGAAAGGAGGAAACCCTGCCACCTGCGACAGCACGGATGAGACTGGAGGGCACTGCACTACAGGAAGCCAGACAGAGGAAGACAAACATTGTATGTCCTCACTTATAAGTGGAATCTAAAAATTTTTTAAAAGTTGAACTCAGAGAAACAGAGAGTAGACTGGTGGTTCCAAGGGGCTGGGGGGTAGAGGAAATGGGCAGATGTTGGTCAAAGGGAACAAACGTTCATTTATCAGGTGAATGAGTTCTGGGGATCTAAGGTACAGCCTGGTGACCACAGTCAATGATCCTGTAGTGCATACTCGAGCTGTCGGAAGAGAGTAGATCTTAAGGGTTCTCAGCACAAAAAACAAAAGCCAACAAACAAAAATAGCCAAAATAGATTAAACTGATTTGAGGTAAGGCAAATGCATTTCTCATTTATAATGTATGCACATGCCATTTTACTTTTTAAAAAGCAACAGCAGGAGTCTTGTAAAAGGATTTCAGGCCACTTTAAAAAGCCTGAAATTTTTAATTAAAAAAGTGAATAAATATCCAAACCACACAACATTTGAAGGAATTTTCCCATTTAAAATAGGCCTGTTACTTCACTCTGCAGGTCCATGGACCAATTAGTAAATGGTGAACACGTTGTGATGCGTGTAAGACACTGCTCCACAGGAGGCAGGACACAAAATGAGGAGGATGACGGAATATTCCAGTTACCCAGGACAATCGCAGGTTACACCTGTTGTCCCAACGTATGGGCAGTGTCCCCTGCACTCTCAGAGGGTGGGACAATGCTTTACACAGTCCTCCATCATAATCACCAAATACTGGAGACGGTTCTCCGAAAGGTAGATAGATAAACAGACTCCAAGTTACAGAGGAATGAGCGCAGCGAGCTGAGGAGTCTCGCGTGCGCTCAGAGGAGCCAGAGGAGCCCGCCCCACGGGGCCAGGCACCGCGCGACTCCAACTACATGACATTCTGGGAAAGGCAAACAGTGAGGTCAGAAAACAGACCAGGGCGCGAACAATACTCTTGGAGGAGTAGAACATGGTCACTCACTGGTCCTGGAGAACCCCCTAGGGACGCACAGACTCCCCATCCACAGCCCCATGGCCCTGGCTCCTACCTGTCTGCACAGCCTGTGGTTTTCAGAACTGTGTCCGTGTCTCTGATGGCCTCTTTTTTCCAATAGGAATCTGAACTGTCATCCCAGCTAGAGAAAGAACTGCTCCTTAACTCCACTGGCTCATCGAAGTACCTGTGAGAGAGAGCGTGACAGTGACTCTGCAGGACCTTACTGATGTCCACCCACATCCGGGATATGGGTACTGCACTTCCCCGCCCCCCTGAAGTTGGGGGCAGACATATGATCTGGCCAACGTAACGGGAGCAGACACAAGGCAAGTCACTTCCAAGTCCTTTCAAGTGCCCAGTCCTCCCTCCCCTTGCCTCCTGGAAGAGGTCGTGTTTCCCAGGTGCTGCAGCCTCGGGCAGGTGAAACTGCCATCCATCTGGACAGTCAAGGTGCCACCAGAAGGACAGGCAATCTGGCAAATCGCCTGCACCCTCAGCTGACTTTGGTGAACAGGATATAAGCCATCGCTGTGTTAAGCCTTTAAGATGGTGGGGGGACACTTATCGCTGCTGCATAACCTAGCCTATCCCAACAGCACATGACATCTTCGAGCGTCACCCATTACAGGTTACTCAGTCATAAATAATGCTGTGGGGCCTGGAGAACTGTCCCCACCTGAGGAGCTTCTTGTTGGCAGTCCTGCCCCGTTAGCCACAGTGTAAGGCACCACTCCTAACAGTAGCTACCACTTAGTGTAAGTGGTGCTTATCAGCCTCCTCCTGGACTCAGACACAGAGCTCCGGTTGCTGGTCCCTGGACCAGCCTGCAGATGCTCACTCAGCCTAGAGCTTGAGGTGAACTTGGTCAAAGCATCTCAGGGGAGAAGCTGGCCTTCTGGGCGGTTTACACTTTCATTAGCTGAGCACCACTGAGCAGGACATTGCTCAGAGAGCAGAACTCAGTGGCAGCTTTTGGTCTTGTGAGGCAGGAGGAAAAAAACCTTGACCAAGAGCAGCAGGGTTTGCCTGGAACGGGACAGAGACTGACGGGCGAGGCAGATGTGCCAGAGCCCTAATAGCAAGAGCCATCTCAGAATTCATGTCAACTTAGGATGGAGAAGGCCCGGCCAGACATGCACTCCTTATGAAGACGGTTCGAGAGGTTCAGAAGAGAGAGGCAGATTCCAGATTCCGATGCTCAGGTCTTAGGAAAGGAAAAATGATGGAGGAGAAGGTGGAGGCTTTCAAAAGTGTCACCGGGCTTTCTGCAGAGATTAAGAACAGAGGCACACAGGAAACAAGGTGAGCACCAAGCTCCGAGGCCACGAGGAGGTCACATTCAAAGATGGAAGGCCTGGGCTGTCAGGGGGGCTCGTGATCAAAGGTGGACACAGGAAGGTGGCAGGAAGCTGTAAGAATAGGCCAGGGACCCAGATGAGCTAAGACTGGGGGGTTGGGAATAAGAATAAATACACTTTTTTTTTTCTCGCAGGAAAACAAAGGGGGGTGGATAAACTTGTTGGAAGCAGATGGCATGACTCTATATGGATAATAGAAAAAAACCAGAATTTCCAAATGTGGTTTCTGCCTTCTCTGGTGAGGAGGTCATTAGGAACAAATCTTGTTACGCTAGCCTTCTCTCCCCAAGAAGGGAAACAGGCAGTGTTCAAAGTACATCTGGATTCCAGCTAGAAAATGACCAGGCTCTCCGGGGGCTGACCGGTGGATGAGCCCTGAGCCACAGGCTCTGCTTGGAGGAAAAGAGACGAACAAGCCCTGTGCAGAGAAGAGACCAGGACAACAAAGAGGCTTGGGGTCACATCTGAGAACGAAGTTTTGAAGGATATGGCGCACATACTGGCCTGCAAAGCTACCTTCAAATATTTGAGGGACATATTTGTAAGGGCCCAAGTGGAAGAACCAAGACCAGTTCTATGAGGAATTTTAAAACTACTTAATAAGCACCTATGAGGGCTCAGGGACTCCTCCACTGGGTGAGGACGTGTGGCAAGGAGACATACCCAGTCCCTGCTCACGTGGGGATGGCTGATCTCAGCTCAGAAACCCAAGGAGACGTGTAAGCATAAGACAGCGCTTCCCCCGGAGCTGCCCGTGGACTGAACGGCTGCCTCAGGGAGGAGGAGTGAGAGGGGGCTGCGTGGTCCCCCGGAGGGCTCTGGCGGGGGCAAGCACTGGACAGGGGTGAGTCGAACTCCCTGGCTCTTCACAACTTGGAGGTACTGGGACTCAGGGTTTTTCCAATTTACTATCACTCTAAGGAAATATTCTTCATTCATATAAGCCAAAGGGTTTATCCTGGAATGTAGGGGCAACAGAATTTTTTATTTTTTTTTAATGATTGGGCAATTCAAAAATCAGGAGAGAGAAAGCCATTCTGTTAGGGTCCTGCTGATTAGCAGGAGCCCGTTACACAGGGTTCTCTGGGCTGCCGCGGGGTGGGGAGGGGGCGGGGAGGGCGTGGGTGCTCTTCCCCCCATTCACCCAGAGAGGCTCTCTGCTCTCACACCTTGTGGGAAGGACACAGCAGCTCACTGTGGAGCAGGCAGATGCCCAGCCAGGCCTCCAGATGCCCATGGGAAGGATGCGGTGAGGGTAGGGTGAGGATGGCTGTGGGGCACCTGCCTTTGCTCAGAAACACAACAGCTGACCTGGCTCTCTACATCTTTATTGACTTTTTTATGTTGCGATTTCTGGATCCTAGTCCTTAATGCTTTTCACTTTTATTTTCGCCCTCCCACTCTGTCTTCATCCAACCCTGAAGACATTCCTTGCAATCTCTTGCTAAGAGCACCCTGATATCACGTATCTGATTCATAGCTACAGACAACTGTGTATTCCCCACACCGGCTTTATAAGGCTGAACAAATTGTTCTAGTTTCATTATTTTGTACTACATATATAATTGCATTGTTTACATCCTGGAAATAATGGAACTCAATAACAACAACAACAAAAAACCCCAAAGATATGGTTGATCTTATTTTTAACAGAAACAGCACTCTTTCATAATTCATAATATTCAATTTCTAATGGGCTAATGAATAATTTGGAAGCCATGAGAGCTCTTCGTGGTATATGCCTGCTTCCCGAGTCCACGTTCATTTTACTTTATTTGTCAAAGTGAGTATTGTTCTGCCAACAGCGGTTACGACCCAGGAGGACCATCAGAGGCGTCTGCGTCCCTATCAGACAACCGCAGGTGAGGATAAATGACGCACCAGGGTCTCTGGCAGGAACCCGGTGTGTGTGGTCAACGTAAAAACTGCCACCTGCAATCTGGCTTCAAACCATAAATAATTATTTCATAGCAACAAAGGCCTCGAGGGCGAACTCCTCCGAAGGAGCTTTGGGGGCGGGAGTCTCCCGACAGGCAGGTGAGGTCCCCCCGGAGCCTGTCAGGGGCCTGGGGCGGGCGAGACGCACGGCCCGTCCTCACTGCAGTGGCCTCTCCTTCCAGCTCAGGGGTCGCAAAGCAGTAGCGATGGGACTTCCAACTTCCTCCCTCTACTCTCCTAAGCTCTCAGCTGCAGGAGTTGTGACGAATGAGCACCAAAATCATCAAAAAGGTTCTGTGGAGAAGCCAAGCAGGCGAGGGCAGACCCTGCACCACCAGGCGTTTCCTCCACCCAGACTCATCCCTTCACCGCGGGCGCACCTCTCAGGTGACCTGACACGCATGCAGCCTTCAAATCAAGTTAGACATCTAATTTTATCCTGAAGAAAATGAATTTAAATATTTTAAAAGGCATGATTTGGGAGTCACCTCTAAGGGACCTGAAACCTGCAGCGTTACACAGGTTACTGATGAGAGGGGAGCATACAGCCATCTCTGCCCCTGAGAGCACTGACGGGGAGCGCCTCTCAACCACTGACCTTTTTCGGTAAAATATTTGGATTGAAATAATGTGAAGCTAGGCTAGGAGAATGGTTTAAGGATAATTCTCTGTATTACAACTCCTTACCTTCGAACTTTGATAGGAGAATATATAATTTCACGATTAGAATCTAATTAAATAGTTAACATGTATTTGTATCTGCTTTGTATATGAAAATGTTTCAAGCCTGTATAATTATCAGGTAACAGTGAGGCCCTTTGGGATGTGAGTGATGGTGTCTCTTGTAAGGACCGCCCATTTACTGACAGGCACACATTCAATTTTCTTAAACTGCAAATTTGCAGGTGGCCTTCAATGTGGTTAACTTAAGTATCTAACAATAGTAATGAAACATTTAGACTGAGTCACATGTCTCTTGAACTGAGTTTCGATATAATAACAGCTGAACATGACGTGAATCATACATAGTCAAGCACTATTCCGAAAGCTCTGTATGGTTTAACTCACTTAACCCGCACACAGCCCTGTGAGGTTGATACTGCTGGTGTCCCTGACTTACAGAGGAGGAAGCTGCCGCACAGAGAGGCTGAACAGCTGGGCCAAGGTCACACAGTCACTAAGTGGCACAGCCAGGCTTCAAATCCAGGCCACTCTCACGTGCCCTCCTCAGCTGGTGCCCACCCCTGAGATCCCAAGCTTACTGGGAGCCCGTTTAGCAGGCCTCTCCCTGTGCTGGTCAGGTTCTTGGAGGAACCGCACGGACTGAGTCGATTCAAGTTTAAACTTGTTCTCCAGCCCCTGCTGGCAGCTTGAACCTGAACCACGGCCCCTCCATGGTCAGCTTCACACTGGGGTTAGACAACTTGTCCCTGCTGGACAGTGAGCGCTGAGGGACAGGGACTTGGCTTATCCTGGACCCCCTCCCTCAGAGAGCAACAACGTTTTCCATTCATAAATTCGCACACACAAACAGCATTTATTTAATATTCTATTCAGCCAGTTGGAGACTCCAGAAGCTGGTATTCTGAAACAAAAGAATATGTTGAAGGTGGAGTCGTGAAATATTCTAACTAAACAGCGTATGCCTTTGGGATTTTGTGTATTTCTTCCACTTCACATTTTAGATAAACACAACTTCTCCGCCTCTAATTTTAACTCTTGGTTGCTGATTTTATTACCAAACATTTTACTATCAGCAAACATCATTCACCGAAGAATGCTTCCCCAATTTTTTTCCAAAGGGCATACTTGACTCCAGCCAAAGCTTTAAAAACAATGAAGTAAACTGATTTGTATTCGTTCCTAACGTAAATAAACTAGTAAGTCCATACCCATCACTGCTTTCAAAACAACACTTCAAGGATGTTTTTTTAACAGATTACCTTGAGCTGGAAGTAAAATAGGAGTCATCACTGTCATCACTATACTTTTTTCTCGGTTTTGCTGTGATTGGCGTCTCCTGTTCAATGGTCTGCATGTCGGAAGTCACTGAATGTGAAATACCACTTGAGAAAGTCGAGAATAAAATGGAACAAAATACGTTAGTTCACGGAGACACTTGTGTTCACCAAAGAATGAATGTTTTAATCTATACTCTCCATAAAAATATACTTATTAGTGTGGTTGAAAACATGAGCAATAAGAAAAAAATTTTTTTCTGGTATAATCGTTGAAAAATACTGGACCTTGGTGAGGACTGTAACTGATTATACAAAATACAGTCATATATATCAGTTATGTTTGTGGCATCCACTTAATGATAAGTCAGAATTATTTCCTTTTATCTAAGAATCAGATCTGGAATTTTTCATGTTATAGTGAACACAGTCATCCCTCAGTATCCAAGGGGGGTTGGTTCCAGGACCCCAGCAGACACAAAAATCCGCTGCACTACTTTGCACTTTAAGTCATCTCTAGATTACCAATAATACCTAATACAATGTAAATGCTACGGACATAATTGTAAACACGATGAAAATACTAATGTAAACAGTCGCCCTTAGTGCTGTATGCGCAGCAAATTCAAGTTTTGCTTTTTGGAACCTTCTGGAATCCCCCCCCCACCCAATAGTTTTGATCCACAGTTGGTTGAATCAGCAAATGCAGAACCCATGGATTCAGAGGGTGGAGAGCAGAGAACAACTGAAGAAACGGAATAATGAGAAAATACTTCTGAACTTGGAATTAACAAGGAAAAATTCGTTCATGATTAGCAAACTGGTTTAAATTCTTAAGTCCAAGAAAGCAGAGTCTTACATACCTTCTGCAGTTTCCAAATCCCATGCCAAGTCTCTCTGATTCTACCTTTTTTTTGCCACTCATGTTCATCTTTTCATCTTTCTTCATCTGAATTTCAAGATCCTTATAAGCTAATCGTAACGATGAAACACTGCCAGAAAAACCAAATGTTCCTTAATTTAGCTTTAATTCTGTGTTCTTAAGTTAAAATACTAAGAATATTACACATGTCACTCATACTTCTGGCTTTCTGCTTCCTTCCATGATGAACAATTATGAAGGCAAGTTGGCATTTTTTCCCTAAAGTTCTTTTATGAGTAGATGCTCAGGAGAATTTGAATGAGTTTACAGCCACTTTTTGGATGCAACTGAACCTACGTTACTGTTTTGGTTTATATTGCCTATAATCAGATAATAATAATTCATGCTACCTATTATAGAGTACACAGAAGTTATTTCTATACAGGATAGTAAGGAGCAGAATTTCTTACTTGGCCTAGTATTTTATCCCTTCCATGTCACATATCAAAAGTATTAGGTTAGTCTCACTGGTTTGCTTTGGTTAAAGATAAAATATACATAAATCTGACTTTAGAAATAGATAGATAAAGAAGATTACTTCATTGCAAAACGATTCTTCAGTTTACAAGAAAGTCTCCCTGAGGGTCTCCTTATGGACTCAGCCTCTGAGAGCATTTAAAATGGACTGGTCACTCCTCAGCTCCACCAGGCAGAGACACGTCCTCTATCTATCAAATATCTGTGACAAGTAATGCACCCGGGGGAGAGATGTGGCAAACACTGTCCTTTACCCTCAGATTTCTAAAAATGCTATAAGAACTTTATTTTTCTAAAGAAAAGCAGGCCTATATTAGCAATAAGAAGAGTATTTTATCATGTTAGCAAGATAGCAACAAAACTTCAGGACCTCGAAAAATGATACACCCACCTTATCAGGATTTCTAAGCCATCATCCATTTTGTAAAATTGTGTAAAATATCATGAACTCCTCATAGGACAGGCACTATATGAATCCCATTATAATATAAATACATTTCTCTATAGTAAGAGGGGATGACAACAGAATTTCTTACTAGGAAAAAATAATCTTGTTTTTGCTGTTTTGTTCCTTCGTGAGTCAAGCAGGATTTCTATTTTGTTTTAATCTAGCAGTTTGTTTTCTTTCCTATTATTCCTACAGATCAGGTAATGCAATATACCCACATTATTGCTTGGAAAATAAATGATACTCCTTCAAAGTATAATTTTTGGAGTAAAACAACAGATCTGTTTAAAATCATGAACAGATATACCTGTGGTAACAGAGTATCCCGAAAACGAATGAACAGGAATGAAAAAGTTCTACTGGAAACACATGAGATGGGGAAACCTTCCCTCTTGGGGTACCTGGCATGGGATTGGGTCTATCCCTTATTAAAAGGGTGTACTTTTATTTAATGATTTTATTTTGGGGGGAGGTAATTTAAGTTTTTGTATTTTGAGAGGACATGCTGGGGATTGAACCCAGGACCTTCCTGCATGCTAAGCATGTGCTCTACCACTTAAGCTATACCCTCCCCCTAAAAGTGTGCACTTTAACACCCAGGCCCTGGAAGCACTAATGGAATGAAGAAGTCCGGACTCCGTGCAGGGAGCCCTCCCAGCCCCGGCTCACAGGAGGGCTTGCAGACACTCAGGTCAAGTGCAGGGAGCAGCTCTGCCTCCTCTGACCAGCTGTGCACACAGACACCTCGGAGGATGGGCTGAGAAACCGCCACACGGGGAGGGTCAAGCTACTGCACTGAGAGCTGAGTTTCAGTCTGAGTAGACGAGAAACTGCTCCTGACAGCTAAGTGAATGCAAATAACTTTATTTACAGCCATTAGGAAACTGAACTTGCAGGAGACTAACAGAAAACACGGGCACCTTCTCTGAGCTGGCATGGCACCGGTTCGGGGAAACTGAGCTGTGGTGGGTCAGAGTGGGAGGGTGGCAGGGCGCGGAGGTGAAGCTGTTCTGAAGTTCCTAAATCAACTTCATATATACCCCCAGGATCTGCATCTTCGCTTTTGTGCTGTGTTAAACAGTCCTGATGGAAGATGCAAGTTAAGGGTGGTGGTGTTTCTACCATTAATACTCTAACTTCCATCCACCTGATGTGCAGGGAGGGAGCTGCTGCTTTCTGGATTCTATGTCTTTTGTTCGGATCAGGCAGGGATTTTAAACGTTCTCTGGGAAAATCTTATACATGAGCGACCTGGACAGAGTCCCCTTCCAAACACACTCAGATTTAACCTTCCCCCTTTTCCAGTGTCAAAAAACCCAGCTAATTTCAAAATGTAGACTAGATAAACAAGATTATACTGTATAGCACAGCGAAATATATACAAGATCTTGTGGTAGCTCACAGTGAAAAGAATGTGACAATGAATATACATATGTTCATGTATAACTGAAAAATTGTGCTCTACACTGTAATTTGACACAATATTGTAAAATGACTATAACTCAAAAAAAAATGTAAAAAAAACTCATCAGCAAAAAAAAAAAAAAAAAAAAACCCAGCTAAGTCAAAGAAATTAGCGAAGAACTAGAAAAAAGTGAAGTCTGTGACAATTCAGTAAATTTTACAGAGCATTTCAAATCATACTTAACCTAAATACAGTTTAGTGCTGCCCCCTATGTTCTGTGAGTTAAATGATGATGAGAAATCAGCAACAATTTCATACAATATGTGGTTTTTGTGACCAGTTTCTTTGTTAGAATAAACTTTTCAGGATTCATCCATGCTATAGCATGCATCAGTACTTTATTCCTTTTTATGGCCAAATAATACTCCACTCTTTGTTTATCCATTCACTAGCTGATGGACACTGGGATTGTTTCTGCTTTCTGGCTATAGGGATTAATGTTCCTGTGAACACATGTACAAGTTTTTGTGCAGATGTGTGGGTGTATCTTTTAATTTCTCTGGGTATGTACTTAAGAGTGGAGTTGTTGAGTCACGTGGTAACTCTGTGTTTACAATCCCACCAGCAAAGCATGAGGACTCCAGTTTCTCTACCTGCCACACAACTTCAGCAGGAACTGATGGCTGCCCTCCCTCACCTAGTCTCTCCTGCCAATCCACACATCCCTGAGGTATCAGTTTTCATAGAACTAAATTCTGCAGTATCCTCCTCACACACATATGTAAAAATAAACAGCGTTTGGAAAGCAGATCTCGGAGTTCTTTAATTGACAGTTTTAGTCACTGGAAACGTATTACTCTGCTCAATCAAACTTACATTGATTCTTCCTTAGGTGCCGCCCTGGCCGGAAGGTCTTCCTGTTCCTTCATTTTATCTACAGCTTGGGCTTGTTTTTCAATTTCATTAAAGCACGTATTCGCCAGTTTCTGGGCTCCCAAACTTCCTTTTTTGGCCCCAAGCTAGAAGATATAGTATAAGATTACATTCTACCCCAACTGTTTGGAAACATTTCCAACAACAGCTAATGTGCACTGAGGGGTATTACTTCGTCCTCGAGACTCTATGAGATTGGCATTATCATCATCCCCAGGTGACAGATGAGGACCTGATGCTCTTGCCATTAAGTGACTCAGCCAAGATCACACGGCCAGCAAGTGACAGGGTCAGGATTCAAACCCCGAGCCAGCCTCCAGAGCAGGGGCTCTGAAAGGAACCACGGCATCTGAGCTCTAAACCGATGACAACCCCCCAAGTTGACCAGATGGCATCACTTTTAGAAACGTAAACATGACAGAAACTCCCAGGGAGCCTCTGCTGGCTTTTTCCAGATTTTTGTCATTGACAGAGAAATGTTAAACACTCATTCTAGAAAATCTTCACTAAGTATAACATTCACCACATTGAACAAAAAACCACTTTTCAGTGCAGAGCGACACATTATAATATGGCTCACAATAAATAAAAGTAACGTGACAAAGGTGGCTTTCTTGAGTGCATAAGCCAAGCTAGAGCTTGACTACCAGATATTTTATACATAATACTCACTCCTCGTTTAGCTTGATTTGGTTTCTTTTTTATGATAGAGGAAACTTCTGTGAAAAAATAAAAAGTAGAAAGTCAGACCAATGGAAATATATAATTTTTCTTTTAGTATATCTTTTAAAAAAATTCTAAGGTACTGTGTATTATTATTTAAGAGACTATAACGTTTTCCACATTAGTTTGTCATCCAAAAGACTCACATATACGGGTGTATTTTAGGTTAACAGAGCTTCACCAAAATGGAGTCCTCAGGATTTCCATGTAGCATCCAAACTCAGAGAGCAGAGAAGTAAAGAGCTTGAGCTCACCTCATTCATCATTTCCTCAGGAGCATTTCTTATGCATATTAGAATAAACTAGGGGAAGGATATAGCTCAGTGGTAGAGCATGTGCTTAGCATACACAGCATACACGAGGTCCTGGGTTCAATTCCCAGTACCTCCATTTAAATAAGTAAATAAATAAATAAATACCCTAATCCCCTCCTCCCATTAAAATAAAATAAATTGGAGGGAGAGTATAACTCAAGTGGTAGAGAGTATGCTTAGTATGCATGAGATCCTGGGTTCAATACCCAGTATCTCCTCTAAAAATAAATAAATGAATAAACCTAATTACCTACCCCCAAAGAAAAATAAAGAAAATTTAAAAATAGAACAAACTCTCCTATTAATCTCTACTCCTCAAAAACTTTCAAAATTATTTTAAAATACAAAGTTAGCCAGGCATTATGTACACAACTAAAGGTCAATGAAGGGCTTTCCTACCCAGACCTACATACGGACTTTATCTTATCATATTAACCAATGAGAAATATAAGACATTCCATTTTTTGGTAGCATTACTTTCTAAATTGCACAAAAATACGTGATGCTTTTAGGTAAGTTTTCTTAAAAATAGACTTCTGGGTAAATTTTAATCATAGATTATAGATCCTCTGTTTTTAGAATTATACTTAAGAGACCTAGTAAGAATAAAATCTTATTTTTTTCTTACAAAGATGAGAATATGCTTTAATAGGAAAAGATAGCATAAAACCACAAACAACCAGATTAAAATGTATAGTCCTAATGAGAGAATAACATCATTACATTTCAAGTGTAAAAAAGACATCCATGGAAATTTTCCTTTTCATCACTTTCTTTTAGATTTGTAGTATAAAGTCACGTAATCTGCTCCCAACCTCCTGCAAGTCTATTATTACATGATGAAAACACCTGGAACATTTCTAATACTTTAGTTATTTTTCACCAAAGCAACTGCTTTCCAATTAATGTAGTGTAATATACACTAACTTCAGGTTATAATTCCCTGATGATGAGAAATTAGAGATTAAGTTCACCTACGATAAAATCAGAAAGAGAAGGAAACGCTAAGATTTCTTGAGTGACTAGGAACAGTGTGGCTGCTCTGACTTCTGCTTGTGCTGGAAAGTAAACCAGCAAATCAAAAGCATCCACAGCAACTTCACTGGGTACACAGGTGGCTGCATTTCACAATCATCAACCTGGCTGAAGCAGAACAGCATTTTTCGCTTAAATAAATCTCATTAACAGATTACATGATGCCATATTATTCTGTAAGTTCTAGGCAGAAGGTAAAGACAGGATTCATTTTTCTTGATTAAATATCACTCTCTAAATCAGAATATAGGGTAATGCATATCACCTAAAGCAGCCTTTGCTGGTACATTAAGACCTTCCACGCTTGGTCCTTGTTCTGGTCCACCTGAAAGTTAAAAAATATTGATATTAACGTAGAAAACTGACTCATCAAACGTGCTTTTGAATATGTAATACATTCCATTTGCTCAGGACTGCATACCTTATCCAATTCCATCAATGGTTGCCTTTTTTCAAGCTCCATATTCTATCATTTTAAGAGTTTTGAATTAAAAGCCCATTAAAATAAAAGTGTATTTGGTATCCAGTTGCTTTGTAGAATAAAAATGTTACTGGTCTCCTTCACCAATATCATTTGGAATTCTACCTTATGATCTAGTGCTTTAAAGTAAGCTGTTTTGAGACACCTAGTACATATGTGGACCATACACCCAATATATATTAACATTTGGAAATTCTAATACTAATTATATCAATGATAAGACACCTAAATTTTCAGTTGGAAAGAAATCTGCTCTGTTTTCTAGTTTACCTAAAAAATGATCCTGGTTAGGAATTTCATCAAGCTTTTTTTCTTAATTTTAAATTTTATTCATTACTTTAAAAATGGATAAACAAAATGCAGTATATTTATGCAATAGCATATTATTTGGCCACAAAAAGAAAAGAAATATTGATACATGCTACAACATGGGTGAACCTTGAAAAAATTACACTCAGCACAAGAGGCAGTCACGAAAGATCACGTATTATGATTCCGCATATATGAAGTGTCCAGAAGAGGCAGATCCTTAGAGACAGAAAGCAGACTAGTGGCTTCCAGGGACTGGGGGCAGGGGCAGGGGCAGGGAGAGAGTGGGGAGTGACTGCTAATGGATAGTGGTTCCTTTTGGGGCTGCTGAAAATGCTAGGAAATTAGGTAGCAGTGATGGCAGCACAACCTTCTGAATATACTAAAACCCACAAAATTGTATACTGTAAAAGGGTGGACTTTATGGTGTGCAAATTATATCTCAATAAAGCTGTTATTTTTAAAATGGCAAGCCCAAATGGGGGGAGGGTATAGCTCAAATGGTAGAGCACATGCTTAGCATGCATGAGGTCCTGGGTTCAATCCCCAGTACCTCCTCCAAAAATAAACCTAACTACCTCCCCACCTCCCCAAATAAAATAATTAAATAATAAATGAATAAAAAAATACAAAAATATAAAATGTTTAAAAAAGTATTAAAAAAAAAAAAGGCAAGCCCAAGAGTGGTTTAGAGGAAACTCAAGTATTCTATTTTTATAAATCTGTGAAAAGGTAAACGTCAGTTAAGGCATTTAAATAGGCAAAGCAGGATGAGTGAGAAGATGACACTCTGTAGACAAAGAGCTGACAACACGTTTGTTAATGACCTGCTATGGGCCAGGAACTGCTCTGGGCGCTGGAGAGACAGCAGTGAACAAGAACACAGAAGTGGAGTATTTCAGGCCACATATTCTACTTGTTAAAACTCTTTTGTTCTCTCCTTTTCATTGTGTAATCCTGAAACTTACTCAAGACTGTGCCTTGTCACTCGATGCTAACAGATGAAATTCTAGGTTAAGCCTTGAGATAACAAGTCTCCCTAACTCTCCACTGCTTAGGAAAAATTCCAGAGGGAGAAGATAGAGGAAAGTTGTTGCAGGTGCAGAAGGAGATGGAATTCTAAACAACAAAACCTTTCAGGAGAAATTCTTCAGCTAAGAATGCAGATTCTAATAGATTTACAAGAATAAAATCTTGTTCTGTATTTAGTGATCTTAGTTTTCTGTTAGTAAAACAAGCTGAGACATCTGGGCTTCAGAAGTTACTAGGACTTCCTGTGGCAGGTAACCTTCAATCTCAGAAGGCCTTTTATGCTAATAAGTTGTCATAGTAACAATATTCAAATTATCACCTGTACTTGCAGAGGGTACAAAGCCCACCTTTTCTCTAGTCAGAAGAGTGTCGGAATTGTTTTTTCTCTTCTCTCCTTTGGATAATGAGCAACTGATCAATAGCTCAGGGAGTTTCCTTAAGAAAAGTCTCTGGGGGAGTGCGCAGCCCAGGAAAGAGACACACGATGAACATGCAAGCTAACGGACATGGTGATTCCCAGAGCTGAGACGTGCTGCACAAGAGGAAGACAATATACATGAACGTGGCTGTGGCGGGACACACCTCTCTGAGGAGAGGACTCGGAGCTGGGACCAAAGAAGAGGCGGCCACGTGACCACCAGAGGCAAGATTTCCATTCCAAGTAAAAAAACAGAAAGCAAACAGAACCAAAGGGCCAGCACAGTGCAAACCTAAGAAATAAAAAAACTGAACTCCACTGAGAAATGTGTAAACGTCTTCTCTGCAGGCATTTAGAGTCACATGCATAAAAAAAGAAATATGAAAGAAAACTCACTGGTTGCAAATCATACAAAAACCAGCCGTGTCGCGGTTGTTTGCAAGGAAAGAAAATTTTGTCCATATATGCATTGTAAATGTTTATCACTGGTCTTTAAAGCCCATCTTTGGAACAGAAATGTTACATTTCTGGTGGCTGGATTTATTAATGAGGCTTGGATATGCAGGAAGGCTTCCCCATCCAGGATGACAAAACAGTGCCGCCCACGTGTCCCCAGGACCTTCATGCTTCCGTGTTTTACACTTAACTCTCCGATCCACCTGAATTTAGCTTGGTGTAAAGAGTAAAGAAGGAATTCTGCCTTGTTTTACTATTTTTTCCAAAATGCTGGACACTCGTCCCAACTCCACTCATTGTTCCCCAGGATGCAAAATGTTCCTATCCTGATTCACTGATGGTCCTACTCCTGGACCAGGAAAATGAAAAACAGGCGTCTGAAAATCTGCTGTTTGATGGCATCTCAGACACTCCCACTCTTACACCCGTAATTCAACACAAACGAAATGACTTCGTTTCTCACCACAAGCTCCCCGACTCCACTCTCACGCAGAGCTGAATTTACAAGAATAAAATCTTGTTTTACACTTAGCTACCTCCGTTTTCCTGTTAATAAAACCAACTGAGAGTCTCTTCGTGGACTCTTTACTTGATAAATGCCAATTATTCTCCAACCCTCCAGCAAAGTCCTTGCCAGAAACTGCCTCAGCACTATCACCCAATCTGAAGGTTGGTGACTGTCTAGTCCTTCCTGTTACACTAAGTTCCTCAAAGCGGTTCCAGGTTCAACTCACACGAGCCAGCACTTCCGAGGGTCCCACCCACTAGTTCACTGCTTAGCTGTCAAATGTTAACGTTTTTGTTGTTAATTCACACTAACATTCTGGGTAACAAAGAATGCTCAATTTTAAAACAGAAAGTGTTTTGATCCATGTTATATCACATGAGCAATTTTTTAAATGTAAGCAACTGATGTAAGTATGTTTACAATAAATGTAATCCTATAATAAAGCTGCCAAATGTTAATCGTTAGATATCAACTATTTACAGAATAGTTTAAATTGAGATCTTGTGTCCTGATTTTAAAAGTAACATATACATACTTATTATAAAAGTTCAGTCACTTCAAAACTATATTAAGTTTAAAGTAAAAATCCTCAGTAATTTCATTCTCCAGTGAACAATTTGATGTTAACTGTGTATGATTTTGGTCTTGTTATTTACAAACATGAGATCATATTCCACGTTCAGCAATCTTTCATCCCCACTTTATAATCGATCATGGGCATCTTTCCCTGTTAAATGTGAGGGTCTCATCTTCTAGTAGTTTCATGGCATGCCAGTGACGTGTAGGACAAGTAACAGGCCACTTCTCAGGGCTACCTTCATTGTCTGCTGGAGCAGTGTCCACGTCCCGCGGTGTCAGGGATGGTTCGGGTTGTGCTGATGCCCACCCTGGGCCACTCACCTGAAGTGAGGGGAGAAAAGTCATTGGCAACAGAGCAAGAAAAGTCATAAGAAACAAATCAGAACAGGGTTGGACAACCTAGTAATTTAGACAGTCACTTTCTGAGTACCTGGATTAGTGGGAAGGAAGGATAATATTAAAAATTATCTATTCTTAAGATACATGCACCACAATGTTCACAGCAGCACTGTATACAGTAGCCAAGACATGGAAACAACCTAAATGGCCATCAAAAGATGATTGGATAAAGAAGTTGTGGTATATTTATACAATGGAATACTACTCTGCCATAAAAAGAATAAAATAATGCCATTTGCAGCAACATGGATGGACCTAGAGATCGTCATTCTAAGTGAAGCCAGACAGAGAAAGAAAAATACCGTACGATATCTTAAAAAAAAAAAAGGACACTATGAACTCATCTACAAAACAGAAACAGACTCATAGACATAGTAAACAATCTTATGGTTACCAGGGAAGGGGGGTGGGAGGGGATAAATTTGGGAGTTTGAGATTTACAAATGTTAGCCACTATATATAAAAATAGATTTTAAAAAAGTTCCTTTTGTATAGCACAAGGAACTATGTTCAATATCTTGTTATAACCTTTAATAGAAAAAAATATGAAAATGAATATATACATGTATATGCATGACTGGGACACTGTGCTGTACACCAGAGACAGACACATTGTAACTGACTGTACATCAATAAAAAATAAATAAAATTAAAAAAAGAAAAAATTATCTATTCTTAAGTCTCTGTTTCAATGCTCAAATTCCTCAGTTTTCTTTTTTTTTTAATAAAAACTTTATTGCACAATGATTTCAGACTTACACAAACGTGGCAAAGATAATAGTTTCCACATACTCTTCACCCAGCTCCCTCTAATGTTAAAATACCCAGGGTACATTTGTCCAAACTGAGAGTTATCATTGGTACAGTATCAGCTAAACTCCAGACTTTATTCAATTTCATCGATTTTCCCACCAATGTCCCTTTTCTGTTCCAGGACCCACTCAGGAGCCCGCACTGCACCCATCACATCCCCTCAGTCTCCTCTGCTTGGTCACAGTTTCTCAGACTTCCCTTGTTTTGGGGACCTTGAAACTTTTGAAGGGGACTGATCAGGCATTCTGAAGAAAGCCCCTTAGGTGGGTTTGTCTGATGTTTTCTCACAACCAGACTAGGTCTGAGGGAAGAATACCAGAGAGGCAACTCACTGCCTCCCACCTACACGACTGAGCACCGGTGACGCCAGCTCCCATCCTTGGTGAGGGTGCTGCCTGCCCGTCTCTGCCCTGCAAAGCCACCGTTCTCCCCTTTCCATCCTCTAAGTCCTGGGAGGCGAGTCACTGAGTCCAGCGACATACAAGGGGAAGGGGAGGGGTGGAGACATATATGTATGATTTGGAATTTTCTCTATGAGAGACTGTACCCCCTACACACTTATTCAATCATCTATTTATATCAGTATGGGCTCATGGATATTTATTTATTCTTTGGATTACAGCCAAAAGGTCATTATCTATTTTGTTGTTCAGATTGTTTCCACTTTGACCATTGGGACCTCTTTCAGGCTGGTTCCTGAGTCCTTTAGACATGTGCGCATCCACTCCCCCAGCCCCGGCCTCCTAGCACATCCCGACCTCTCGCTCTATAACGTGCTCCAGGCTCACCCGCCCCAGGAGCCCCAGTCCTAGGATCTGCCATCTCTTCACAGGCAGCCCTGGTTCCTCTTACTGGAGAATGGCATTCAGAAACCAAGATACGGGTGTTGGGTGTGACTGTTGTGCGGGGAATCCTGTCTCTGGGCCTCTGAGTGGACAGAGCTAGGTAATATACTTACGTGTGTACACACACACCTATAATTAGTTCTCCATCGTGTGTGTGTGTGTGTGTGTATATATACACCCACATGCATATATATACACACACAGGGACACACTAAAGTGAACTAATGCATATTAACGTCTCCAACTCTAATCCACACCAAACTGTTCATCTCTCTCTTTTTAGCCCATCATTTCTATTCTTAACATTTCTCCGCTACTAATCACAGATATTCTATATCCAGCTCTGTATTAAACACCAGCAGCAGATCACAACAGAGCGCCTTATGTTTTCTTCTTGTTCTGTTCCCATCTTGTTTGATTACTGCTTTGAGTAACTATTGACTCTGTCAATAATAACATGCATGTAATATACAAATTATAAAAGCCAAAAAAAATCGAGGTTTAGCAATTTCTAACAACTTCACGCAATTTTTACTTGAAAATTAGTTAAAGAAGGACTGAACAGCAGTTAAGCAGATATTGCCCCTACCCCAGCGGGACTGGAGGAGGCAGGGCCGCTAACAGAACATCCGAGGCTCTGAGCCTGGGCTCGCACACATTTCCTCACAGGCCCAGTTAGTAAATATTTTAGGCTTTGCAGGTCTTATGTTCCCTGATCTAAGCGGTTTGGGGAAAATCTACAAAAGGACCATGGATTATTGCTACTGGCGCTGTCGGACTACAACGATGAGGCTAAGGAAACAGCACTTGTTGAAGGCTTCCTCTGTGCTAGATGCCAATGCCTTTCCTCTGTATTAACTCATTTCTTTCTCACAGTAACCTTGAGATATGTTCTACAGACACAGCGAGATCGGGGCGATGAGATTCAATCTCCTTTTAGAATCTGTCTTCATTCTTTGTCAATCCCAAAGCTCTGAGCTGCAGGAAGACTGGTAGGAGGGCTTTCTCAGCCTCCCAGGGAGCGAGGAACAGGGCATGGGATACCTTCCAGCCAGCGGTGTGTGGGCAGAAGTGCCATGTGGTGTGCTACCCCTGGACTGTGAAAGATAGGGCACTTGCTTTCCTGATGTCTGCCCTCCTCCCACTGGCTGGGAAAGGTCATAAACTGGAGCAGCCACTCTGGACCCTGAGACGGAGCCACACAAAGAGAACAGCAAAATAAATACCTCGGTCAACCCTGGACAGCTGACCCGTGAACTGCTGGTGGGAAATTAATTTCTACGTGAAGTGACTATATTTCAGGTTGTTTGCTGTAGCCGCTTAGCCTGCAACCTAATGGAAACATTTTAAATATATGCCCTTTATAACTTCATGTTTATAACTTTATATTTGAGAAGCATACTTTAAAATTATGTAGAGTGTAACACATACCTCAGGAGAAGCATGGGAGGCAAAAAAATCTTCCTCCTTCAGTGGCGGCGACAAAGGCGGAACCACACAACTGTCGAGCCACAGCTGGAACAAAATCACACGCACTGCTCAGCACCTCACCTGCTCTAAAGAGTTTTATTTAATACCCTTCACTCCTTTTCTAGAGACAGATTTACTAATGATTTGTACTTTCCATTACTGTAAAGTCAGTAACAGGCCCACACGGGGCCCTGAGCACATCTTAGTAATGTATCAAGCCAGTAACTTCCAGGGCAAACCTTGTGGAAGATAAACACCAGCTCCCAAGTCATTTCTGAGAAGGAAAGACGAGCTTCACACCTGCTAAGTACAGCCGAGCCTCGTCATCTGGATTCCGTATTTGCAAATTCACCTACTTGCTACAATTTACTTGTAGCCCCCCACCTGCCATCCTGCGGGGACCCCTGCAGAGCAGCAGAGAATCTGTCCCCCGAGGTGCACGTTCCCAGCTGAGGCTGAACAAGGCAACGTCCTGCCTCATGTTCCAGCTCCTGCTGTCCTTTCTGCAGTCTATTTAGTGACACGCTTTCCATGTTTCTGTGCTTTTTGGTGGTGCTCTCATTGTTTAAAATGGGCCCCGAGTGCAGTGAAGCACCCCCTCATGTCCCCAAGCACATGAAGGCTGTGACCGGCCTTACAGAGAAGACACAGCCTTCACTCAGCTTCACTCAGCAGGGGCTGTAGTGCTGTTGGCCATGGGTTCAGTGTTACTGAGTCAACAAGAGATACAAAATAAGGTGTCTTTAAACAGAAACACGTGTGAAAAAGGCTATGGGGTGAGTATTGACTGTACTTCCCCAGGAGTGGGGCCGCAGCACGCACTGCTCCGTGTTCACAGGACCTCGCTGAGAGTGACCGTGAACCCACCATATGTTATTTCCTCATAAGAGAATCAGCTGGAACGTTCTACTGTTTGGGATGAAAGCCCCCTTCTCCACCGCGATGAGGGTCCGTGTGAAGGAGCCCCCACCCCCACGGCCCTGCAGCGCTTACATCAGTGCCGTGCTTCCGGGTTGCCTGGGAGGCCAGCGACTTGATTCTCTCCCTGTAGAGCTGGGCCGCGCGGCTGTTGTACTTGGCATTGGTGTCGTTGGTGGCACACCCGTGTTGATGGAAGAAGGAAGACTGCAGAGGAAAGTACGTGGGGGACAGCAACACCACATTAACCAACACGTGATCAAAAATGTTACTGCATGTTACGAATGATTTTTTGAACAAACTAGTGAAAACCAAAATAATTTAAATCATGAAAAATTTTAAAACACATTTTTCCTTCTAAAAGGGGTGACACCCCCACAGACCTGCGATTGATCATCTGGTGAAAGCGGACGTGAGACCTGCATTAGCAAATGAAATCACTGGCCTGTCTTTTCTCCACTGAACCACCTCCGCCGTCCTGAATGTTATTTAAGGGGATGCTCTCCACTCAGGGCTACTTTTAACTCATGAGGGATTCATTTCAATTTGGATTCCAGTAAACTGGAATTTCTGCCAAGCAGGTCAGGAGCCACGCTCTCATCTTCTTCAGCACTATTTCCTCATTAGGGGAGACCACAGCACAGACATGGTGATAAAAAAGATGTTTAAACAATCAGAGAAAACTGCTTTCAAACGCCTCTCAAAGGTTCCATGTACAGTCATGAATTATAGTGTTCGCATCTTAAATAAAGCAAGTGTTTTAAAAACCTGTGTGAGCAATCCTTTTATTAAACCAACTGGATGAATAATGGTACCAAGCACACACAGGTACCAGATCCTAAGTCCTCTGCGGGCACCACCCCACTAAATCTTCAGAGCAACACTATCAGTCACAGTTTACAGACGGGGAAACTGAGGCAGGGGGTGGACAGCTTGCCCAATGTCACATGGGCAGAGCAAGGGGCAGACCACCCAAGCAGGATGGTCCCCATTCCGCTGCTTGAGCCCAACAACCACTGACGGACCCCTCCCCACCCCAGTCCCCCGACCTCCACTGGCTGAGATGAGAAAGCTGCTCTCTGGAGATGGGTGGGGGCCTCTGTAACCTTAGGACGGCTTAGAAATGAGGACAGATACAATTAAACCCATGGTTTAGGTTGGAGAACAAGTTTGTGGACATAACGACAATGGGCAAGGGTTTCGAATAACATGCTTGAAATACTTAAGGCATGCATTCTCAACAGGGGGCGAAAATTGTTTCTTGGAAAGTGGAAAAAAAAAAAAAACTTAGTTATTACAGTAGCTTGGAGCCTTCCAAAGATCACTCGTACTGACAAAATCATATTCCTTAGTATTTAATTTCTCTCACTAGGGGAAAAAATGAATCTAATTTAAGTTTAAAGTAAGCTAATTGATTAATTTAAATTTAATTTTTCTGCTTAGGGAACAATAATATGGTATTTTGAAAACTACTATTTTAGATTTACAATTTTAATTTTAAATATTTAACTGATGCAGATATAATTTTGATTTGAAATGTGTGCAAATTTGATTTCTTGTACTTTGAATGTTTAATGGCATGTCTGAGGGAATTCTGCTTACTCAATCTACACCATTTTGGCATACCATTATAAATATATTTTGGTATTTTATAAATATATAATGGTATTTTTGTTTGTTTGGTTTTTTTGAGGCGGGAGGTAATTCGGTTTATTCATTTCATTTATTTATTTTTAATGGAAGTACTGAGAGTTGAACCCAGGACTAAACATGTGCTCTACCACTGAGCTATACCCTCCCCATCTTAACAGTATTTTAGATAAAGGGTGATTTTGCTAGCTAGATTTGTAGGGCTGCCACTTGGGTATTTTAGAAATCAGATATACTGAGTTTGTAAATGAAGTTTAAAATGTTTGAGGATCCTTAGTTAGGTTTGTAAATGGGGTTAAGGAAATTTGCTCTTGTAAAATTATAAATTAAATACTTTAAAAAGTTACTTTTTACACAGAAGTTACTAAGTTTATAAATTGACATATGATATTTATGTGCTATATTTGAAGATTTGGAAAGTAGGCTTTTTAATTTGTAGATTTAATAAATTAAGTAAAATTGAGATGAAAGAAGCTGGAAGCATTCCATCTGAGTACAAAAGTCACCCTCAGGCATTAAAAAACCATACTGTCATAAAGAAGCCTCCCAGGTCCTCCGCATCATCATTTCCCGTTTTAATTTCTTCAAAGCACTTACCAACACCTGTTACTTTCTTGTTTATTTACTTCTTTAATTGCTCTGTCTCTGCCTGTGGGAGGGGTCTCATTTGTCTATCACTGTATTCTAATCCAGAGCTTTGTGTTTATTAGGTTTTTAATAGATTTCTGGAAAAACAAGCCAGTTGGGTCGTCCAACTCCTCAGCCCACCATGCCTTTCTGTTGTCCAACAGGGCCTCCCAAGTTCTCTCGTGCAAATGTGAACTCCTTTCCTAGTGCAGCACACATGCACACAAGAAGGACATGGCTGAGATGAACTTACTGCATTGGCATTTCCTCCAACTTGCATGCATCGCAGTTGAAACCAAGACCAGTTAGAATCCAACTCCGTAGATCTAAACGGAAAGAATATTCTTAAATGTTAATACTTTTTCCTCCCAGAATCAAGCCACTGAACTTTTGAGAATAAGGTTTCCTTGCTCTTCAGGATCCTAAAGAATTCCGAGTTTGTGCTGGCAGTGACAGATGCTTCCAGGATGCTGGGTCAGGGCAGCTGATACAAGCCACTCCTGGCCCCTGTCACCCTTCCTAGAAGACAAGGCTCCAGCTCTTGAACATAAAAACTAATTGTTCTTGAACTGACCTCTCTCTCATAACACCGGAATTTCAAAATAAAAGGTTTTGATGATAACGGACTCTGAATATAGTCAACCTGAGGAAGACACGTGAACTGTGTATCGGCTCCCATTGCTACATGAGGCGGCGGCTCCTTGCAGGTTGCTTCTTATCTTCTATTTAGATTAAGAGCTGTACGGAAGGTAAGAGTCGGTGACAGCGCTAAGAAGAAAGTAAACCACGGAAAGCAAGAAAAGCTGAAGAATTAGTTTCACTTTACCAGAACTGTTCGTTTTCAGCATTAGTCATTTTCAATTTGGTTCGAAGAATGAGTCACACTATCACTGATACTAAAACAGTTACAGTTTAGGACAATTCACAAAACTATTTCATTTGCAAAGATTCACTTGTCCAGGATTGTATTAATAAAATTAATGGGTTCATTTTCCAAATTTATATCCTCTTATGAATGCACCTCAGATAATTGTGAAGCTTGAGAAAAACAGGTTTTAATTAAGAAAATTTAAAAATAACATTTAAAATGAAAAGACAAACAGAATTGCTCCTGTTAACAAGTCAGGTAAATGATAAAAACGGATTTCCCATAATTTCTACAATCCTTATGAGTTAAAACATAACCTCCTTAAAAACTGCATGAACTAGCTTCACTAATGGCTGCTACAGTTAGTATTTTTTTTGTACGTAGAGCAGAATGAATCTCACAAATAAACCTGACAAGGTTATCATGTAATCACATTTTTAAAATGAAGTAAATTACACTGTGATTAATCTAGACTCTTAGAGACAAGCCCAGGACGTTTCCAGGTAGCTATTTGTTTAACTGGCTTGATTGCTTAATATAAGGTCAGGAAAAGTGCTGCCTTTCTGAGCTAACAACATAAAAAGGTGCTCCTCTCACGTGCACTGAGCAGGCACCCAAATGACTCGGATCTGACCATCGTGGACAAGTGCTGGGGGCCCGCCACCTGCCAGGCTCTGAGTCAGTCCATTTGCTCACTCCTCCCAAGCCCTGTGATGAGCACAAGCCCTCTCATCCCCACTTTCAAGAGAAGGAAACTGAGACACGGAGAGGTAAGGAACACGTGCAGAGCTAGCGGGGGATGGCACCAGGATTCAGACCCCTAGGAGTCAGGCTGCAGCGCCCTCGCTCCTAGTGCCCACCCAGCACTGCCTCATGAATCTCTGGGGCGCCCGCTGCACCCAGGCCCACATCAGCCTTCCCCTCCCACGTACACCCCTCAAGGAGTCAAGATTAAGTTCCCAGCCTGGCAGTCAATCAAGACCCTCCCAACGTCACACAGATCTTCCCCTCTGACTCTCATTTCCCCTCTTTTTCCTATGCATACAAAACCTAGCTGCTAAACCTTTCACTTTTCCCACCTCTACACCTTTTCTTAAAGTCTCAGCGCTGACTTCCTTTTCCCCAGCCTTGTCTCCATCATCAAAATCTCACCAGATCTTCAAAGTTCACGGCAAATGTTACCTCCTCCTTTAAACTTTGCCTATTATTTTCTAACCAGAGGTAGACACGATGCTTTGTTTCCACCTCTTTATAGTCCGTCTTCTTATTTATGTTGTATTTGAGCCTGTCCCTCCCCCTAGTCCAACAACAGCAATGCATGGACAAGATGGACCCCCTTCACCTGTCATAGCTCATGCAATACTTAATGGTGAACTTGAGAAGAAGCAGAGCTGGAGGGAGGGGGCCCCAGGAAACTGGGCTGTCACAGGCACTGGGGTGAAGTGCTCCGGCCCTGGGACCTGGTGGGGAAGGGCCAGATGCCTAGGTCCACTCTGTAGTCAGCTCCCAACACAGCTTTGCCATTTCCGTAGACACGTAAACTGCCCTTCCTTTTTTGTGGGGCAAGAGCCAGAGGTTATAAATGTTTTCCTTTGCAAAATTGTTGTCTTGAAATTCTACTTAAAAACAACAACAACAACTTTTTAAATAAACATTCCACCCACACCAAACTGTTAATGTGTTCATGCCTGGGAAATGGGACTGTGTGTGTGTCCGTGTGTGTGTCCGTGTGTGTGTCCGTGTGTGCAGCTGGCTGGCGGGGGAGGAGAAGGGAAGGGAGGCGGGGCTCCGGAGGAGCAACTTTCACTTCCTGCTTTATATGCTCTGGGACTGTTTGGATTTTTTTCCCCCAATGAACTAATGTTTGTAACTTTTTAAAATCAATAAAAAATGTTTAAAGGGCAGCCCTCCACTTCTCACAAAAAAATCCTTAGTACCTTTATCATGCTTGACTTTCTCTTAGTCTAAGTCCTAGACTGACGCCCTTGGGTCACATATACAGTGATTTTTTTTTAACAGTTGTTTTTGAGTTATTTATAAGCATTGTGATTCATACTGTTATATTTATCTAACTTTTAAAAGAGTAGTGATTAAGCCTGCAACAGCCCAAACAGATCCTGCTGTCCGGCCTCAGGCTCTCGGTCAGCCCTCAACTGGGGAACACGTCAGAAAACCACCTGATTTCCTGGAATGGCTTAGCTGGCAGTGTGCTTTGGTGGTGAGGAAAAGGGAGGGCCGGGTTCTACTGGGCAGGACTTAGCAGAGAGGAAGAGGGAAAGTGCACAGGAAGAGAGAAAGGAAGACAGGCAATTACACATTGCCTCGAGTCCAGGCACCCCGGGGTCTGTGCAGAGTGGGTCACCCCATGTTAACTGGTGACAGTCTATCTGGGGGGAAACTAAATGAAGAATAAACTTGCCCTGGCAACTAAAGCCCTCGGCATTTGTAAAAAGAGACAAGGACAGGACGGTGTATTAACAATATACTGGGACCAGCGTCTAAGAGAAAGAAAAGAAGACAGGAAACTGAGAGATACTCTAAAGCCAGTAAGAACACATAAGAGAACTCCCTTTTCTAAATAATTACCTATGGACTTACACGGCTATGATATTTAGCCCATCATACCTTTATAGAAATTGATTTCTGAAAAAAGAACTCAGGAAAGTACACACAGTTTTTTTAGCTTAATATATGAAAAGAAAATTATGTTATTATTATTATATAGTTTTTGTGCCAGCATACAAAATATTACAAATTATAATCGATTTTATCCTACCGGAACAAATGTTCTCTATGGTAATCACGTTGTAATGTCAATATTCCTTAGTCATAACATAAAATAAAACTGCTTGCCATAATTTCAAACAGACTGCCTGCCTAGCTGGTTCCTTCCCTGGGAAGGGAAGTGACAGGGAAATAGGTGACTGCCTGGGGGAGGCCAGTCGTACAGAGACCAGAGCCCCCGCCTCGGGGCGGCAGTAGGGGGTGCCCTGCAGAGGCCACAGCTGCTCAGGCACAGGCCTCACTCAGTTTCTAAGCCCCGAGCATGGCCAGGGATCCGTGTATTATTTCAGTTTACTGTACTTCACACCAGGGCACTTCTGGCCTCCCACTGGACTGTGGGGCTGTGTCCAGAGGGGTGCCTTTCTCTGGGGCCCACAAAAGCCCCACAGAGGCCTTTGACAGAGGGTCAGAGCAGAGAGAGGGACTTCACAGAAGGGTGCCAGGCAGCCAAGTCTTCAAATTAAGAAAATAAGACTTTCATACTGTAAACATTTGAAACTGCCACTAAAATTCATGCACAAACCATTCCCCCAGGCTGTGCTATTAGTGTCCTTGGGAGCCAGAGCAGTAGTTTATGCTGGAGGCAAACCCCTGCTGTAACAAGGGGCCCCCGCCCCCCGTGTTAACCCTCCGCCTGGGGGAGGGTAGGCCGGACCCACTGCTCCTGACTCCCCTTCTACCAGGAGGCGTCAGAGCAAGGCTCCTCTGTGCCTCTGATCATTAGAAGACGATAAAGGAAAAGGAAATACTGTCTCAAACCCTCTATTCTGACTGTGTCTTCAACAGCACTGCCTCAGGTCTCTCACACAGAGCTCTACGGAACGGCAACTGAATAGTAAATAGCTTGTTTTCGCAGTTTACTTAATTATGTAAGATTGAAATCTCCATTACTCATAATCAACCTCTCATTTCACTGGACGCCAAAGCAAACATAAAGGAAAAGGGGAGAGAGACCCATGAAACAGTGGAATCAATCCCACACCCCTAGTGATGGAAGACTCACTCACCGGATAAAACTCAAGTGAACACCGAGTGACCGGTGCGACCCTGAGCAGTCGATGCAGAGGAACACCCCGTAGGTTATGCTTGCCCAGCTGGGATTTTTGGCACCACAGTCGAAACACACCTGAAAGAAAATTTTTAAATTCAGTTATTAATTAATTCTGATTAACCAAATGAACCATCCTCTGGGCAGTACAGGATTTGGCTTGAAAGCTGCTTCATCATTACAGGTTAAACTGGTTATTAGAAAACACCTCACCTAGTTTTTTTCCCAAAACCTCAAATTTCAATTTATTTTATTACTATATTACATATAATTATATAGCAGTAGACTATTAATGTAATGCATGAATTATATAATAAGTTCTATATTACTGCATATCTGTTATAACACTATGCAGCATGCAAAGTGAAGAGAACTTGGGTGTGTTTATCATCTCAAATATTACTCGTATGTAAGGCATCAACAGGCTTCCTACCAGTCATGTACATGAACCCGAGACAGGAATGTCCCCTGCTCAGCCCCTGGACGGTGGCTTTCTACCAAACGGCAGGTGTTCGTGCATGTCCTTCTCCCCTAGGCCAGAGAAGGAGGGCGTGGTAGCCAGACTCCGAGATGCCCCCTGGGATCCTGCCTTCCTGGTACTCAAGCCCTCACATAATCCCCACCCTCACTTTTCCCCGGTGGGCCTGTGACCAGTGATATGGAAGCGCCAGTATGTCACTTCCAGGATTAGGTCATAAAAGATGCTGGGGTCTCCTTTCTCTCTCTTGCTCTCCCTCCCCTGGATCACTGGCCCTGGGGGACACCAGCTGCCACATCTTGAGGACACGTAGCCCAGTGGAGAGGCTCGAGTGGTGAGGAACCGAGGCCTTTAGTCCAACAGCCAGTGAGGAGCAGAGCCTGGCTGACTACCACGTGAGTGAGCTTGGAGTGGAAACCTCAGCCTTCGGGCAACTGCAGCCTCATGAAAGACCCTGAGCCTCCCTTCCTCAACACTGATGAAGCCAACATTCTTCATCTGATAACAGGAGCATAAAAGTATTTGAAATACACAACGCTTGTCATGGAAATTAATAGTTACAATTAATCAGAGTCAGAACAACAGTTAAAAATAGAGATGTTTTTCATTGTTTTCAGGGGAGGGGGGACATTTTTTAGCCAGCTGAGCCACCCCCAGATTCCTGACCCTCAGAACCTTTGTGAGATAATTTGTTTTTTCTTTGAAGATGCTGAGTTCCAGGTAATTGGATACATAGCAATAGACACTAATACAGAGAGCTGCCCCTCTATGAAATGCTGTGTCCTTCATGCCTCCTCCACTCTGTCCAGGTCACTTTTATAACTCAGACGCACAGCTCATAACCAAGGAGCGTGCCCCGTCCTGCACTGAGGGGGCTTGGAGCTCCTGCAGGGTCAGGACGCTTCCCTTCACCTCGCCTTCCTCACATATCAGCACAGAGACTGGATGTGTATTTTTTTAATCTCCCACAGAGCCTGAAAAACAGTGACTTACTCATACTAAGCATCCAGGAAATATATGTTAATTAAATGAAAAACTTACAAAACTTCTACGAGCCTGAAAATTATCACCAAGCCCCTCAAGACTGACTGAAGTCAAACAGTCTTTATCTGATAACAGGACATAAAATTACTTTAAAATACACAGTGCTTGTCATGGAATTCATATTTGTAATTACTTAAAGTCAGAACAACAGAGTAGTAAAAATTCCATGAATAGGAGATTTTTTAAAAGCACCCATCTTTTGGATACAATTTACAGGAAGAGCCACCTATGTGAAGGTTGTCCCAACTATAATCATCAAGAAAGATTTGGCTTCTGGCCTTTTGAGGGCAATACAAGAGTGAAATATTCACATTTCAAGGCTCCTCACTGTGCCAGGCTCACATTAGGTAAGTGGGAATAGCGGTGGCAGGGCGACAATTGACGTGAAAGGCACCAGCCATTCACTTCAGTGTTTACTGATTGCCTGCTGTACACCAGACACTGGCAGATGCTGAGGTATTAAGAAGTGGATGGTGGCTCGGACTCCAGGACATTTGATGAGTCCCTATCCCCCGGCCCCCAGGCCACTGGAAGAAAAGGACCCAGAAATGAAGACGCCCCGTGGTAAGAGCCATAAGCAAAGGAATCCCCTCCCATGGGATGCCAAACAGTGGATGACTCTGCCAAAGGTGCTGTCCCTCTGCAAGAGGCCACTGTAAGCCTGCACTTACTCAGCTACCAGCTGTCACTGTCACCATGCACCTGGCTCACACGAGGCAGATGGACAAAGGTGGCCCGGGAGGAGTCGGCCCACAAGGAGCCCACAACCTAGCAGTCCCAGTGGGCAAGACAACCAGTTATAAGGTTGAATCTTAGTAAGCAAGGCCAGGATGCAAACAGTTTTCTAGACAGTGTCCAAGCAGCATTTGGGATCTCAAGAACAGAGTCTAGAAGGGCAGTAAGTGGTGAAAACCTGAGCAGGAAATGGCCCCATGCGGGGAGGGGACCCAGAGACAGGGAGTACACAGCCCAGAGCAGTCAAGTCCAGGAATCACTCTCCAGGCGGTCACAAGGCTGGCTATGTATGAAAAGACAGCAGCAGGGTTTCTAACAAGTGGCCTCTGCGTCCTCCTGACCCACCAAGATGAAGAACTGCAGAAAGTAGCTCCATGAGAGCTGGAGCCCCAACTACCTTGTTCACCTGAGCTGAGCACCAAGCCTGGCACAAAGCAGGTACTAAATGCAAATACAGGAGTTGGGGCAGCTTGTAGGGGTGGAAGAGCTCACAAGCTGAGATTGGGACCTGTGGAATCTGAGATCAGAAGGCAGCTAGAAACACAAGCGTGGCTCTTACAGATGCTGCCTATGTTCTCCTGCTAGAGCAGGGACTGCACTTTGTGTTGACATGCAATCCTAAACCAAAGTTGAGATGTGGTTTTCTAAGCAGTATATCAGTTCTTACGGTGGTGAAACACAGTTTTGGACTATCAATCTGTTTGAGTGTTTGCTCCATGTTGGGCACTGTTGTTGGCCAAATGAATCTTTGTAACAACCCTGTAAAGGTTGCTCATAATTAAAATAATAAAAACAAAAAAAGAGCTGGCATGTATTGAGGACCGATATATACAGGTACTTCTCTAAGTGCTTTACTTGGCTTTTCTCATATAATCCTCATAATAACCCCCTGAATTAGATCCAGCTTATGCCCCATTTTCAGATGAGGAAAATAAGGTACAAGTAACCTGCCCAAGGTGACACGGGTAGTCAAAGGGTCTGGACAGCAATTCACAAGCAAGCCCAAACATGTCCCTCAAAAGTATTCTTGGTATAAAGACAGTGAAATCGTATTTAAAAGGGAACCTTCCCTTTGATGAATTCAGTCAAAGAGAAAATATGTCGTGTTTCTGAGATAAAGCAGACAAAAATATAGTTTCTACACTGCTAACTGCAGATCCTAATCTAGTCTAGTCTACAGCAACCACTCTTTATAAGCAGATCAATCTAAATTTGAAAATCAAGAAAATAGTAAAGAAATTGGCACTGGAGAATTCCTGGACCACTTCTCCTCCTGACTTTCCTACATTCACCGGCTATCACCTCCAATAAACCATTTCCTTCTTCACTTCTCTTAGGCTGTAAAAAATGTGGGCTCCTCTCCACCTAGATTATAAACAAAGACACCTAAACTTTGTAAAACTCAGCAATTTTCTATTCTATTATGTCATGGCTCATGACCATGCTGGTTAACAGCTGTCACTTTGGGGGTGACAGTGGGGACCGGACAGGACTCCTGTCACAGGAGAGGGGAGAGTCCACGCTGACACAACAGCCCTTTGCACTGTCCAGGTTCCACTCCAACCTGTGATCCTCAGCGGAGGGTGTCACTTTAGCCCGATGCATCATCACACCAATCTCCAAAGAGACCCAAAGAGTAGAAAGGGGAAGGTCTGTGGTGGGCTTTCTTAGCAAGAAAAAAGAGCTGGAAGCCACTGCAGCGACCACTTAGCAGCTTTATCAGACAGGGAAACTGAGGCTGCCATGAAAAGATACAGGGAACCAACCACGTTCCAACAGTCGCCCTGAAGAGCTTCAGAGGAGAGCTCAAGGGTGCAGAGGGGGCAAGGCGAGCTTTCTAAGCGCCCAGTGCTGCTAGCTGGAGTTTCTGACCCGGTGCATGCTTCCTGGCTGGGTCACAGGTGGCCTGCGGTGTTCGCTCCCAGCCTCAGTGTACGCTCCGCAGTCCTCTCTCGGGCCCCCGAGCTCGCCTCTGGCTCTCTCAGGAATTCAGTGTCTACTCCGCCATCCCCAAAAGCCGGCTCCGACTCCTGTAAGCTCCCTGGCCCAGTGTCAGGAAGTCACAAGCGTCTGCCCCCTGGACCCCCAGATGCTCTAGCCTCCCGCCCCCAGGACCCCCAGGCGTCCGCTCTGCCCGGGACCCTGGTGTGCTCCCCCTTAACCGCCCCCTCCCTTGCTGAGGCTGGCGGGCGGCGCACAGTCTGGACCCAGGCGAGGCCCAGTCGCTGCGGCCGCACAGTGCGACGTGTCACAGGCCGGGCCGGCTCCTCCTCCCGCGGCCGCGGCCACTGGCGCCGCAGGGGCCGTCCGCGGGGTCCGGTAGGGATGCCAAGCAAGCCTGAACGCGTCTGGCGGCCGTTACCTTGTTGGTGGGCACGGAGCGGAGGCGCTTGAAGATGGTCAGGATGTCCTGCTTGCTGGGGTCCCCCATGGTCACCAAACAAGCAGGGAGCAGCCGGCCCTGACAACCGGGAAAGACGGAGCAGGAGCGGTTGCCGCCTCCGGGAGGTAGACGACGGCCGAGGGGCAGGGCTGCGCGTGACGATAAACCACGCCTCCCTATGGCCCCGCCCACTCCCCGCCTACGACCAGAACGCACGCGCCACTCTCCCCTAGGGCTCTCGCCTAGGGACGCCGCTGGCTCCACCCACTCGAGGCCCGTCCCCCGACGCTGCACGCGCGTGCGCAGGAGTCTCGTGCGACTTCGTCAGGCTTCCGCCGTTCTTTCACGGCCCTGCTTGGCGGAGCGGGTCTCGGTGAGGTTCGCGTATATGCGCGCGGCTGCGAGAAGCAGCGCTACTTCGGCTGGTGGGCCGCTACTTCGGCTGCTGGGCCACCACTTCGGCTGACAGACTGTCTCCTTGGCCGAGGTCCTGTCACCTCCTCCCTGTGAGGGCTGCAGAACCCGTCCCTCCAAGTGGCAAAGGAGCAAACTTTGGGGCAGGAGCCTCCTCGCCGTTTCCCGACGCCCGAGGACTCGAATACAGACGCTGGAGTTTCGCTACTCGTCTCCCCCCCCCCCCCCAAACTAAGGCTGAGCCCTGGGTGAGAAGCTTCCTACACCGAAAACTGGTTTTCTTAAAGTTTCCGTTTATGTATGTCAGTGAGAGATGGCAGGTCCCCTGAGGCGAAAGGCGCTCAGTCAGAACTGAGGAATATGAACCAGAAAAGAAGCCGACCTTTCACACCCTGGGGTAACGTTGCTGGCTAGAAGGGTTTAAACGGTGGTGCCTATTTGGGAGCCACTAGGTGAATGTCACCTGGGGTTCGGCCGTTCAGGGGCAGGATAACAGGTTTTGGAGTCAAACGCGGTACCTTGGCTCCACGCGCAGCCCTGCCAGCTCCTTCCCTGCTCTGTGACCTCGGTCAGGTCACTTGTTTAAAGCTTGGTTTGCTCCTTTGTACACGGGGGTAAGAAAGGAGGAATCAGCACCCAGCAGCTTCCCAGTGAAGCCCTGGCAAAGGCTCTGGCAGTGGTCTTTCTGCTTTTAGAGGCGAGGAAGGAATGTTCACTCGACCTGTCAGGTTAGGTGCCCTCAAGGGAGTTGGAAACTTGCAGGGAGTGTAGACTCCTATAAGCCTGGGGTTAGAACTTTTCC
The DNA here is from genome assembly GCF_036321535.1 of Camelus dromedarius. Classification (NCBI taxonomy): domain Eukaryota; kingdom Metazoa; phylum Chordata; class Mammalia; order Artiodactyla; family Camelidae; genus Camelus; species Camelus dromedarius. Next base: position 5,512,429 of record NC_087446.1, on the reverse strand, counting down.
AAGGAAGGGAAATTTATTACCTTACAGAACAGGAAGTTACTTTGGCAGACAGTTCTTTGAAAATGCTTCCTTACATTGAGTCAAATATATATCCCTGTACTTTGTGCTAGTAGGTACTGGTTTGATCCTGCACAGAATACCTGGCACGGTAATGAGCCACAGTCCTAATCTTTCTGATGGGAAAGTTATATATGAGATTTAGGGTGTTGTCTACTCTGGTCTCCTGTATGGAGATCCCTGAGAAGGAAAAAAGTGTAATAAAATGTGGACAGTAACTACACTAACAGGGACATAAGGTGAGAAAAAAATGACATTTGTACGCCCATCATTGTCTTTTCTGTCATCTGCTTAAGTGTTCTTCATAGAACTTACTACCACCTAATACCATAATGTGTAATACCATATATATCTGCCTCCCTTCAATTGAATATAAATTTTTTTCAGATCAGATCTGTTGTGTCTACATCCCTATACCCAGCACCTTGAACGAAACCTGGCACATAGTTTGCATTCAGTAAAGATGTGTGGAATAGGCTTAGAATGTAGAAAGCTGCAAAGGATGTCACTCCCAACATAATAATGAGAATAGGCTGGGTAACCTTTAAGATCAACTTCTCTGGAGCCCATCAGCAAAGCAACCACGTAAACTAAATTCCAAAGAGAGACAAGCCTCTGCAAAGACAGGTGGAACACAAGAACTCTTTCACTTTTGGCAAAGCACTGGGGAAAGAGGTGGCTGCCATACAAGTCGGCAAGAGGAAATCAGTTAAAATTTTAATGACTTCTTAGAGGCCAAGCGTGGGCTAGCATGTCAGTTTGGAATAGCTAGGAGCCTCGGATACAAAGAGAGTTTACATTCATTCACAAGCTCTTTTCCGTAAATCTCCATCAGAAATCTTTCTTCACAAGAAGAATGGGGACAGACTAGAGAGAAACCGCTTGGTGGGCAGGCACCCAACTCTTGAGGGACAGGCACAAAACTGCACCCACTTCCCTTCTCTCCTAGAAGGGAAAAGCCACAAATTCACTCTCCCTCAGGGTACAGGCAAAGATCCATTGCTGCCCAGGGACGAGTAAGAGCAAAATCCAGTAATACCAAATCCAGGAGAGGATAGGAAATCCTCTTGTCCTCTAAAGAGGATAGGCAAAAATTTACTACTTCAGATCTTAGAATAATAGAACACAGGAGGGCTTTGAAAGAAGGGCCCAGCCAATAGGCAGGTCTACATTACCTTCTGCGTACTGTCCTTACCATTTATCTTTTTTAAAGACATCCTGGTGTGGCTGTGACCAAGTGAAACAGCATTTAGTTTATTTACTTGGTTCATTCAGTTGAATAGGAGCTTGCTGAAAGCCAGATGCCACTCTAGGAAAAACTAGACATGCCTGTACAGTCACATGCTGAATCACAAAGTGAGAATAAACACAGATCTTGTCCTTGCCCCAGTGGACTTTAGTTAGTGCTGAAGGGAAAACAAATTGCCAAGTTAAAAAAAAAGAAACAACACCACAGCATAAGAACTGAGTTGAGTTTATTCAGTGTCTTACTGAGGACTCTGAGGTCTATAACCCAGGAGACGGCATCTCCTATTTCTGAGGTACTGTTCCAAAGAGGTAAGGGAGGAGCCAGGATATATACAATAGAGTGGGGGGTCGGGGGGGGGGGTTCCTGGGAAAAAACGTATAGTTGAACATTAAAAGATCGCTGCTAATCACAAAGAACAGACTTCTTAAGTTAATCATTGCTTTTCTATATAAGAGAAGATGCAGGAATCTGGGGCCATAGACAATTTTCCTTGGTTGTATATTTTAACTGTCTAGGGGCCAGTATCCAATGCACAAATGCTTCCTGTTGTTCTGCATCCTGAATTCCCTTCAGATGCGCTGTTGGTGGGTGACCGCAGTGGCTAATAGCTTGATCCTTGTAGAACTGGAATAGCAGGTAATATTTTTTTTTTCTTTACAAAGTGTATGCTATCTCTTAGACACACCATTTCTGTATAGGTCAGGTACATCGGAAAATGAGCTCTTGGAGTCATGAACAGCCTTCTCTGATCTCCACCGACCCCTATATGCTCAGGGAGTGCACCTGACCAAACTTGGGTCGGCTTGCTCACTGCGCAGCAGAGCCACTTTACTGCACCAGGTTGTGGGGACGGGTAGATGGCACAGCCTTTATTGCAGACGGTAAGCAAGGAGAAAGCAGCTTGTGCTCAAAAGACCAGAACTCGTCAACGGCTTTCAGAGAAGGGGTTTTAAAGGAAACACTTGGGGTGAGGGTTTTAGCTCGTGGTCTTTCTTCTGATTGGTTGGTGGTGAGGTAATAGGGCGATATTTCAGGAACCTTTTGGTTCCACCCAGTCTGGGGTCTATGTGCTTGTGGTCAGCATGTAGTCAACATCCTCCACGGGTGGGGGGTCTTGGATTCTGCAGAACAACTCGAAGGTATGCGTCAGATTGTCCTGACAGTTGTTGTGAGGAGGGACTAGGGCTCTTTATCATTAAACTATTGTTTCTTGACCGCTTTTCCTTTGTTTCTTCATTCCCTTACATACCTAGTTAGTCGCTGCTTGAGTCTGCGTTTTGGAACTCAGGGAAGGCCTAGGAGACTAAAGCTTTTCTCCACAAACAAGAAATGAGGGACACAGAGGGGCTTTTGTACCCAGGAGGGCCCTGCAGGGTCCTGCTTGGTTTCACACTCTTGGAAGTTCACAAATGCCCCATTTTAAAAGGTAAAATGTTTAAATAATTATGTTATTGATTGGTTTTCCTTTTAAAAATAGAAATTTAAGCTGATACCATTACCTCCTGTAATGGGATAAAAAGATTGGGAATATCCTCTTTACTGCAATATTTACAGTATTACAATATTATTTAAAAAATTGGAAAGTGAAATGAAAACTTATCTTTACACAAAAACCCGTACTTGAGTGTTTATAACACATTTATTCGTAATAATCAAAAACTGAAAACAACCCAAATATCCTTCAACTGGACTGACAAACCACGGTCAGTTCATTCAGTGGGAACTACCCACTGATACGTGAAGTCACATGGATGAGTCTCAGATGAATTATGTGACGTGAAAGACAGAACAATCTCAAAAGGCTACACACTGTATGAGTGCATCCATATGATATCCCAGAAAAGGCAGAACTATGGAAACAGAAAACAGATCAGTGGTTTCCAGGGGCTGGAAATACAAGGGGGGGTTGACTGCAGAGGAGCAGGGGGAAGCTTGGTGGGGGTGATGGGACAGTTGTGTATCTTGATTGTGGTGATGGTTACATGACTATATGCATTTGTCAAAGTATGAACTAAACAGTGCATTTTACTGTATGTAAGTTATACCTTAAAATGAAAAACAAATGGGAAAAAAGAAATGCTTAGCAATATGAGACAGCATGTGGAATATCGTGCAGCCATTAAACTTTTTTAGTGGAAGCACATTTAAGGACATGAGAAAATGCTCGTGGTCAGACATTAAAAGCATGAAACAAGGCACCAAACTGTATTTAGATTATTATCCCCATTTTGTAAAACACACACACTGATGATGAGGATAACAAAACATGTGCATTTGTGCCTGTACAGAAAAAGGGCTAGAAAAAACACACCAGAATGTCAGCACTGTTACCGTGGATGACTTTAATGTTTTTCGGAACACTTTTGCTCAGTTTCCAAGCTTTCATCTGAACCTTTGTTCCTCTTACAATTAAGGAAAAGTCATTAACATTGTTATTTGAAAATAATATAGAGGGGCGGGAGCAGCCTGGCTGTCTTGACCTTGAAGTGGGCGATGAGCTGCACGTGGTTTCGCCTTGGTGACCAAATGCTGTTTTGTTTTGTTTTTTCCCCCCAGACCTCTTGGCCAGGCACCTGGGTTTCTGCGGCCAGTCCATGGGCTGCCACGCTGCACGTGTACACCGGACTTTAGCCCACTGACAGCTGGTGTTAGTTATCCTTTCCTCAGAGAGTGATGCTATTTAAGTGGTTCATTTGTTCATCTCTTCTTTCTTCCTTCGTTCATTTCCTAGCCCTTTCCGTAGAGTATTTGAAGAGGTCTAATGTAGTGTGACCTGAGTTTTGTTGGATGGCCCAGAATTGATTTCATTTTTTCTCTTCAGTTTAGCTCTACAGGCACTTAGGCAAGAGAGTAGATCAAGGCCCAGTCCCTGCACCAGGGAGCTTACTGCTCAGTGGGGCAGGCGGACGCTCCAGCAGTGACAGCGGGGTAGGGAGTGCTGTGATGCCGCGCTCCAGGGCACGCGGGAGGCCTTTCATATCCGGCAGCTTCCTAATGGGGTAACTCCCATCCTGGTAGGTATCTTTTAAAATTTAATTTAATTTAATTTTTTCATTGAAGTATAGTTGACTTACAATGTTATGTTAGTTTCTGATGTACAGCAAAGTGATTCAGTTATACATATATACATCCTTTTTCATATTCTTTTTCATTATAGGTTATTAAAAGATACTGAATGTAGTTCTCTGTGCTATGCAGTAGGACTTTGTTGTTTATCTATTTTATAGATAGTTTTATATATAGTTTGTAGGTACTAATCCCAGACTCCTAATTGATCCCTCCCCTACCTTTCCCCTTTGGTAACTGTAAGTTTGTTTTCTATGTCCCTGAGTCTATTTCTGTTTTGTAATTAAGTTCATTTGTATCATTTTTTTAGATTCCACTGATGTCATATAATTTCTGTCTTTCTCTGTCCGACTTACTTCACTCAGTATGATTATCTCTAGGTCTATCCACGTTGCTGCAAATGGCATTATCTCATTTTTTATGGCTGAATAGCATTCCATTGTATATATATACACAACATCTTTATCCATTTATCTGTCAATGGACATTTAAGTTGTTTCCAGGTGTTGGCTATTATAAATAGTGCTGCTGTGAACATTGGGGTGCATGTATCTTTTTGAATTAGAGTTTTTTTCAAAAATATATATGCCCAGGAGTGGGATTGCTGGATCATAGGGCAAGTCTATTTTTCGTTTTTTAGGAACCTCCATACTGTTTTCCATAATGGCTGCACCAAATTACGTTCCCACCAACAGTGTAGGAAGGTTCTCTTTTCTCCGCACCCTCTCTGGTATTTATTATTTGTGGACATTTTAATGATGGTCATTCTGACTGGTGTGAGGTGATACCTCACTGTAGTTTTGATTTGCATTTCTCTCATAATTAACGATGTTGGGCATCTTTTCATGTGCCTGTTGGCCATCTGTATGTCTTCTTTGGAGAAATGCATATTTAGGTCTTTTGCCCATTTTTTGTTTGGGTTGTTTGTTTTTGTTATTAAGTAGTATGAGCTGTATATTCTAGAAATTAAGCCCTCATTGTTGCAGATGAAGCTGCATCGTTTGCAAATATTTTCTCCCAGTCCATAGGTTGTCTTCTTGTTTGTTTATGGTTTCCTTTGCTGTGCAGAAGCTTGTAAGTTTACTTAGGTCCAATTTTTTATTTTTGCTTTTATTTCTATTGTCTTGATAGACTGCCCTAGAAGAACATTGCCAAGATTTATGTCAGAAAATGTTTCAGCTATGTTTTCTTCTAGGAGGTTTATAGCATCTTGTCTTGTGTTTAAGTCTTTAAGCCATTTTGAATTTATTTTTGTGTACAGAGTAAGAGAGTAGTCTAACTTCATTGATTTGTATGCAGCTGTCCAGTTTTCCCAACACCACTTGCTGAAGAGACTCTCTTGATTGTATATTCTTGCCTCCTTTGTTGAAGATTAATTGACTATAGGTGTGTGGGTTTATTTCTGGATTCTCTGCTGTGTTCCATTGATCCATATGTCAGTTTTTGTGCAAATACCATGCTGTTTTGATTACTGTAGCTCTGTAGTATTGTCTGAAGTCTGGGAGGGTTATGCCTCCAGCTTTGTTCTTTTTCCTCAGCACTGCTTTGGGAATTCTGGGTCTTTTGTGATTCCATATAAATTGTAGGATTATTTGTTCTAGTTCTGTGAAAAATATCCTGGATAATTTGATAGGATTAAATCTGTAGATTGCTTTGGATGGTATGGTCATTTAAACAATATTAATTCTTCCAGTGCAAGAATGTGGGATATCTTTCCATTTTTTGGAATCATCTTCAGTTTCTTTAATCATTGGTTCTCAGGATATAAGGCTTTTATCTCCTTGGTCAGGTTTATTCCTGGTTTATTCCTAAGTAATTGTTTTATGCAACTTATTTTTATTTTTTATTATTTTTTGGGGGGGAGGTAATTGGGTTTATTTATTTATTTTTAGAGGAGGTACTGGGGATTGAACCCAGTACCAGGGCCTCATGCATGCTAAGCGTGTGCTCTACCCCTTAAGCTATACCCTCCCTACCTTCCATGAAATTTTAAAAGCGATTTTTTTTCCCTTTCCCTTTCTGATATTTCATTGTTAGTGTAAAGAGATGCAACAGATTTCTGTATGTTACCCTTGTATCTTGCTACCTTGCTGAATTCATTTATCAGTTCCAGTAGTTTTTGTGTGGAGTCTTCAGAGTTTTCTATATATAGTATAGTGTATACAGCGGTGCATTTAATGAGCACACCTGGGGCAGGCACGTCCCGGCCCTCTGAGGCGGGCGCTCTCATAGTCCAACAGCACAGCCTAGTGGGTAGGGACTGAACTGCACTGCCCATGTCTGAATCGAGCTGGGCTGTGTGGTAGCTGTTGCACCTCAGGCAAGTTACTAACCTCTCTGTGCTTCAAGTTCTTCACCTATAAAAATAGGAATAATAATATTTACCTAGTTCATGGGACTGCTGTGAGGATTCAATGAGTTAATAAATGTTAAAGCCTTTAGAACAGGGTCTGCCATGGAGTGAAATACAAATGTACTACTATTATTCCCATTTTATAGGTGAGCAAACCAAGGCTTAGAGAAATGAAGTATTTCACTCAAGGCAACAACAGCTAAGAGAACCCAAGAGCCAAGTCTGCGTGCAGGGAAAAAGACCTCACGGCCCGTGCTCTTAACCACTGGCTCTGTTTTTATGCCTTTGTAAGACTGTCGATAAGTCTCAGAGGAGGAAAAAAATACTTTGCGTCAGATTTTGGTGTGGAAAACCAGCCTCCTTATACACAGTTTCATATGGATGGGTACATGGCTTGGACGAAGTGTTCGTGCCCAGTGACTGGGGATCCAGTGTCCATCTGGGGTCTGCATACTTTGATTTTTTTTATTGTTGTCCTTAGGTTTTTATTTCTTTTTTTTTTAAATTGACGTACAGTTTACAATGTTGTGTCCATTTCTGGTGTACAGCATAATGTTTCAATCATACATATACATACTTTGGTTATTATCAGCCTGAGTTGGGATGGTGTTCAGGTTGAGACTATTTTCACAACAAAATGCCCCATATTTGTGTGTTTTATCATATATCCCATATGATTATGAAAAAGAGAAGATAGGAACCATTTTCCAGATGAGGAAACTGAGGATCAGGGATGTGAAGGGACTTGCCTGAGGATACAAGGTGCCCATCTGACCCTGGTTGGACACCTTACCCTCTGCTACCTGGCTGCCACCTAACCCTCCCTGCCCCTCACATAGGAATCATAGGAATAGCCGAGGATGAGATATCACATTGGTCAGTGTCCCTCACTCCCAGGGCTGTCTTTGTTCATACTGTCCCCACCTCCTTGGGCCAGACTGTGGTTGCTCTGTCTCTGGGTCCCCAGGGCTCAGCTCATGTGCCCCAGAGCTGGGTTAGGAGTGTCTGCTGGTCATATGAACAAATCAAGGAGCACACAGAATTACAGCACGGACTTGCTCAAAGTGTGGTCCTGGGCCAGCATCACCTGGGGAATTGTTAGATATGCAAACTCTGGGCCTTGGTCCCTAACCTGGTGACTGAGAAACTGGAATGTGGCCCAGCAAGTTAGACTGAAACACACTCTCCAGGTGTTTGCGAACCAGCGGTTTAGACGACCGCACCTGCTGTTGGGAGGTGGGCACTGGAGTTCAAACCCCAGTTCTGCCCCTGACTTGCTGTGTGGCCTAATGCAAGTCACTCAGTCTCTCTGGTTTGTTTCTTCATCTGTAAGATGGTGGTCATACATTGTGAGGAGGTTAATATCATCCTTTACAGGGAAGGGTGCTCAGCACAGGGCCTGACGTGTAGCTGATACACGCTTAGCCCAAGGCTGATTGGAAATAGAAGGCTGGGAAGCTGCCTGTCCCCCAGCAGTGCCAGGGTCAGCCTGGTTCCTCTGACCCTGTGCTCAGCAGTGGCCCTGCTTGGTAGGGGATGAGCCTCTTATCTCACCTTGGGTCTGTCCTCCTGGGACAGTGGAGTGGCCTCTGTCCCAGCCCCAGGCCTCTCCACCAGGGGACCTCAGGTCTGTCCACCGGGGCACTGTGGCCTGGGCCTTCTTCCTCTACAGAGGCCACGGAGGTCACTGCCCACCCGTCTAAGGGGAGAGGGGCACACACCTCCCACAGGTGTCTGGAAAAGGGGCTGGGGAGGGGCACAGAGCAGGCAGCTGCCACCCTGGGGAGAGCTGGGGCTGTGAGAAGGGTTGAGGGGAGGAGAGGAAGCTTCCAGGGCACCGACAGGGCAGGGTGCCGGCGCAGCAAGGTGTCCCGCTTCCAGACACCCAGCTCAGAGGCCCAGGCACTGCTCGGGCCTCACGTCCCACAGGAGTAAAGGACCCCCAGACCTCCTGCCCAGTGGGGACGCGGCCCACTGGAGGTGGGGGAAACAGCTCAAAGACCCCATAGTACTCCACCCTTAGGGCCTTGGGGCCGGGTTGGGAGGCCCTGTTTGTCCTAATACCCTGAGACTTGTAGGCTGGCCTCCAGAATCCGCCATGCACACTCTTGGGATCATCTTGCCCGCTGCTCCCGGGCTGCTCCCACCCGGTATCAGTGACTCATCCCTCCCTGAGCTCTGGAGTTCCCTGAAAGCAGTGTGGGCCCTCCTTCATCTTTGTCCTGGCACCACCGAGTCTTGCATACAGTAGGTGCTCAAGTAATGCTTGGTGAATGAATAAAAACCCAGGAACAGAAAAGTGGGAGGGAGCCAGTCAGCTCCCTGTCGGTGGGGGGCTACTCGGGGTCAGCTCCCCCAACCATTTGCTCCGTGACCACAGGCACGTCACTCCTTCCCCTCACTTGGCCTGTTTCCCCATGAGCAAGGAGGAGGCCCTTCTCAACCTCCCACATCACTATCCTGATGGATTGTAAGTGGTCCCCTCGAAGCCTGTCCCTAGTAAACAAGGCCTTGGCACAGCCCAGAAACACAGGCTGCCAAGAGGCCAGGCCAGGCAGGGGGAGAGGCCTCGCGTATGTCTAGGTAGTTAAGGGCCCTGCGGCAAAGCCTGGACACAGAGGCTGACCCTGTCCTCCATCTGCAGGGACTTCAGAAGACCCAGTGTCTTAGCTCATACTGTGGCAGCATCAGATCCCTGCCCGGGCCACTGGGCTAGAGCTTGCTTGCCCTCTGGGCATTACCAGGGGGCTTGGAGAGGATGAAGTACCCCCTCCCACCCCCCTGCGGTGAAGGACCCAGGAACTCCTGAGGGTGGTGTGAATGCAGCAGAGGTCCAGGGGGAGAAGGGGCAGCTTGGCCCAGGCAGTGGCTGTGGGGAAGGGGAAGGACAGAGAGGCAAAGAGAACTTAGTGGCCCAGCCTGGAGGGTATGGGAGGGGCAGCCAAGGATGCCAGAGGGTCCTGGCTGGGGACCAGGAGGCATCACGCATAATTACAGCGAAAGTTCTCATCTCCTGAGCACCTGTGGCCTTTCACGCCTCACTCTAACCCTCCAACTGGGGAGGCAGGCATCACTCTTGCCTGGAAAAAATGGGGCAGGAGTGAGTTAAGGTTTCCAAGCTGGCCCTGAGGGCCCGGACAGGCGAGGGCAGGTGGGCAGTGACGGCCCTTCGGGATTCCTTGTCGGCGCTCTGGAGATAACAGGAAGCTGAGGAAAGGGCCGAGCCGAGCAGAGGTGGTTTCCTCCCAACTTGAGGTTTCCTCCTGCGCAACCCCCTTGCTCTTTATCCACCAGTGGAGGGAGTGAGGAAGGGACTGCCCTCAAGAATCTGCAGATGTGGGTTTGAATCACGGTACTGTCACAGGACCTTGGGCAAGTCATTGACCTTGAGTTTCCAGACCTTGTGTCCTCTTCTGCAAAGTGGGGTGACTCTAGCCTCCCCCACAGGCTGGTATCACAGTACATGAGCTTACCAAGTACCCAGGACTGGCCGGCCCAGCAGGCCAAGCTCAGGCCTCAGGCACTGGGAGCCTGCTCTGACCCCTCCTTTCTGCCCTGTCCCTCTCTCTGAGGCAGCGTGGGGCTGGCAAGGCAGAAGCTGGTGTCTGCCCTGGGCAGCAGGCACCTGCAGTGGGCTCCAGTCCTCCTCAGAAGCAGAGAGCAGGGGCCCCATCACCATCAGATCAGCTGGCAGATGACAGTTTCACCCTTGGTCCTTAAGGAGCTGGGCAAGGTAACCCCCTCGCTCTTCCTGGCACCCCTCTGAAGGCCTGGTGGCCAGACGGGGTGCTTTTCTGGCAGCCTGACCAGGTGGGTGAGTTCAGCCATGGCAGCCCTCAATCTCTCACGTTGTCCCGGCCTCCTTTCAACCCAGGTTGCCCCAGTGAGGGCGGAGGGCTCTTCAGGGATTTTCCTTGGTGCCACATACCAGCTGGGACTCCTTGGGTAAGTCTGGCTCTTGGAGCCTGTTTCCTTCTCTGTAAAATGGAAACAGGGAGACTCAGCCCACCCAGAGCATGTTTGGAGGTGGGCATGTTCTTCGCAGACAGTGTAGATCAAGAGGGCCCGGTGCACAGCTGGTGCTCAGGAAATGTGTTCACAGAAGCTGGAGGATGAGTGGTCTCTGGTCTGGTCCTGCTGTTCAGGCCTTGGGGTGGGAGGAGGAGGCACCGGCCTGCTGCCCACAGTGGGGGAGCCCAGGCCACACGGCGGCAGGTTTGGGGGAGAGAAGAACTCTGAGGGGTACAGGTGCCTCAAATCCCCAACCTCTAGCTTGGGAGAGGCAGTGGGAAGGGGACATGGCCCCTTGGGCAGTGGTCTTCTGCCTGGGGTCTTGCCTGGTTCCAGAGCTGGTACATAAATGCTGGTGGACACCCCCCCCAGCCGATGAGTGTGAGGCACGTGCAGGGCACAGACTCACACTCACGAGATCAATTGTTTATTGATTTTTTTTCCCTAAAATACTATACATTTAAAGAAACTCCTAAACTGAAAAGACTTGACAATTTTTGGTAAATCTGTAGCAAAGGAATGAGGATTTCTGCTGGTAAGTTCTCATGACAAACATAGACACACATCCACTCTCCAAGCAAGACATCCAGCTCACTGGAAACATTGAGTAAAATGCATAGCTTGTGATGGCGGCAGCCATTTCTCCAATGTCTGAGTTACACAAAATAAAGGTTTCCCTCCCTCCCCTGCCCCATGGTTACAGTGTAGCTTCCTGGCCCCAGCACGTGTGCTCCCCCATGATGAAGGACACCCAGAAGAGACTTGTGCTATGGGGTGAGGCCCAGCTTTTGTTTGGTCATGAGGAATACAGATGACTAAAATCTGCAACTGCTGGAAAGACACGGGGGTTTGTACAGTGTTCTGCTACGGAAAGGACTAAGGCTGGTTAGAAGTTGGACCCACGGCTGGCCAGTGGGGACAGACTTCCTACAGCAGGCTCCACTACAGAGAGGCCCAGGGCCCGAGCCCGGAAGGTCCCAGCTGATCAGCCAGGCCTGCACCCAAATGCCTCGGTCTTCAAGCAGTTTACAAATTAAACCCACTGTCAAAAGCCGTTAAACAGTAGACAAGCTCTTTAGATTCTCTGAATATCAAATAATATATACAGATATATACCAAGACATGACAGTCTAATATAAAGCATCTTAACTACAGATGCATTCGCTTGAAAAGTTAGTCTTATTTTTTAACCTTTCAAATCACTGATAAAATTGTTAATTTGCAAGAATAAAGTTTTAAGCACAAATAGAATGAAAATAGCTTTTAAATACAGCGACTTTAGAGAGTACTGCATAAGGTTATTTCTGAGGCTCACACTTGGACGCCCCAAATGCGGAGAGCATTCACAATAGAAAGCCAACCATGTGTTCTAGCTTCCTTCTGCAATCTCTTGCCTCAAACATTATCTGTCTAAATGAGCTACTGGCTCTCACAGCCTGCCCCAGGCAGCGGCATGGTTGATTAACAGCACAACGTGGAAACGGAGATATTTCCTCAAGACTGGTGTACATCAATCTGTGCCATAATTTAAGTATAAATGAATGGAAGAACAGGTATGTAAAAAAGTATTAACTGTACACAGCCTTTAAATTAAAAACCTCAAAGTCTGCACTCAAAAAATGGCGTGTAAGTTTTGTTCATTTAAGTTGCAGGTGATGGGATGTGTCAGAGAAAAGTAATCAGCGGAGCAAGAATCAGCGTGACCCACCATTGACTTGGAGGAGAGGAGGAAAGACAAGGTCAAGACTATACAGATCCGTGATAAGCCGACACACAGGGAGCGTGGGCGGGGGAGCGGGGCAGGGGAGGGCCCGGTGACTTCTGTTGTATGGCATCTTCCTGTGCTCAGAGTTGTCCATCTGCACTGTGGAAAGGGTGCCAAGTCCCAGGTGAAATGACCAGCTTGTCTGCCTTCAAGAGACACCACGAAGCCAAGAGCAACGGAACCATCATCTTTTGCAGGAAAAGGAGTGGATGCCCATGACCAGCTGGAGGCGCCGCTGCTGGGGCCAATGCTAACAGAGCTCCTAGGACCTCCGCCTCCATCCCTCCGCCAGCCAGCCCGCTGGCCTGTCACTGGATCGCCTCGACGTAATTCGCTGGGTACAGGCCAACCTGTCCGTTGTCCAAGCGTCCCTTGCACCAGCCCTGCTCATCCTCGTCCTCTATCTTGGTCAGCTCGTCCCCTGCCAAGACAAAAAAAGGAGCAGTCTGGTGACCACAGGGTCAGAGAGTCACCCTTGTGTTTTGGCCCCCACCCTGGGCCCACAGAGGGCCTCCAAATTGGGGGGGGGGGGAGTCCAGGCATTTTCCTGGGCTAAATGTGGGCTGAGGGCCTGGTTCTTTCTCTACGAAGTTGCATCTGAAGTTGCACATTTAGCCCCGGGGGCCTCTGAGAGATCTAAAGACCCCATCTCACCCAGTGACCTAAAGGAAGCTGCTCTCAGCTGCCATGAGGGTTCCCACAGAAACTGCAGAATTAAATGCTGCAGGACTTTTGCCTTCTTGACTGTCCCAGGCCAGGTCAGAGGAATCCTTTCACAGGGTCCCTGCCACCTCTCTCATGGCCAGGTACTGCTGTCCCCTGGGCCCCGCCTGCCTGATCTTCTCGTAGCTCCTCCCGCACTTGTTGCCATGGACTCGGTGCCTCCATTTAATGACTGCAGGAGGGGCAGGGACCCATCATTCTATCCTCAGCACCCAGCTCAGGGCATTTGTCCTCCGAGTTAAAGAAATCAACCCCTTCCAATGCGGTTCTGGAATCTCCCCATGGCTCTGTGTGTTAGTGTGGCTTGATCTATCGTTTGTTTGTTCAAGCATGAAGGAACCTCTACTTCAGGCCAGGCCCTGGGTGGCAGAGGAGATGCAGAGATGAGAGACAGATGGACCCCCGGTCCCTCAAGGGGACAGACCAGGGACAAGGACCAAACGTGTGATCGGGGCCAAGGTGGGCGAAGGTCCAGGTCTGGCATTTCCCTGCGTAGGGCGGACAGTGCAGCCCAGAGCCAGGGATGAGGAGCCACCTGGTGCTCTGGCTGGTGACCCCCCAACAAAGGTGGCTGTGGGAACCAGCGGAACACAGGCCAGCTGAGGTTTCGCCTTTACTGCTCCATTTGCAGCTTCGTAATTCTTGTTGGCATTTTGGCCCACTTTTCAGGCTTAGTCGCATTTTTTCTCAGCTGTGCCTTGTTCAGCAGCATCTCCCTGACTGTGTAGCAGCAGTGCTGGTGGGATGCCTGTAGGGCCAATACCCGGGGCGGCCGGTGCTCCCAGGGCCGCTGGGTTCAAATCCCAGGCCAAGACACCTGGCAGAGGCCTCAGCTCTGGGGCCTGATTTCCTCGTCTGTGGACTGGGGGTACTGTGAGGGCTGAGTGTTAAAATGTGTAAGGACCTTGGGAGGGTGCCCGGCACGTCGTGAGACCTCAGTAAACGTGAGCTGCCGTTACTCCCAGAGCCGCTCAGCCACCGCACTGGCCCTGGGCCCACGTCTGTCAGCGCTGGTGCTCGTGCAGGTCTGACTAGGCAACGCTGGGAGCGAGCACGGGGGCTGCAGGGCGAACGTCACGAGTGCTAACCCTCCTCTCCTCCCACCCCCGGGCGCCCCCGCGTGCTCTGACAGCTGGCGTTCTCTCATCCAGCCCTCGCACGGCTCGGCTCACAGCGCACAGTGAGGTACCAGTTCTATGGTGCTTCCACTTCCACAGTGAGAAGTGCACCGAGTGAAGGCTCCGTAGGCTCCCAGGGCCCAGAGGAGTGGAGAGCAGCCAGAGCAGCTGAAGACGGCAGAAAGCAGCGTGGGCTGGGAACTGACGTCATGTCAGGAAAAAGGAAAATAACACAGGAAACAGACAAAACTAATAGGAAAGCTTTCAAGTTGTAAAAATGAAAACGGGTGATTAGTAACATTCATTTCAGTTTGCTTTTGACAATTCACTGGAAGCAGAAGGAAACATTTTAAGCCCATAAAGTTGCTAGCAAATCCAATAGGTAAGATTTAGAAAGAATCAGAAATTAAAATCAATCAACCAACAAGTTGGGGGGAAACAACCCTAAGCAAAGGTATTAGAAAACTCGACAAAAGTGTTTGAAGACACACAGACACTTTCTACAACCAAAGAGGCACCTGATGGCCCACCCTGGGGCCGAGCGCCTGCTGAGCACAGAGGGAGGGGCGCCTTTGGACACAGCCCCCGGCCGGGGTCCAGAGTGGGGTCGGGTGTGGGGGTCTGCCCCAGAGATGGAGAGTGGAGGGCACCCATCAGCCTGTGCTGGTTGAGTTAGGGCCCAGCACCCACCCTGCCCTGGAGGAGCGGACGCTGGATCTGGAGTGGCTTTGGGGAGGAGGCAGGGGCAGAAGGAAGGAGCTTGGTGCCCTTTGGGCCCGCTTGGTGTCAGGCCTATCAAGCCTTTGTAGTTAGGTTCTAAGATAGTGCTTTTCAGATGAAGGAGTGCAACCCATTTTGGTGAATTGCAACCAGCATTAAAAAAAAAAAGACAGGCTAGAAAATCTCCACAGGGAGAGCTCACGTAACCAGGAGCTAGACTGTTCCGTAAAACCAGGGCTTCAGCTCCTGGCAACAAAGGTGTGTCGGTGGTAGCTGTGCACATAGTGTGGCTGCAGGAAGAGACTGAAAGCCACTGCCCTGAGATGAGGCTCTGTGGGCCCAGGTGCACACGGGGTGCTATTCTGGGGTCTCAGCTCCTCTGCCAGTGGAGGGCCTCTGGGGCCCTGTAGGGCCAGCTGCTTCCAGGGGGAGGTGTGGGGGAGCTTCTCCTGCCCCAGTGCCTCGCTGTGCGCAGGTCTCAGCCCTGCTGGGGTGGCGTCTTGGGCAAAGGCACCCGGGCACCTCACTGTCTTCTAAGCTTTCATGTTGAGCATCTGCTATTTTTGAAATGGGGTCACACAAATGAAACTAGCAGGAACTTTACTGGACTTAAGTAAAGCAACCTCCCGCAGCAGGCTGGATCGCCCGCCCCTCAGGCCAGCGGGGGCGGGGGAGGGCACCTACCAGCCTTGAAGCTCAGCTCGTCATGCTCCTGGCCTTCGTAGTCATAGAGGGCCCGGACCCGCACTTCTGTCCCGGAGGCGGCATCCTCGTCAAACGGATTTGAGTCCCCATTGGCGTCCGTGGAGGAGAACGGGTTGTTAGACTCGTCGTCTGACCAGTCCGTGGGGTAGCTCTGCGACTTCTCGTAGCTGCTCACACTGAAAGAAAAGGTCGACCCGGGGAACCTGAGTACAGACGGGGCTGGCAGAGGCCTGAGGCCCTGCCTGGAGCCTTGTCCCCGCCGGGGAAGGCCACGGGAGCCCTGGTGGTGGGCTGGGGACTCCTTCCGCAGGAGCACGGCCCCCTCAGCAGCACTGCGCAGTCAGGCTCCCTGCAGGGCCTGCACCGGCGCCCCGCAGAGGCAGGCCTGGGCTCTGGCAGGGCACCTGGCACGCCTGTCTTCCTGTGCTGGGTGCTGGGACCTTGACGAGGGTTAATGGAGGGCAGAGAAAAAGCAACACAGATGGTTAACTGGTGCCCCCCTCCCTGAGAAATCGAGAAGCCAGAGACTGTCCACCAGCCGGCAGCTGGGCCACCTCCTGCAGGCCTCATGCATTGCTTTGAGTGCTGAGGAGACAAGACCCTGGACAGAGATAGAGGAGAGACAGCGAGCGAGGTGGGAACCAGAGGGAAACGTTTGTTCACCAACTTTTTGGCCTTAATGTCCTCCTTCTCACTGACGGTGCTCCCCGTGTCGTCCTCGTCCTCGAAGGGGTTGTAGCTGGACAGTGACTGCGCTGACCGTGCGGGGTTGCTCGGGACACTAAGGTCACTACGGGGAGAGAGAGAGCTTTCAGGGGACCCTAGCTCGGCGGCCCCCGTGGTCCTGAGTGCTCCCAGCTACAGGATCACAGGGCAAGGGTCTGAAGGGACAAATCAGCTCCCTGTCCAATGGGAGGATATATTTTATGAGCAGACAAATTGTTTTAGCAAAACACTTGCAATACTGTGGCTGTTAAACACACTTAAAGCGTTTAAGAGAACAAGATTTCCACATCCTCTCCTTGCGCCTCAACGCAGTCTGTCCTGAACAGGACGAGCCCCGGGGTGGGGACGGGCTACCGCTGGAGCACAAGTGCTTCTCTCCATAGTCCTCCCAGCCTGGCCCTCGTTCCCACTGCTGACAGCTGGCAGGCCGGCCAGCCTGAGGGGCTCAGAGCCCTGCTGAGAGAAGGAAGGAGGCTCCCAGAGTTCTCCAGACCCTATGGCAGGGTGCACCCTCTCCTTCTGACTACAAGAAACCTGCTCCCTGGCTCTTCTGGGTCTGGAGCTTCCAAAATCAGAACCAAAGCCTGCTGAACAGCACTTTCTAGGAACAAAGAAGGACCCCTTTTGTGCTCCAGAGAGGGAAAATCCATCTGCACAACTATCTCAACTTCCTACAGTGTGCCAGGCCCAGAGGGGACCAGAGAGAACCTTGACCCCAGCCACGCCTGAGCGCTGACAGCCAGGGGCGGTGAGATGCAGTGACTGCAGGTGCTAAGCGTAGAACAAAGTGGTAAGGAAATAAGACAGGCCCCTGAGAGCCAGGCGCTCCATCGTGGACTCCGAGCTGACGGACCAGAACACCATGTCGCAGGACGGGGCTGCAAAGGCCAACACTACCTCCTGCCTCCAAGCCCAGGGCAGCACGGAGTGGGCACTCAAAATGCTGAGTGGATGGCTCAGAGCAGGGAGGGTAGAGGAGGGAAGGAAATGCCTCAAATGCCAGCAGTGACCCCAAATGGCCATCAGTTTCAGGCCTGGCAAGGGGCACTGGGCCTAAGCCTGCCCGCTGCCTACATCTAGACCACATGTCTGAGACCATCAGGTCCTCCTCCCTCCTGGCACTTTCTTCAGCTGACTTTGAGCGGGGTTGGGGGGGCCAGTGCTATGCAGCTGAATTTGTACAAGAGCCCTGGGCAGCCTAGGCTTCCGGGTCCCTGCCCCCAGTCACACGGGTGCTGACCTGACCCCTGGCTCAGGGCTCACTGCTCTAGTCACCTGACCAAGCCCGCCTGGCACAGCAGCTGAATGATGATCAGCCACATCTGCCCAGGGAGCCTGGGCAGGGACTGCAGGGCCCAGGGCTACAGAAAGGCCCCCAGAACCTGTGCTGACCTTCCAAGGAAGCTGCAAGCCTGAGATGTATGCCCCTGAGCATGGCTCGGAGGCTCCGGGCCTGGGGCCTGTGGGGCAGGCATGGCTTCCAGAGAGGGCAGCTCGCAGCTGCAGCTCTGTAGGGGACAGCAACACCTACCTGCTGGCGACTCTGAGGCCTCACCAGCACAACTTCCCAGGAGATTCTAATGATCTCATTGCCACCTCTGTGATCCAAACTCAGTTTTAGCAAATGAGGTCAGAAATAACCAATGCTGTCAGCAAAAAGAGGACACTTGGCAATGCTCTACCCTCAAATCGGGCCCTGCATACAGCATGGGGAAGTAAGTACAAACCTGGTCAGGACACCTGGGCCCGCCTGAAGGACACCAATGACCATCACCTCCACCTGCCCATGTGCACCTCTGGGGACAGGTAGTGACTAGCACCTGACATCAGTTCCTGCCATCACTTGGGGCCCAAAGCACGTTTGTGGCCCAAGCAGGCTCCTCTCTGGATCTTCCTGCAGCTCTGGCATCAGGTGGACTGATGATTCTCCCCAGAGATGCCCTTGGGCCGCTGCCCAGCAAAGCTCGGACACCCAGGGAGTGTCTGGAATGATGCCCCTGGGTTTCCCTGCAAGGCCGCACTGGGGAATCTCCCAGGTGTCCCAGTTGGGGATGTCCTGGCCAGAGCAGAGGACCCAGGGACCCTTCCCAAGGGACTGAGGCTGCCCCAGTGCCCACCTGCCAGGCTTGTTCTGCAGAGCCTGGTCGCCTGTCTGGTTGATGCCCATCAGGGTGACGCCATCACTCTTCTTCTTCTCTCTCCGGCTGAGAGTACGATTCAGGTCTGCAGACCACTCCTGGGCAACGGGCAGCGGGGGAGAGAAGTCAGGAAGTTCATTTGTGTCAGTCTGAAACACTGGCCAGTGAGCCAGTGGCCTGCCCCACACAGTTAGTGACATTTAGCCTCGCTGCCTCTGCTATCCCGTTTCTGAGCAGACTTCAGGCTCCTGACACCCACCACGGACCACTCCTCACCATGCGAGGTGGGGCCTCCTTGAGGCCTGGAGATCAGTACCAGGCCCAGCTCCAGCCTGTGCTGGCCCAGCCTCCAGGGACGGGTGGATGATGAGAAGACTGGGGTTGACACTCAGGGGTCCTGCATCCCAGTCCCGGAGAGCCTCCCGGTCCTGCCCCTGCCCCCGTGGCACTCAGTCTCTGGCCCCTCAGGCCAGCAGCAGCAGCCAGAGGCCTCGCTGTTTCCCCAAGTCTCCAAAGCAGACAGAGCCCACCCTCCAAAGGGCTTGGCCTTCAGTGCTGAAGACCCTCCCGCCTGCCCTGAACTGTCTGGTTCCCAGTGAGGAGGCAAGAGAGCTGGCTGCGGGGGCCTAAGCAAGCCTGATGTGGGGAATGAGCCCTGGATGCAAACAGAATCAGGGGCCAGGGAGCTCCTCCATCACTGAGGGGTAAACCCATCCACTCGAGTCTCCGGGGAACGGCACCCTCCCCTGCCCCAGAACTTCCTCTTCCGTCAGAGCAGCGTGCTGAGGGCCAACAAAGCAAAGCACAGAGCTGATCTTCCTGAAGGTTCACTATTTTTCCAGCACGTGAACAGGCTTTTATCAACTGCACTGAAAACACTGGGACTTATTTTCCAGAAAAGCACATGTGCACACATGTTTAATGAATCCGTCCCCCACCCTACTTCCACCCATTATCTGACAATGGAGTTAACACTTGGTGTGACTGAGCCCACAGCTTTGCTCACGTGTAGTCACAGAATTTCAAGGCTGGAAACCATCTTAGAAACATCAAGTGTAACCTGCCAATTTGTCAGATGAGGGAACTGAGGCCCAGAAAGAAAAAGTGACTTGCTCACACAGTTGGTGGCAGATCTGGGCGCCTGTCACCTATTTGTATGTTAATTATTTTCTTAACTAAAATAAGTTGACTGAGAGCTCAGCTGAAACTTCAGAGTCCCCACAGTGGCCTTTTGAATATAAATCCGTCCTGATGGGGTGGCTTCCAACGGCCAACGAGATCAACACCAGGCCGACTGTGAAGGGAAGGACCCACTATTATAATCTGGACAACAGAACAGCCTGTGCTAGGCTGCAGCCATGTTTTTTTAACAGCACATGCCGCCAGAACCAGAATACGGACGCTGCACGCAAACCCACGTAGGCTGAGCACACAACACAGGAGGTTTGGAATTCAGTAAGTTAGCCATAAAATAGAAACTTACTTCGTCCTTGTGGCATGGGAAAAAAAAATAATTTCATTAGAGAAAGGAAGTCAAGCAAGATCCTGTAAGAGCTGCAAGCACGTGTCACGTGCAGGGTCCCCAGCCTGAAGCGTCCACAGAGAGAAGGACCACCATGGGCTCTGACCAGGACACCCACCCCAGTGAGGCTTCCTGTCAAGTCTTCCTTTCCAGACCATTCTGTTCTCTGGGTAGTGACAAACAACCCTAAGGGACCTGGGGGTTGGAGTGGGTGCATATCCCGGGGTTTCCTGAGCCTCTCCTGACAGTAACAACCACACCCCCCGTGGGGTGGAATCCAGCTGTGTGCACAAGACCCATCACCAACTCGCTTCTTCCCCGTGTGCCATCACCCAGGGGAGGAGAAGCTGGGCTGTGTGCTTTCTCCTCTAGGCCCACTTCCACTTGGGAAGGCCCAGGGCCCCTGCTTTGTCCCAGTGCCTCCGTGAAGAGACATAGCCTGCTCTTGGCCCCCCCGGAAGCAGATGTCCTAAAGACGGTGTTGGGGGTGTGCTCAGCTGCAGGGACCACACTGTCATATAGAGAAGCTTTCTTGAGAATCAGAAAACAGAGGCACAGGTATGAGGACTAACAAAACTACAGGCTAAGACAGGGCCAAGCAGGCTTCTGTGTGGTGGGCCCAGGGGCAGTACCCACTGTGGACCAGGTCACTGACTCCCAGCCACCGAGAAGCTTGGTGCTGTTATCATTCCATTTCACACATGGGAAAACTAAGTCACAAAAAGGGCAAATGACTTGCTCAGCATCCCACAGCTGATACGTGGCAAGGCAGGATCTCAGTGCAGCCTGGGCTCTGGCCACGACTGAGTCAGGGGAAGTCACGTGACCTGGGCCCAAGGCAGAGGGGGTCGCCTCCAGCGTCCTCCCTCAGGGAGGCAGTAGCCATGGGCGTGTGGGGCCCCTCTCAGCCCCTGCTTCACCACAAGGCAGGAGGAATCCTTTCCCTCAGAGAACAGGGTGGCGGGACTGGTAGCCACTGCCTTCTCTGCTACCATCAGGGGGCCAGGTGGGGCCTGGGGACCCAATTCTAGGGCTGGAAGAGTCTCAAGATTCCCCAGGCCCTCAAATTCTGCATATAAAGACACTGAACAGCTTGGTCCCACGAAAATGGGAAAAGAGGAAAGTTAATCCTACACCAAAATTGGTTGAACTTATATAAGGAAATAAGGAGAAAACCCTCACATGAAGGGTAAGAATGGCTACATGCTGGGGCCACGCTCCCCATCTGTCCTGGACCAGAGGCCGCTGAGCTGGTGCCCTGGGCCCAGCGGGCCTGGAGTGCACTGTGACTACTCCCTTCCTGGCTATCTCACAGGGTTGAGCGGGGAACCAGGGCTCCTGCATGTCCTGCAGCTCCTGGGACTCACCACGAAGGGAATGCCAGTGGCCAACAAGTGACCATCAAAGTTCTGAATGGGAAAGAACACAACTGCACCTTCACCAGAGATTCAGAAGACCCTTCGGTAATGATGCCTGAAGCTCCCCAAACGTTAAACATCCGCTTGGTTTCTTTGGCTGCCTCGTAAATAGGGCCCAGGCCAACGCAGAGTTGGAAGGAGAAAGCCTAGGACTTGACCCTGTGGGCCCAGGCCCCTCCCAGGACAGCGGGTCACAGGCGCAGACTCCTCTTACCTCAAACTGCGGCCAGTTCATGGACATGCCCGGCCCGTGGTTGGCTCTGAACCACCTCAGGTCCTCCACTGCGTCGGCAGCTTTGATGCTCTGCTCCAGGTCGTGGTAAATGTTTTTGTAGCTAAATCAGAGAGAGAAGTATGACTCTTTTGGAAGGAAGAGAAGGCCACTACTATTCCTGCCCAGCGTCTGGCCAAGCTGGCGCCATGGTCTGCAGCTACACTAGAGTCAACTTCACAGTGCAGATCAGATACCCTGTCCTGGCTCAGCTGGACGGTCAGCTGGCCACGATGCACCCAGAAAGGAGCCAACAACCGTGGCATGGAAGCCACAGCTCCAGCTTCTGACAAATTAGCTTTAAATCAAACCAGGTGGCAGCAGCTTGGCTTTGCTCTGTGTCAGATAATACAAAAGGTACCAGCATCTGGACCACATGGGCCATCAACCTGTGTGGTCCCATCTAATCAGGTCCAGAACTGAGTGTCAGGGAAGTTCCCCCTCACCCCTTCAGGAGAGCTGGAAGGCTTACACTCAGATGTGCAGGAGCAGTCCAGCAAGACTGCCCGGTGCTGTGGTGGCCACAGAACCTGCCAGCTATCTAGGGGGACCCTGCTTCTGCTTGACAGCTCAGAGCAGCTTGCCTCCCTAGGAAGCCGACCGTGTTGGATGGGAGTATGGGCCACGGCGGGTCCTGGTGTTCTCACTTCTAATCTGTATGGCTGGCAAGTCATTTACCTTCTCAGGGCCTTGGTGTCCTCCTCTGTTGCATGAGCATAACGCTACATGTTACCGGTTGAAAACTGTGTCCTCCAAAAAAGATACGTTGAAGTCCTAACCCCATTACCTCAGAACATGACCTTACTTGGAAGCAGGGTCTTTACAGAGGTGACCAAGTTAAAATGAGATCATTAGGTTGGGCCCTAATCTATGGGCACCTTTTTATAAAAAGGGGGAAATTTGGACACAGAGACAGTGAGAGGATGGCCATGTGACTGGAGCGACGTGTCTACAAGTCCAGGAAAGCCAAAAAGTGATGCCAAACACCAAAAGCTGGAAGAGGCAAGGAAGGATCCTCCCTAGGGAAGAGCTGCCAGAGGGAGCGAGGCCCTGCTGACACCTTGATTTCAGACCCACAAGAGAATAAATGTCTGTTGTTTGAAGCTGCCCAGGTTGTGGAGTCTGTTACGGCAGCGCTAGGACACCACTGCACCATCTGCTCCCCAGACGGGCCGGAGGACTAAGCGAGGAAGCGTGTCAGGCGAGGACAAGCGCTTCCACGAGGGGCGTCACACCACACCTGGAAGAGCCTGGCAGCCCCAGCCAGCCGTGCAGCCT
Organism: Camelus dromedarius; assembly: GCF_036321535.1. Taxonomy (NCBI): domain Eukaryota; kingdom Metazoa; phylum Chordata; class Mammalia; order Artiodactyla; family Camelidae; genus Camelus; species Camelus dromedarius. Next base: position 5,489,309 of record NC_087446.1, on the reverse strand, counting down.
GGGCAAGTCATTTCAATGCGTCCAGCCTCAGTTTCCTCAACAGTAAGGTGGGGAATGATGCCACCTATTTTATAGACACTCATAAGATTAATTAATTGGTGCAGAGTAGCTGTACAATGATGGTTGCGTTTGAGTTTTTTATACTAGAGGGAGACAAAAGGAAGGTAATCTCCTATTAACAACAAAATTTGACCTGTGAGTCATTTCTAAATGGTTCTGTTATATGGGCGATAGAAGTCTAGGTCCAGGGTGAGCCCAGACCACTGCCCTGATGAAGGGGTCATGGGACCAAAGAGGAGGAAAGTGCAGAAGAAAAATAATGGCTTCCGTGTTCCATTCAGAACTGAGTCCCTGAGGGTCTGTGCTTCTCGAGGGCCCTGAACCACTGAAAAGTCAAGGAGCAAGCTGGTGGCCAGTTGCTCTGGATGGAAAGGACCTCATAAAGGTCCTCAAAGTAAGCCCACACCAGGGGCAGGATGTGCCAGCCCAGGAACTGCTGGAGTCGCTCCTGGGTTGATTTCAAACATGCAGCTGTCTCTGGTCCGAGCCATGGCCCTCCCTTCCTGTCCAGACGCAGAGGACTGAGCCTGGCGCAGGCAGAGTGTGGCCGGAGACCGTCTGACTCGGGCCAGCAGTAGCTGTTCCAGGCAGAGGGCACTGCACAGCTGCAGACAGACTCAGCCAAAGGGCCCTCCCTGGGCAGGAGAACTTAAGACCTCCTGACAAGCACTGCCACCTGACGGCTGGGGAGCCCAACCGACCTCTATTCAGAAGCAGCTTTCCACTGACTCCATCAGGACTCGCTTCCCGCTGACGTGCACTTACCTGGCCATGTTCGACAGGTCTAGGTGCTTCTGAACCTCCAGCAGAACCTCCCGGAAGAAGCGCAGGCGCTTCTCCTCAAACTGCTGGCACTGCTCGAACACCTGCTCCATGCCCTCCATGTACTGGGGGGTGCTCTGGCCCAGCTCCTTCAGGGACTTCTCGTACTTCTCTTTGGTCTACGAGAAAACCCAGGCACACGAGATGCAGCCTGGCTCCCTCTGAGCAAGAGCGAGCAAGCGAGCCTGGCTCCGCACCACCCTGTTCGTCACCCGGCTACTATCCCTCTCTACACTCCTAGCCCGTCAGCATCCAGATGGTGACAATTCTCAGGTGACGATATGAAGTCCGACACTTTGGGTGACCCCACATCCAAGGAGCACCCTGACCTACTTCCTTTGCACCCTAAATTCCTCGCCAGAGGACTCACGCCCCACCTCTGCTCCTGAGGGGCATTCCCACCCAACCTGGCCTGTGGAAATATTTGGGAAGCAGCCCCCACCACCCCACACACGCAGGCCTCCTGGCTTATCTTGGGTGTCCTCTCCACCACCAGTGTCATCCTTGAGGAAAGCTTCTCAGGCCTCCTCAGATTCCAAAACATAAAGAGCATGAGCTCTGGGGTCTGACAATTCAAGTCCCGGCCCCTACACTTCTGAAATGTAAGTCATGCTCCCGGCATCTGCCAGGCCTCTCAGCTGGAGTAAGACCCAAACAGGCAGATGCTGGGGAAGGGGCGGTCACTCGGAGGATCACTGCCTCACTGTCCCCCGTTCACGTTACACACACATGTCCTCTCTCCCCTGGGGACAGGCTGTCCTGGGTCACCCTTGAGCCTTGGATCTTGCCCACAGCAGCAGTGGCTCAACAGCTACCACAGAGGCAAGATCACAAGGCTTTAAGCACCAACCAGACCTGGGGCCAGATCCTGGTGCCTCTCTTTTCCTGGAGCCTCACTCTCCTTCCCAGAAAGCGGAGAACTTCCACTGCACAGTGTTCTGGCCCGGCCCCAGTCCTGGGGCAGCTGCAGGGGGTAGGGAGCTGCTCCCCAAGGGGTTGTGACGCTTGCGCTAAGCAACGACCTCCCCTCTCCCACCTTCCCTTGCTACGTGACGACAGCCGTGAGGAGCAGTGGAGAGGGCACGGGCTTTCACACCACTGGGCAGCACGGGACTGAACCTCTCTGACCTTCGTTTACCCAGTCACAAAACAGAGATGCCACCACCTAATTCCCTGGGGCTCAGTGATGCTTGTCTGAGGCCTGAAAATGTGGGCAGGTCGTGATGCACCAGCCCGGGATGCCTGCTTCCCCGGTCGGCGTCTTGACCTGTTCCTGAAGCCCAGCTCCTTTTTCTCCAAATCCAGCCTGGGACTGTCTTCTGCAAACGCTGCAGCGGGGCAGGCCCTTGACAGTGGCAGCCTCCAGCCACCCAGCGCTTAGAACAGAGCAAAGGAGGCAGGTGGGGCCAGGGGCCAAGCCGGGAGCCAATTACACAGGCCCAGATCCTTGCTCCCATCAGCCCTCACTTTCTGGGAACTTTAAAATTACAAGACGCTGTCTAGTGTTTAAATCCTGTGATTCAGACCTGCCTGCAGAATCACTGCCTGCATCTGTGGAGCCCGTGACAGTTTACACAATCATCCCATTTGATCTCACTGATCCAGTGTGGCAGAAAGCCTTCCCCCTTCACAGCAGAAGAAACTGAAGGGTACCCAGGACGCTACATTGCCTGTTTGCCGTCTTTTCTTGACTGAAAGGCCCTTTCCCACCACTCATGAGCTCCCACAGCCTCTGCCTACACCCCTTTGGGGGCCCTCACTGCCAAGGCTGCTGGAGAAATCCACCCCTTCCCAGCCCTCAAGTTCCCTGTGGTCACAGGGCACAGGCTTTTCAGCATATTCTCCCACCTCCACCCCTCCATGGAGACTCCCTTCTAAACCAGCCGTTTTGGTCCTCCACACCTCTGCCCTCCCCTCCCAGGCTCTAGAACCTTCTACTAGTGGCTCCCCTATCAGCAATGTCCCAAACTCCTTACTTTGCCCAACTTTCAAGGCCATTGGCAATGTGGTCCTCATAACTTTCCATACCAGCTTGTCGTCAGCTCCCTGCTGTTGATCTTCACAGCTCCACGTCCTGTACAAGCTATTCCTTCCTGCCTCCCTGCCTGCAGCAACCCCAGCCGCCCCACCACCTTGTTCCTTGGGTGCGGGAATCACCCGGTCCCCTTGCCTGCCCAGCCCACGGCTCTGCCCCAGTCCTGAGGTGGGCACAGATGGCTCTGGTCAGGGCAGGAATGTGTTTTACTGATGCAGCCATCTATCCACCCATCTGACCAAGCGGCGACAAAGGTTCACTGTGTGCCAGGTACGTGAACGGGCGAGGCGTGTGCTTTCAACACGCAACAAGAAGTGCACAATTTACCTTGAGAACGTCTTGCTTAGATTTTTCTACTTTGTCTTGCAATTTCTTAAGCTGTTCAGGGTTGAGGGATGGGTCCGCCTTGCTGTTGGTTTCTCGCGATATTGCCAGCTTCTCCTCTTTGCACGCCGCGTGGTACGCTTTCTTTGCTGCTTCTACCTACAGGGAGAACAAGTTCCTGAACATGAAAATCCTCACCAGGGGTTACAGACTAGGGGAGTGCTTGTGCGGCCAAGAGGGGAGGAAAGAGCAGGTACAAAGCTGTACGTTCAGTATAATCACAACTAGTTAAAACAGGAGTTCATTCAACAAATACTGACGGAGTGCCTGCTTCATGGTCAGGCACTGTTCTAGGCACCAGGGGTACAGTGCAGACAGCCTGGCCTTCCAGAGCTTACAGTGTAGCTGCGGGAGGCAACCACAAGAAACAAACCACAGAGTAAGTTAGGAGGTGATTACATGCCCAGGAGGAGAATAAAGCAGGGAAGAGAGGCAGGTGCACTGGGGTGGTCGTACGTAGACTGGCTGGAGAAAGCCACCCAGATGGCACGGAGCTGGGGGTGAGGGAGGTGTGGCTGAGGGAGGAGAACGACAGGCAGCTGAGACCTAACACGAGGGGCGGTGGTGTTGGGAGGCAGGGCTATAGGCCACCTTGTCGGTATCTTTTAATTACTATTTACATATATATACCCATACACACACACGTATATACAGATGCAGATATATATGTAATTTAATAGAAGCTTCATACTTAAGCCAAAGGCACAGCTTTCATTCTAAAGAAAGTTTAGAATGAGTTTGTAACTGAGGCCTCATGAGGGGGAGAGTGTCCTTACAAATGGGGCCAGGGACAAGAGGGAAGACAAGAGAGATGTGGCAAAAGCCAAGACAGAGAAAAGAAGGGAAGGCTGCTGTTACAACCCAGAGATGGAGGCCTGTCCTGGGTGATTCTGAGAAGGAGGAAGGCAGTGCAGCTCCTGAGAAAAGCTGTGGAGGGGGCGGGGGTGGAAGGAAGCAGCATGTCTGCCCCTGAGAAGGGGGAGGGACAGGCTGCTGGCAGGGGTCCCACGTGTGCTGAGGGCTGGGGTGTAGGTATGACAGCCTCCGGCTAGCCAAGGCTGGGTGAGACGCAACTGTTTCTGTTGCTGCTTTCATAAAAATGAGTATCAGTATCACTGCAAATTTGAGAGAAAAATCCATACAAGAGAAAGAATAATTTAAAATTACCTCCTTTACTAGTCCGAAGGGACTTCTAATAGACAGTTCCCGAGGGTTGGGGGAATCATTGTTAGTGGTTAAAAGCTTGGGTTTCCAATCTAGGACATTAATGACCAGTCCCCAGTGCTACCAACAGTTCTTCTAAAACTGTGCTAGTCAAAATGTAGTCCTTAGACCAGTGGGAGAAGCATTACTTGCGAGATAATAAGACTGAGCATTCATGGGCCCCATTGCTGACCTACTGAATCAGGATTTCTAGAGGTGGGGCTGGGAATCTGGGTTTTAACAAGCTGCTCAAATTTAAGAAGCATAATCTATAGTATAGATTTCTATAATAGTTTAATATAATTTCTATAATCGTTTAATCTCAGATAACCTTTGGCAACTGTAGATTTAATATTCTTAATAGACCAGAAGGTTCGTGACATGGAGTTATCAAAAAAAAGAGAGAGCTTGGGTTTTGAGCTCTAAGCCCTGTGTGTGGTTCTAATCCTGTTTCCAGGACTGTAAAATGGGTTGATGAAGATCATGTAAAGAAGGCATATAAAGCACTGAGCGTCTTGAACCTGGGTAACATTGGCCACCACAGGCTTCGGGCCTGAGGGGTAGCCCTTTCTCCAGCAGCTGCGGCATCCTGTGCCTAAAGCAGAGGCAAGAATTCCCGGGGGTGAGGGAGGAGCCGTGGCGGGCGGGCGGGCGGGCGGGCGGGGGTCAGGCTGCCGCGAGAAGCAGGCTGCGGGGGCAGGGAGGGGCCTGCGGGAGGGCTGCACCTCCTTCAGCTTCTTGGCCCAGGGTTTCTGTGCCTTCCGAAAGCCATCTTCGGCCTCCTTGGTCTCCTTGAAGCCTCCCATCATCTGCTTGTGAAAGGCCTCCTTCTGCCAGTTCTTGATCTTCTCGAAGTCCTCATTCATCAGCAAGGCCTTCACCTCCAGGTGCAGCTCGCTCACCTTCTCCGCCTCGGACATGACGGCCACCCAGGCCTTCTCCACCGTCCCGTACTGAGGCCCTGGCACAGGAGAGAAGCCGGTGGGTTACAGGGCACTGCGGACCGGACGGGCCTGGGGGAGTGGGGGACCTCCTCTGCTAACCTCCCTGAGCTGTTAGGATGGGGTTTAGGCCGGCAGTCTGGCTGCCTGGCTGTTTCCTTTGGTTGTTTTCTCTTGGTGCTGTTCCTTTTTTAGTTCCTGGGATGAAGAAAAGAATAAGGAACCAAAGCTGGATCTGCTCTGCCGTTCTTTTGTTAGAGAATTTGAGGGATTGCCCACATTTCCTTTTTGTAAAATTACTGAGCTCTTTAAAAACTCAAATTTCTTCATCCTGGAAGTTTTGATTTGCTTAAGGCTGGCTAGAGAAGACGGGGTCTTCTAGAAGTGAGCTGACCTCTGCCAGACTGCTCTGAGCCCACCCTCTCGGGCTCCTGCTGGCCCCTGGCCCTCCTCCTCTGGGTCACAAGTACACGCAGAGCCCGGCTCACAGCAGGACCCCAGAACTGCTTGTTGAATGAAAGACTGTCTCCTCAGCAAATGGAAGCCCTGTCCTGGGGAGGAAGGAGAGGAAGGGACAGGAATCTGCTCTGGCCCAGATGGGACTCTCTAGAGAGTGGTGAGGGGGTGCCTGAGTCACCTCACTCACTGTTCTCAGGAAGAAAGCCCATAATCTGGCCTGTCATTTTGCTGAGGGTGTGACATGGCTCGGCATGAGGTGACAAAGGAGAGACAGGCTACACAGAAGCTGAGGAAGGAAACGGGAAGACCCAGGGCTGCCCTCAAGGGACAATGACAGAGAGGCATGGGGTGGGGGTGGAATAAACATGGAAGGTTAGCCCCTCTGAACCTCTAACCCCTCATGTCTACAAAATGAGCAGCTCCCTGTACTGCCTAGGTCTTGTGGCAGAATCCACAAAGTGAGGGGGCCAAAGTGCTTTATGAACCTCATGTTCTGAATAAACAGAATGGACAGCACTGACAGCTGGATCCTAAGAGGGGATTCAGGCAGGTGGAAACAGATAACGCCAGCTACCGTTTACTGAAGGAGCTGGGCCCTTACCAGCCACTCCTTGCCCATGCAAGGCCACCCCACTCCCTGGCACCTGCTCTGTACCACGGCTCTGTGCTGAGCCCCACAGAAAACCTGTTTCAGCATCAGGGAAAAGACCAGCAGCTGGTCCAGACCCAACTGAAGCTGCCTGGGGGCCCTACCCTGCACGACCCCTTGTCCTGGCCTGGCTTCCCCGGTCGTCTCCTCTGAGGACAACCAGTCATGGTAGAAAAGCCGGTCCCCAAACACACCCTGAGAAACCCCCATCAATCCGCTTCTGTCCCAGGAAATCCCGTAATCAATCAAGGTCCCCTCTGCTGCTGGGAAGTGCATTCTGAGCACAGTCTGCATCCACAGCAGCACTGTCACTGAGCTCTTGAATCTTCTGAGTGTTTTGCTGGGGAGGAAGGGGAGGCAACACCTGCATCATACAACACCTGCAGTAATTCCTGATAAAATTCAAAATTAGAAAGCCTGCAGATGTCACTTGTTACATCTGACTTGTTACATGTCTTATCTGACTTGTTACATGGCCAAGCTTACAGATAAACAGTGTCAGAAACCACTGCACTGAGCAGCAAGGCCTCTGACTGGATAGGAGCCTTCTCAAGTCTGGGCCCTGAAGGCTCTGTTCTCAGTTAACTCACTGTTCCCAGATGGGAGTCCTGCGTCCCCAGGAAGGGGGAGGAGGCTCCCGCCCACTGTCTGTGCTGCTGGGTCACAAATTACAGCCCCCCAGAAGTGCGAGATAAACTCCCACCTCAGTCTTCCGAGAGAGGAAGCCAGCCCAGAGAGGGTCGATGATTGGACCTAAGCGCCTAGGGCCGAGATGCGTCGTGCGGTGGCCTCCCTACCCTTGTCCACAAGCTGCTTCCAGCGCCGGGCCCACTCGGTGAGCTGCTGCGCGTACGCCTTCTCGATACGCGCCCGTTCGTGCAGGCAGTTCATGAGGTCGCTGCACAGGCGGTGGCCATCATCAATCCGCTTCACTGTCCGCTTGTAGTTCCCGACCTAGAAACAGAGCCACGCTGTGAGGCCCCCACACCAACCCCGCTCCCGGGGCTCACGCCCCTCCCATTTGAAAGGCACCCTGCGTTGTTACTGACAAGCTCCCACTTTGATTACTGGCAGGAACGTACAACACAGTGATTCGGAGCTTCTCAATTCCACGTGGCCAGCATCCATGCTCTGCCCCGTGGGTCATGGAGGGGAAAGGCCTGTGAGGAAGGGCTCTGACAGAGGAAGCGAGGGGCTGAGGGCGCCCAGAAGGGCCTCTCATGCAGACTGAGGGGCCAGGGACAGCTTCCCAGAGTAGGTAATGTATAACTAGAGAGACGGAAAACAACAAAAACAAAAATAATTTTTTTAGTAACTCAGATTAAATAAAACAATCTTCTAATAAATAATTATAGACTTGGCTAAAGGCCTTTTGATCATCACTGGAATAAGCAGGTTCTCAGGTGCCCACTGCTTTGACGTCGTCACATCCTGGATTATTGTTACTTCCCAATTATAGTAATAAATGCTGTTTCCCACGTACTGAGCACTTGCCATGTGCCAGGCACCACAGTGTGTTTTTTACACCTCTACATATTGCCACTGCCCTAATGAGCAGGAATAATTGTCCCCATTTTAAGATGAGGAAACCAAGGCTTAAGGAAGTTACAATTTTTGCTGAGATCCCACAGTCACAGTCATAGAGGCTGGGATGCAGTTGAAAGCAATTTTTCAAATGGTTCCAGGTAGGAGTCATGATGGAAAACTCAGATTCTTATTTGCTTTGACAAGGGCCAAGGTGAGATTTGACTATTTTTTCTCACATACGAAAGGAGAGACTAGCTTATCTAAATTATCAATAATAAAAGGGTAATTGAAAAAATATTAGTGGCTAACTTCGAGTGAAAATCAGCATACAATGTTTCATTCTTTGAGCTGCTAATTAGAAAGGACACCACATAGCTGAAAGTGGAACAGCCAGAGGAAATACGACAGAAAAAACGATCTATTGTATTTTCAACTCTTTCCTCCTTCTGTCTTCAAAAACTGTAGTCACCCTTCTGTCGGCGTTACCATTTCTGTAGGTCTCTACCTGGCTGATCACTCTCACATTTTCTGTTTAGAGTCAATCTGGAAGCTCCTAGAGAACGGAGGACTACTGTCCCCCTCTACAGAAAACGGTGCCGTTCTCGCTCTGCGGTGCAGCCTGGCTAATTCTGACCTATGAACAGTTCAGGGAGTTCAGACTACCAAGGGGGGGGGGGGTTCCTTCCCTCCTGAGCTGAGGTAGGCAGGGGGAGAAGAGGCTACAGTGGGCTGGCAGGGAGACAGTGCAAAGGGACAGAACACACGGAGAGGAGCATTGGGAGAGAAAGGGACTCTAGTTCCTCCAGGAAGAGCTGTCCAGAGGCCAGAGCTCTAGACAGGCTGAGATGACCCCACCCCCGTGGGAACAGCGAGGACTCTGGGAGGTCAGGTAGTGTGGGTGGCCTTCTCCGAGGTCCGTATGACTTCCAGCAGGCTTGCTGAAGTGCATAAACAGCTCTCCGGCCCCATGATCAGTCACGGTTCCCCTCCACAGACCCCTCCTGCCCAGGTTGGCCTGGCTGTTTCCCCAGCGAGGAGAGCAAGTCAACAGCTCACCAAAACACAGCAGCTGAACTGAGCTTTCAACCCCATCCTCCAGTGGCCCCTTTTTAAGAAAGGAGAAAGCAAGCATTTCACAACCAGTTAGAAGTGACATCACGTGCTCACTTCCTTTAAACTAGGGCCTTGCCGTCATTTTGAAGTTAAAGCAGAATGAAAAACGCACCCAGCACGACACGACAGCATTGCTGAGCCAGCGGAAGAAGAGCTAAGAGAAGCACAGCCCGGCTCAGACCTGACAGTCGACGTGAAACCACGGTGTAGGTCTGGTTTTCATCTCACTGTTACCAGCGTATTCAGACTGGTAATCAATATCAGAATACACTGGCTCCCCAGAAACCCGCCTAGCTCTCTGAATTTCAAAACCCTTGAAAAAGATTTCAGGAAAAGGAAAGGATATTTCTTAACAAGGTACATGTTGGTACAAAGCATCAGCACATACTGCAGTTCTCATTCACATTTAAATGAGAACTCTTAAAAAGCAGCAAAGAATACGAAGGATGTTTCTGGAAGCACGTGTTTTAGGTTTAAATGCTGGCACTGCTGGGGCCAAGGGGGAAAGGGAGTGCTCATGACAACAGGCACAGAGATGCTCCAGCAACATCTACCCTGCTGTCATTTGCTCAAAGAAAAGCTATATATGGGCTGTGACAGATCATCACTTTAGTCCACACACAGTGACATTCATCAGGTGTCACTCCTTCCATCTCCATAAACCACCCAGTGGAGGAGCATGTGGCTTTCCCACTCCCTGAATAAGGCGCCGGCGGTCATCCTAAGAGCAGAGCCACTGACGGCCGTTTTTCTAAATTGAGATATAATCTATATAAAATAAAAATCACCCTTTCCAGGTATACACTTAGATGAATTCAGACAAATGTATACTGTGTATAACCATCACCATATCAAGGTACAGAATATGTCCACCTCCCCATAGGGTTCCCTTGTGTCTTCTTGCAGTCAATCTGCTCCCCACACCGCCCCTGGCAACCACTAATCTGATTTTTGCCCCTTTTCCAAGATGTCCAGGATAAGTGGAATCACACAGCCTGGCTTTTGTGACTGGCTCTGGCACTTACCATAATGCTTTCAAGACTGGTCCATGTTGTTGCCTTTATCAGAAGTTCATTCCATTTCATTGCTAAGTAGGATTCTATTGTATGGATATACCATCATTTGTTTACCCTTTCATCCTGGGACATTTGGGTTATTTTTGGTTTGGGGCAATTATAAATAAAGAAGCTATAAACATCACCTATCGGTCTTTGTGTGAACATACGTTCTCATTTCTCTTGGATAAATACCTAGGAGTGGAATTGCTATATGGTAAGTGTATGTCTAACTTCATAAGAAAAAAATGGCTGTACCATTTTGCATTCTCATCAGAAATGTATGAGTTTTAAAACTGGTTTGCATTCTCACTAGCACTTGGTATTGTCAGGTTTTTTTTTTCAATTATTTTAGCCATTCTATTTAGTATATAGCAATATCTCATTGTGATTTTATTTTGCATTTTCCTAATATCTAATGATACAGAGCAACTTTTCTTGTTCCTATTTGCCATTCATGTGCCTTCTTTTTTAAAACTGAGGGATAGTGACTGGTTTTCAAAATGCAAGAAAAATTAATTTCAAATATATGATAAATTGATCATACATTAAAGTCAGGACATACAGTTAGCTATTTCTGCTTTATCAGTTCTGTAATTAAAAAGCTTCTCTCTTGCTTTTCAAAATACTAGCTTGATTTGAGATGACTAAATGGCAGATAACCTTGTGTAGGAATTTTAAAATAAACAAGCTTTCTTCCAATCTTTATGTTCAATTGATTTGTTCATAAAATGCCCATTTAAAAAAACTATGTCTGAAGCCATCTATGTTCCTAACTTCCTTTAAATTCAGGCTCCCTTCCTCAGATATCAAG